>NC_143573.1:34142500-34490000 GCF_054136105.1 Typopeltis vanoorti
TATTATACTGTGGATGAGACTTGGATTCACCATTACACACCAGAATCCAAACAGCAGTCAACACAGTGGACAGAAGCCGGTTGTTCAGCGCTAAAGAAGACAAGGTCGTGGAATCGATATTTTGGGATGCTAAAGGCATTTTGTTTATTAATTATCTCAAAAAGGGTAAAACAATAACCGGGGAACATTATTCCGGTCTTTTAACCAGACTACATGAAAACATTTGTGAGAAAAGACCTGGTTTGCAGAAGAAGAAAAATCATCATTCATCAGGACAATGCACCTGCCCACAAAGGTGTTTTGTCAATGAGAAAATTAAGGGATCTGCACTATGAATTGTTGGAACATCCACCCTATTCCCCAGATTTGGTTTCCTTTGACTTCAATCTCTTCGGAAAAACTAAAAATCTTCCTCGCCGGTCAGCGTTTTTCTTCGAATCAAGAAGTGATTGCATCTGTAGAGGGGTATTTTGCAGATCTTACTGAGAACCACTACAAGGATGGGATAATGGGGCTGGAGCATCGCTGGAATAAACGTATTAGTCTTAAGGGAGATTATGTTGAAAAAAAAAAAATTTTGAAACTATAAATTAGTTTGTTATTGTTATGCCGAGAATTTTTCAGACCACCCTCGTATATTCCTACACTCTGCGGTGTATTTGAATAAAATGTGAGATAATCACATGCTTAAAACGTCACAGGACGCTATATCAGTAAAGAAATCGTTATTAATATCGATAAAAGATTGCATTACCCAAAATCAACTGGAGACAATGTCATTTGATAAAAATGTGAGGATTCCATCTTATCCAAAAAAAAAAAAACCCCTCCAGAAACATTTAAGACTCAATACCAGCGAACGAAAAAGTTATAAAATCTCGAGAGTTATTTGACTGGTGTGAAAATAATGAATTAACAGTTCAAAGAGTCTGCAGGGGGGGTCAGCTTTGCAGTTAAACTGCGTAAAGGACTTACAAAGCCTCTCTTCCCTTCCTTATAGAAGTGGAGAAAATGCATATAAGTCAAATATCAACAGCGCAGATTACACTGCGAAAAGAGCATCGGTAATGGTCTATAGAATGTTGGAAATCATTGATACGGAGGGAGGGATGAATCGGACGAATCATTATTCGGACGCGTTGCATCTCTGTGGGCGTTCTTCCTCCCATAACAAACAACGACATAGCAGACCCACCTATTCGAATAATGCATTGTGGAAGAACAGATCCCTGTCTGTTCCGATACAATAATGCACTGGATCATACTATACGTTGGAGGGAAATGCTATAGAAAATCTAGTAGCTTGAAGAGAGTCCCGGTTTCAACCACTAAAACGCCTTTCCTAATAAATGGGCCAGACCATGGGCATTGATCTGGTCAATGCATCCATGTTAGACATGATGGCCATGGTATAAAGAAAGATTAGCTTGGAACATCTTTTATCAGTCTGGGAATGGATGGTGAGTGGTTATTCTCAAATTATTATGAGTTTTAGTGAGCGAGTAGAACCAGTGTTAAGTAGAAATAAAAATGGGGTGAAAGTTATCTGTAAAAAGACAGCGTACAAAAACGGAACATTATATGTCAGTTATTGGTAGGTCGATGAGCGAGAGTCCCAGAGAAGAAGAAGAAGGATAATTGAGCACATCTGATTTATGAGTCGATTTTGGTTCCCTCCCAAACATAAAAGCAATATTCTATTGTAAGAAGAATATAAAGTATCATCATCAACAAATCTATGAATCCAGATTGTACTCAAGGAAAAAGGATCACATCATTAATGTATAAGAAAGAGTTTGAGAGTGAAAGTTTAGAATCTTTACAAAGTGCAACATCAGCAGGAAAATCAAAAGATAAAAAAGAAATCGCCCAAAATCGTACTCGATAAGTCACCAGATGGAAAAGCGGTACTCAACACAAAATATAGGAGAAAGTCCACAATATAGGAGTTTGCTCAGAAGACATTTGTCAGAGTTTAAATGCATTGAAAATATCGAAAGCAATGACCTGAATTTTTTCAGACAGGGTGAAGGATTTAAATATAAAAACGACCCATCCCTGTCTTTTATTTGAAATATGAAACCTTGGATGGGAATAGCAATGGTTCTCTGCCAAAACCATCCAAGAAAATGATGAAGTTGCTGTGAATCTTCCCACTTGTATCGAATAACTTAAAATTTTCCTGAAGTAATAAGTTTTGCAGTATTTCCTTGTGAAAACTTCAAAAAGAAATGGAACCCTTCTTTCATTGTTAAAAAAAAAGCGAGTCATAAGTTGCTGCAACGCTCTCCACTAACTTTTAGATTGAAGAAATGATCGAATATAAATAGATAAATTCCTAAAGATGTCACTACTAATGTCCAAATTCAGTGAATGAATGATAGAGGTCGCTTCGAATGAAACTTTACACCGTAAATAAAGGTGATGATTTCTTTTAGTACACTTCAACGTAATAATAATGCAAATTAGAAATTAGAGCTAAATATTCTTCATGGAAAATGTAACTCACTTGTATTAATAAAACTAATAATGTGTTATCATTCTTTCTCTCTCTCTCTCTCTCTCTCTCTCTCTCTCCTTAAACTAAACCACAGTTGGCCGAAGCCATTCTATCCTAATTCAAAATAAAAACTATTAAATATACGATTGGTTTACAGCCCTTCGTAGATGGGATTGTCATTGAAAATATGCGTTTATCTGTTGGAATTCTTAGTTCATATACGACTGTACTACCTCAATATTATTTAAAGGAAATTGTGCTTGAGCTCAGTGTTAACCGTATAACATTTTAGGAATGTATGGTCTAGTTATACCTTTAGCTTTGCCTTTTAAGATAGGAAAAGTAGTTAAACGTTTAGCTGAAAGAGGAAGAGATTTATATTTGACTCGCACGATACTCACGAAACCGAAGGAAGATGCGATAATCGACAGGGCTCGTATTTAATGTTATTGATGAATTGTTATTGATGTTATATGACTATTATATGTGTGGATCAACCGGTTATTATCGACATTATCCAAATAATTTCGATAATTATGTGGATAATGGTGTCAGGAACCCATATTAAGGGTGTAGTCCAAACAGTAAATGTGCCATTGCATATGTTATAGAAAGAAAATGCTAACACTTTGGAAGTATCTCGAAAAATTTGCCACATGGCTACAGATGAAGACGATCTTTCGCTTCCTCTTCTGCTAGGATCTGTTTTATTTCATTTATGTTGTGTTAAGTGCCCCCCTCTCATCACTGACCAACTTATTTTGAGATTAATGAGTAAATCCACTGTAGCAAGCGGAACCTATAACTTCATCTAATCGAACCGGTGCTTAACAATCATATATATCAATGCACGTCTTAAATCTATTCCAAAGAGGAAAGAGAATGTATTTTAATAACTGACACAAACATTCCTACACAACTAAGCGATGATAGGAATGTTTGTGTCAGTTGCCACTCTTAGTAGTGGAGAAAAAAATGATTGAATTGGGAAAGCAAATAGTAATTTTGCGCTGAATTTATGAAAAGACTGAAGTGGCAGAAACACGTAAATAATTCAACGATGTGTCTGGGGAATATGCTGTCTCTCTCTCTCTCCCTCCTGTCAACTTCGCATCCGCCTTTCAAGCATTTTGAGCGTGCTGTGAAGTATGACCTACCAGCCTTTATAATTCTAAATTCGTTACAACTTACACAACGTGGTAAATGCACTAGCAAGCGAATTATGACGTTTATTTCTAATTTCCAAATACGCAGTAATTTTTGTTGTCACTTTGAACTTTCTTTTGGCCCACCTCAGCTTCTGAGAAGATCTGTAGCATCTAAGTTTCGTTCTAGATTCTGTGCTTGTTTAATGGACCGTAGTAGAACAATTTCCTAGCACTGGTTCTCACTATTTTTATTCCACATCAGTCTTTCAACAAAACATAACTAAACTAAATATTTAATACCTGAAAGAAGCCTAAAGCGACTCATTATGTTAATGGTTGGAATAGTAGCGGTACTTCCGTGTGGGCTGCATATATTCGTTTATGATAGTTTACTTTGGCATCAATGTATTTTTGTTTCCAAAACAAGAACACAAAAGCAGAACATAACCACATGACGTTTTTGCTTACAATCTGGTTTTTATTGTTACAATTTACACGAATGTTTAAACTACAACAACATCTCATCGGCACGCATGCGCAGAACCTTCAAACACTTGTAAAATAGCCTTGTACTTGAGAGTTGAATATAACTCAGAAAGAAATCATTTTCATTGTGCGTGTGGTCTAATTAAGGAACTGCATTATACCCTGATCAATTCTGTGGTCTTCTAGGGATAACTTTAACAAACGTGTGCTATACTTGGCGATTAAAGGACGCATTGGTTAGCATTTCATTGTGAGCCAACATCACCTAACAGCAATGGCTCATCAGATCAGATGAGATTCGCGTGTCGTACGAATGAGCCAATTAAAAAAAAAACCTTTAAGCTTATGGCCATAAATATCAGTGGTTGTATCGCGATGCCATTAGCCTGGCACAGCTCAATGACAAGATGCTATCATCAGTAATGACATCTCAACAAGCTTCCGTGGTCCAGCTGCCATTTTCTCCTCTTCGTTGACTCTTACACCTTATCAGAGCTACGTGTAATCTGCTCAGTACGTGACGGAGCCATCACTCACTTCGGGCGAACAATTTGCGAGTGCCGTGGCTCCTACTTTTCTTATCGCACGTTCCAGGTAACTACAAGTCTCTTCGTTTTATTACTTTTGTGTGTGTGTGTGTGTGTACTTTCCGCAAGACCACCTGCGTACTTTTACTAACTACATTTTGAGGTGGTCTGCTGAGTGATTTTTTTTTTGGGGGGGGAGAAGGGTGTCTAACATAAATAGCGAGAGAAAAAAAACTTTTCTTTGAGATTCAGCCAATAAAAATACTGTTTTTTTTTTCCTGGAAAACGTACATTGTTTTCCTAAGGATGATTTTTCACAGTTTATCGTGAGTTGGTACAGTTTACATGGATTACAATAATAAATCTGATATTAGGATATTGCATATGTCATTTATAAAAGGGCAATGTGTATATTTAAGGCATAAATTAAACTGTAACTTAGAATTTTGAAGTAGTGGCGAGTAACTTATGTTTCGTTCTTGTCTAGAAAACAAAAATTTCAGATGCTACCCATCAGATTTAGGCAGGACACATTTGAACCCGCTGTTAGCATACAAAATACTGGAGGGGGGAGGTATACTAACGTCGAGTATCAAAAAATGAAACTATCTCGTTATGTAAAGCAGCGATTTTCAACCGGTGTGCGGCGAGATTCGTGAAAAAAAATTAATTGAAAGAAATAATGTCGTAATTTGCGCATTTATTTATCTTGTGTGTGTAAATCAATCAAAATTATTCCTATTTTTTTGGCGGATCATCAAAAAAATTAAAAGAACATATTTTTAGTGTGCCGCAGAATTTTAATAATTAGACTAGGTGTGCCATAATTTGAAAAAGGTTGAAAATCACGGATGTAGAGAGACAAATCCATACACAGTGAAAGTATTCTAATTTTGTTATTCTGTTTTATGGGATTTTCTCACTTGTAAAAACAAACATTTTTGTATCTGCAGAGTTTCAGAATATTCGTAAAGAGGAGCATAATATCTCTTCCTTGCTCAGAAACTATCTAGGAAAGGTTCATTCGGTTTAAGCAAGTCAGATTTCGTGTTAGAAGAGTAGAATGTAAGTACCGATGTTCCCTGTTCGTTCAGGATGAGGATTTCAATTTCACTGTGGGTATCGATGCTTTTGGATGGCTTAGGCAGAAGATGATCGTCAATGTCCTGTGCGAAACAACCAAAGTGTTTTCAGTGTTTGAAGTGGCTTTGAGGTTTGAAGTGGCTTTGAAGAATTCTTTGTTTGTCATAGGTTTACGGCTCTTCGTGAATGACATTGTCATAATTATACTACGACAACCAAATTGTTTAACAAATATCTATTTAGAGTGCGGAGATTGTGGCTGAAAATGAATAACAGTAAGTAGTACGCTTTACAGGCTAATATGTCACTATTTCTCATATTTTCTAGTTTCTGAAAAAAAGAGTAACAGAAGTGAAGAATTTAAAAACAAATATTCTCCCAGTTACAATAACAATAACGAAGTCCATTCGTGGTGGAAATCATTGTTTTGATATTACAGTTGCAGCTATCGCCACTTAGTTCGTCTCTTATCCTTTATCCTTCTAATCAATGCAATAAATTCAAGCTAATCCTACGACCACAACTTTAATTCATGAAAACATTGTTCTAGTTTTATGAACATGTTTTATACTACCGATTAAACATTTCTTTCAACCTAATCGCAGGAACTTATGCTGTCCACATAGACGTAGTTTTACAATCACTAATAGAACAGGATAAAAATAATGCTTTCCTTTATATTAGTTTTTAGGGGAGACAGAAACTTGCAAACTGTTCGCTTAAAAATAATTCAAAAATGTCGGTAAGCAACAAACGGTTGCCACAATCTATTTATCAGACATATTATGAAATAGACTAATACAGATGAAATTTAAAGGTTAAAAACAATGAAAATTACTTCAGAGGAATTTTGCCACATCATTGTTTTCATTGTGATATTTATGCATCCTAAATTCTGTTTTTAAAACCCGTACCACAGGAGTAAGCCAACTTTTCTACTAACATCTTATTCTTTCCCTAGTGCAATTGAATAATGTGTCCACCTACATTTGTAGCTGGGATAAGGATAATGTGTTCTGCGAACCCTATTTCGTATGGATTTTTTGGGATCTTCTTGCTATTACAGTTCGCTTCAAGGATGGAGTTGTAAATAATAGAGGACATCTAAGCATGGGTAGGAAATCCCACGTGAAAAATAGACAGTCTCTATGGAAGATGGAAAATCCAATCGGAAATCCTTTATAGAGTTGATGGCATTACCGATAATAGTATCTGAAAATATCTGTTTGAATGTCATTATTGGAATATGAAGACTTCATTTGAAAATTCAGATAGATTATATTTGGAAAAATACAAATATAGGCATTTTGAGAACAAAATTACACGTAGTGAATAACCCTTTTCGATGATGACTTTCATAAAGCTAGTATATGCTGCAGGAGACTACTTACACGATTATTTTCAGAAGCGAAGAAGGGGAAAAAACTGCAACAGTATATTAAAGATTATTCGGCTAACAGTAAAAGTTAATGATGTACTAATTTAAATTAAAAGTAGTCTACCAGTTACTAATATTTCAAAACAAACACAGTCTTCTGCAACAAAAAAATTATATTACGTTTATGTAATAATATACAAATATTATTATATACAAATATTATATTATATATTATCATCAAATCAGCATCAAATTCCTGCCATGTACCCTCAAGGGGTGTACAGGATATGATAGTACTAGAGGAAAAATTTACATCATTACTAACTTCCTGTCTACAATTTTCCTCCAAATCAGTCTGTTACTTGTCAAGACTCCAACATTATCAGATCTTATATTTCTATCGTCTAAGGCACTTTGTACCGTATCAATCTACCTATATCTTGGCCTTCCTCTGGGTCATTTTCCTGCCAACCTGGCAGAGAACACTTGCTTTGCCAATCTTTCCTCTCCCATTCTATTTAAGTGACCATACCACCTGAGATTAGCTCTGCTAACGCATTCCTGGATGCTGACAATGACAAGTTCTTTCCTAATATCCTCATTTTTAATATGATATTGCCATTGATGCCATCTGTTCACGCCTATAATCTTTCTCAGGACTCTCATATCTGCGCTCTCTAGTCTTTGGTCAAGTGTTTTACTTCTGACCCAGCTCTCAGATCCATAAGTTAAAACTGGTTTGAACACTGTCTTGTATACAGCTAATTTAGTGTTCCGACTAATTTCTCTCTTATTCCATATGAATTTATTCAATTGACTTCCCACCATACCAGCTCTGCTGATTCTGTTGTCTATTTCTATATTTAATTTACCATCTTCAGTAAAAAATCGTGCCTAAATAGCTGAAATGTTTTACTTGTTCCACAAGTTCTCCATTCACAACACAGTTCATATTTTCAACGATTCTGCCTATTTTCATTGTCTTTGTCTTCTTATTGTTGACCTTCATACCATATCTATTACAACAGCTATTCAATTTAGTCAGAGAATCTTGCAGACTTATAGCAGATTTATTTAGAAGTATAACATCATCCGCATAAAGCAAAGAGCATACATTAACATCCCCAATTCTGATATCATGTTTAATACCACCTTCCATAATGTGATAAGTATAAATATTATATAATTTTAATAATTATTATTTAATTTTTTAAGATATCATGTAAAGTATCATACATGACAACTTCAATCTCAGCGTGTTCAACAAAATGTTACAGATAGGAGATAATATTGACACTTTTAAACTCAAAATATAACTTAAAATTTTATTAAATCGTTTATCTTCATTTTTGTTTGGCCGTTGTCATTTTTATATTAAATATTATACAAATATTAATATACAAATAACATTCTGGTTCGAGGGTATATAATTCATTTATTGTATTATCGTTGCAGCTTTCCTTTAACCTTTGTGGCTGGATGGACCTCAATCCCTTGGATTATAATCCCTTCATCTCTATGAAAAATGGCTTAAATTAATGAGAATCTATCGAGCACCTGGCTCACCCATTTTAGGGCAGTGTGGGAGCATCTGTACCGATGAGCAGAGCCGCTTTCGGACGCCTGTGTTTCCACCTATCGTTTTCATCGTAGTTAGATGACTCTCGAATGAGTTGATTGGGATGAAGCTGCTTTGATGAAATATGTAATGGCAGAATCACGGAGAAACATGCGAATGTCAGCGTCTCGGTGGAGGAGAGCATTCCTGACAAACCACGGAGCGTTGAATATCATACGGAGACATTTGTTCTGGATGACCTGCAGTTTTTTGATGTTGCAAGGGGAGGTGTGACCCCAAGTCGGTGATCCATAGGTCAATGTGGGTCTAATGATTGCTTTATAGATTCGTAGTTTGTTTTCAGTGTTAACACGGCTTCTTCGGTTGAGAAGAGAGTAAAGTTGCATAATTGCGGAGTTTGTCTTGCTGCAGGCATAATCGATGTGAGAGTTAAAGTTGAGGCGGTTATCTAGTTGAATACCTAGATATTTGGTGCTGGATTTCCATGGAATACCTCTGTTGAAAAGTTTGACTTCTCCGTAGTGGGATGCCTTCCGTCTTGTGAAGAGAATGGCAGTACTTTTGTCGGCATTCACAGCTATTCTCCATTTCCTGAGCCATTTTTCTAGGTTTGTTGCTGCGGTTTGTAAGCGCTGGGTAGCTAAGTTCGGCCTGAGCGATCTACTCAAAATTGCCATGTCATCCGCATAGCAAGCTGTGGTGGTTGATGTCGTGTTAGGGACGTCAGCAACGAAAATGTTTAAAAGCAGCGGAGACAGTAGTGAGCCTTGAGGAACACCTGCAGTGATTCTTTTCAAAGAGGATTTGAGTCCTCTCAACTTGACCTGAAATTTCCGGTTTTTTAAGAAAGGAGTCGATAAGTTTGGTAAGGTAGAGCGGAACGTTGACCATAAATAATTTATAGATGAAAGCTACGTCTGATTTTATTTTTGTTTCTGATTAGAGCAAGGATTTCTTCTGGAAGTAGGTTTACTTGAGCTGAAGTGGAAATAGAAGAGGCTGCGGTAAAGCCAGTTTGAATTTTGCTTTCCAGGTTGTTGATTGCCGCGTCAATTTCTTCATGGGAGGAGATATTCGGCACTGAATCCATGATAGTATTGATTGTAGCCTTGAATTTTGTGAAATTAGTAAATGACCGACTGGGAATAAGTTCCGGATCCTCTCCCAGTTTTAGAAGTACTGGGTTGTGGTCCGAACTGAGGTCGTTAACTACTTGCAGCTGGAATTGATGAGATGTGTTTTTGAATATGGCTATATTTAATACATCGGGCCTTCCGTGTGTTCCATAGTGTGTTGGTTCAATCGGACCTGAGATGATAATATTTCTCAGCTTAGCAAAATTGTGAAGGATTTTTCCGTTGTAATTGGCACACCTGCTATTCCATAAGGGATGTTTTGAGTTTAGATCACCTGCTACTATTGTTGCTTCCGTAGTGTCAAGCAGCTGAGAAAGATCAGAGGATATCAGAGTTCTGCCTGGGGGGTTATAAACGGAATATATCTTTTTAAGATGCCTGCATTAATGGTGTAAATTTCTGTGCCCAGATTTTTCCAGATGAGTTGTAGGCATCTTTTTTATTTCATTGTAACCGATGTTTTTCTTGATAAAGATTGCAGTACCTCCACCTCTGGCATTAGGTCTATCATTTCTAATTAAAGAGTAATTTCTTAGTTTGGGATTATCACAGGATCGCAGATGAGTCTCGTTAACTAACAGGGCATCAATTTTGTAGTGAGCAGCAAATTCTTGGAGTTCTAGAATGTTGTTGCTGAGTCCATTAGCGTTCCAGAATGCGACCTGAATGGAATTTATTGTGATGGCCAGATTATCTATTAATCAGCGAGAATATGACTTGGGTATTTTTAAGAAATATGTTTGTGTAAACCTGGTTTGGATTTGATTTGCTAAAAGTTGATAGCATTTCTCCCAAAGTGGCAACAAGCATCGCAGCAGAGTTTTGGCTGGTTGGTTTGGTTTATGCCGATTTGTTGTGTGAGGAAACTACAGAGGCATACGATTGATCAGGTGTAATAGCCCGCACTTTAATTTCCGATTCCGTTTGTGTGACTTGCTTCTGAGTGGACGGGGCCACTCCCTCCTTAGTTCTTGTCAGGTTAGATGGGTGGAGTGAACAGCCCTTGTAGTTAGCTGGATGTGGGCCGCCACAGTTGGCACGCTTAGCAGGAGTGGTTCTTGACTTGGCACATGTATGCGAGGGATGATTATTTCCGCACTTTACACATTTGTATTCCTCTCTATAAAGCTTCTGCGCATCACCATACTTTTGACAGCGGTGGCATTGTCCAGCGGATGTCTTCCTTCTGAGAGGTTCAGTCCTAATAACCAAGTTACAGACAGTCTTAAGGTCATAAATCTCTCGTTGGTCTTTACTGATCTCCACTAAGACCAGAGGCATGGGCCACTTATCCGCTCTGTACATGCGTGATATTTTTATTGGTGCTAATCCTTGCGATTTGAGATCAGTGGCTATTTCTTCAGATGGTATGGTTTCTACTAAACCTCTGATGACCACCTTGAATTTTTTTTTCGCTTTTAAGCTGAAAAGTGTGATATGGGACTTTCAATTCATCTAAATGTCTGGTGAGTAGGGTAGTCCGATGCACCTTCAGGCTGAATCCGGACTCCTTCATCGGTGTTCTTTGCTGAATTGAATTTGATGTTGTTGTTTTTCATCAACTCAGTGATTGATGACTATTTTTTGGATCGTAAGATTACTGGTGGAATTCTCTCTTTAGGCTGTGTTACTATATCCGTCTCTATTATTCTTTCAGTTTGTGCTGTAGTGTCCATTGATGCTGCTCTCTCTGAGGTAGTATTTCAGGTTCTGCAGCTAGAGACTCCTTCTTTCGCTTCTTCCTGCTGACTACTTGAAAGTCGTCATTATCCTCTAGTGTGTGAATATCAGCTGATGTGGTATTTTCTTTGCTGGAATCTTGTGAGGTGTTAGGAAGAGGGTCAGGGGATTGGTAGTCCTCTGATTCAACCTCTTCTATTTGATGGATTGCTACCTTTCCTGGCCATTTTCTTTGCAACAGGCCTCCTACATGTTTGAAGATTGCCAATAGCTGCTTGAAGTCGAGCTCATCATATGGAGAGTCCATAACTTGGCCTAAGAGAAAATAACGGTTGATCGGGTTTTCCGAGTAGTTTGCGAGTGATCCTGTAGACTTTGAGTGTCCACTAGCTAATCCCATAGACAGCTTAGTGTAAGCATCTACCAGCAAAAAGTTAGACTATTTTTAGACTATCCTAAAAACAAGGAAAAAGGAGTTTCGGGAACTTACTTGGACACAGTGCAGAGACTTACCTCCCTAAAATACCATTCATCCACCACTGGTCCTCATTGCGGTGGAGCCTGCCGGCCATCAGACCTCCGTATATTTCATACAGAGGGGGAGATAGTAGATTTCGAACTGTATTAGTTCCAGTGCAATGCGAGCTTCCCGAAAAACCTTATATAAAATTCAACTAGGCAGAGTCTAAAGGAATACGTCCGATCACAATGACAGCAAGAACAACTCCCATAATCAAAATCAAAAGTTTCGACTCGTTGCAGCTTTCTTTACTAAAATATTTAATTGTATTATTATGATATATAATTTTTAAAGGAGTATAAACTTATTCTAAAGTTTTGTAAAAATATTCAAAAGTTGCTAACCTTAAAATCTAAATTCTAAAAGAGTATAAATATTACATAATTTTTAATAATTATTATTAATTTTTTAAGATATCATGTAAAGTATCATACATGACAACTTCAATCTCAGTTACAGATAGGAGATAATATTGACACTTTTAAACTCAAAATATAACTTAAAATTTTATTAAAGCGTTTATTTTCATTTTTGTTTGGCCGTTGTCATTTTTAATTATAAAGTAACATCAATGGTAACATAAAATACAGTGGCGTATCACGTGATTATCCTTTCCGGAAATCCAAACACAAAATGGTCCCAGTCTCAAAGGTAAATCTTCATGCCTTTGATGGGATGTAGCATTGAACAAAGACGCTGATACAGTTGCATTTTAGACCCTCTGATGGATGGCTTTCATCTCGCGCATCAGTTACTTTCTGTTGTAGTGCAGTGGGAGATAAAATATTCAGGGGTATTAAAGTCGTTCATTTATAAACGTGGCAAAAATCCCTGATACCTCCATTACACGTGCTTCGATAAAACTGATGACGTACTTCAGCTAGCACGTGTGCTGGACAAATTTCCCAAGTTGATCATTTTTCTTATAGATAGCATATCGTATCTCCTTATTGGTGTCATTCAGCATCTCTCTTTCGTTCTACAAGAAGGTTTGGCTCGCTGCCATTTTCATCTCTAAAAGAGGGTGGCAAAAAAGGACACCACGAAAATCAATTAGTATAATTTATAATGTGGAAGTTATTTTTAGAAAAACTTTTAAACTATCGTTAACCACATTATAATAAATGAAATTTCTATCCTTAGCTTTTAAGGTCTTGTTCATAGAAATATTCATGGCCATCCCTTCTAAAGCAAGCATACTCGTTCCAATATTTTTAAAATTACTTCCGGGTAAATGGAAGTTTTTCATCTCACGAAAAAGACCAACCGGTAGAACACGTGCTTTAAACAGACATAGCACACTAGCCTCATAGCCTCGGTAGTTTCGGCTGTTGGTTCAAAATATTTTAAAAATAAAATTATAAAAGCCTCACATATAACTTGAGGACTAGGTCATGATAGGGGATCGCTTTATCGCATGTATGTTCACCATTACATAGCCTCGTCATCACTGCCCTTAACAAAACTTCAAGAAGATATAGCTCCATTGGGAATTTGCATATCTTCAGAAATATATATATATTTTCAACCTTTTTCCACGTGTGTACCCCTTTTAAACATATTTCTATAAATTGTACCCCTTGATTTTAAAATAGCTGTTTTTAAATTACTGATTATTTTTCGTGTACTCTTGAACGGCCCAGCACGTACCCCTGGGGATACGCGTATCACCGGTTGGGAACTGATGGTCTAAAACAATGTGCAAAACGAATACTGGAACAATGCATCTTCTAACATTATTTACAGAAGCATAAATTCCCTATTGGCTTTCAGGTATCGACTGTAACTTTGCTTCCTATGATGTTTCTAGTATCATAAACATGTTTAGAAATCCGGTTGTGCTTTAACGGCTGTAATTAAACTCAGAATTGCTTAGAAGAGCAATTTGCTTTCTTTATTCTACTTTCATTCGGCTATTTTTAAAAATATCGACAACCTACATGTTAAAATGCGAAATGCAATTTGGTTGTGCTCCTTAAAGAGCACAAATTCATTCTTGTTGAATAATTGGAGTGCTCTTTACTATTTTAAGAATAAGAATAGAAAATCTTTCTATTGTTAGTATGGAATTGACATAACGTAAGTTCTGAGTTATGGCTGTTGCAATCAATACATTGATATTTACTGACAAGCAAATAGTCGCAACAATGTTGTCTGTTAGTGGCAATCGGTTACTATGACAACAGCTATGACAGCAATTATCACTACGATGCACACGTGCTGAAATAAGAATTTGCCAACAATTTAAAGTGGTGGAATGCTCCATCCACCAGATGTCTCCATCATCGATACAAAAATAAACGTGTTTTTTTTTTGTTTGGTTTTTCATCGTTGCTTGTCTTTATGATTTTCAGAAGTTTATTTTGGCTTCTGCTAACAGAAACTGCAAAACTGGTGACTTCGCTGGCCTACATCTTTTGATGTCAGACGCATTTAACATTTATTTTATGAAGCATGTTTATCTTGCTTGTCTTCTACAACTGATCTATGTAGTTTTATAGAACGCTATAAATTGCCTAAGAGAGAATTCTCGCCCTCCCCCGCGACTGTCAACGCTTTTTAGTTTTAAGCTGCATCTAACAGTAGGAAACTAGGGGTATGATTTCGCATATTTTCCATTTTACTGCTAGAAGAATTAATGTTGGTGCCATGCCAAGACTTGCTTTTCTTCGAAAAGCTCGCCATTAAATTTTTAGTGTGTTACATCCGTCCTAATGAATCATTTGTGCTCTATTTCTTTTGGTAGTTTCATTCGTGTGGATAACATTTAACACATGGATGATTCCTATTCATTGTTTAAGAACAGTTGCTTAAATAAATAAACGACTGTAAACCCTAAAATAATCAAAGATGCACGGAAACATGGTTGTCAACTTTCAATTAGCTTGATAAATCTTACATTTTATTTTATTTTTTTCTAAGCGAGTTCCTAATTTTGATAATGGATTAAGCACATAGAACGTTTGCGATTTTACACCGATTTTCAAACCATAAATATCAATAATCATTAAAGTCAACGAAGCAATGGTACAGTTTCTCTGAAAAGTGCTATGAAATATTTAATTTTTTATATTAATTTTAATGGCATACATAAAAATATAATATATTATAGAAATATTTCTTTTATAATATGAAATATTTAAAAATTTAATCATATTAGTTAAGACACCTTTTGTTAAATTAAATAATATTTAATTAAATTAAATTAATAATATCGAATTTAGTTACGCCAGTTGACGATTTGTTCCATAGTCACTTATGCTTCTCCAACCTGGAGCCATACCTCCAACACTAACATTCTCAAACTGCAGCGTGTACAAAACAAGTGCTTGCGATAGATTCTAAACGCCCTGTGGTTCATCAGAAACAATCAACTTCATCGAGATACAAATATTCCTTATCTCTTCTCTTTCCTACAATCTTTAGCAACAAGGTTTTTTCTAAACACATCCATACACTCCAACGATCTTGATCAGTAAGCTGTAGCTTACAAGGCAACGGATATATTCAAACACAAAAGACCAAAAGTCATTTTAACTTCATGTAGCGATGCATAATGTCCATTCAGGGCGAGCAAACTGCTCATAAAATTTTGCCCTCACTGTAGCCGTAGCAAATAGTAGGGAATATGAAAAGCATCTTGCTTCACCCCTAAAGCCATTAATGTCAAATTTAATTACACTCCGTGTGGTTGCAGGGCTAAGAATAGCCCCACTGTAGCCCATGCATGTCGTAAGAGGCGACTAAAATGGGACGCAGAGTCTTGAGAGTTTTTCGTTCTCTTAGGTTTCTTCCAGAATTTTTCTCACGGTGAGGGGAGCTTAGATTTCGGGGGATTTGTCCTGAGAGAGCATTTTGAGTCTCTAGGGAGAGTGTTCTCCGGCGTGGCCCGTGAGAAGCCTTGTCAGTGGACGTTTTCCCTGGAATATAAGCGGTTCTGCTCAGTGGTGGTGGTGGGGGGGGGGGTCACTGAGTAGGACCAACGCTGAGTTGGACGATCTTTCGGCCACTCGTAGGGAGTAGTCCGAGGGATCGTCTTAATTTTTAGAGAGGGCTAAATTTAAAAATCCCTACTGTAGCCCATGAATGTCGTACGATGCGACTAAAATGGGTACTCTGGGAGGGTAACTGATGGCAATACTATAGCCAATGAAGTTCTAATTGAGGCTCGGCTATTGCTGTTACCCTCCTGCCATGATCTGAGCTTAAAGCTATATATTACCCCATCCATATATTTTCTTCTACAGATAACGGGGAATATGAAAAGTATTTTTGCTTCACTCATCTAGCAAAAATAATAATAATTACAATAAAGTAGTTCAGATTATCTGTGTTTCCCATACGCGTCATAATTAATATGACACAATTAGTCATAAAAAGAATGAACGATAAATAATAATTATTTTGGAAAAAGCAACTTTTCCTACAAACATTGGTCACATCATTAAATCTCAAAACAGATACTTGAGCTCATTTTTTCAGTAGAAAAAATGTACTTGGGCTGATAAAATTGTATTATAAACGCTGGCATTTGTTTTAAGCTAGATAAAATATCGACATCACTTGTATATATAGCCATGTTATCTAGCTGAGGCAGTTACATGAGTTATATTGGTTGTCCAATCGCATAAAGTCACTGTGAACATTGTAACATACATGGTATTGATTTATTAGGCGGCGAATGCTTGAGTAGAAGAATAATTGTTTAGCTACAGATGAAACCAATCTCGCACAGCCTACCATTATTGTCTAACTCGAAATTTAGTTTCAAGAACGGTATTCCTATTAGATCATTATTTGTGGAATTTGATGCGATTTGTTAATTTGTAGAAGAAGACCCTTTTCAATTCCCTCTCGAGACATACACGTTTGCTACCACTAAAATATTAAAAACATTGCTATGCACTTTCTGCTCGTTAGAAGCTCTTTATGTATGTCATGGACTCACTTAGAAATATTGATTTAAATTAACTACAAGAGCATGCTTAGAAATTATTATTTGACGGTATTTGAGAGGATCTAGAGAATCTTATCTGCGATCATTGATGACCCCATTGAGAAAACCTGAATTTCATCAACTCAGTTGAGAAATAACGAAGATCTAGTTTGTTTCTTCAATAAATGTTTTACTCCAGACTTTTATTTCGTAATAGAGAGCGCGCGCGCGCACACACACACGACCATAAATATTTAGACGCAATTGGACAAAACACGCATGTCACATAAAATATCGTATAATGAGATCCATTCTTGGATGTCCTCAATTCTTTTTCTCTCTCTTTCTGAGTATGTTGACTATTTGTACAATCATAGCAACCGTTGCTAAATACAACACATAAAGTTGACGACACATTGTACTTTGAGTAACCATCATAGTCAGAAAAAACCCCTGCAAGCATGCACATACTTATCATAGATCTGTATGCGATCGATAGTGTACTATAAGAGAAGACTATCGCAAACGGTTTATCTTCTTTTTGTGCTAATATGTTTCTTTAGAATGGTTATCTGGTGCACATAATATATAATGCAGTATTTTTTTATTAAATATTTGATACAAAAGTATTTTGTGACTCTATACCTGTGTTTAATTTCTAAGAAAAAATGATCAAAAAAGCATCTAAGAAAAGGACCAGTGCCAGTGTTTAATTTCTAAGAATCAACAGTTTGATTTCGTGCAAAATGTTTGCGTGTCTATCCCAATATGATAATAAAATTACACAAATACACGAGATTTCTTCATTAAAACCATTCTACAGAACGAACAGTTACAAACAAGAAATAAATCACGATATAGTTATTGACCACTAGATGGAGACACCATACACATGAAATGGACATGATTAAAAGTATACCTAAATATACAACTCGGAAGCGTCATGTTCGATTCATATAAAAAAACAAACCAGACTTTTGAATGTATTTAACACATTAGATTGGGATCGCCATTCACTTATAATAAAAGAATACAGAGTAAACAAAATAAGTGAATTAACAAAGGAATCGAGGAAATTAGTTCGTCACCAACTCCACCGTGATATTTACACTGTTTAACGTACATTTGTCCGTGGAGATAATGTTTACGTGTTAAACTTGGCATACACTTTGCATGACACGACATATACTGTCCTAATGTGCACTCCATGGATTCTTGATATTGCTAATTTAAATTTAAAAAAAAAAAAAAAAGATGATATTCAAGTCCTAACGGAAAGTTCTTTCATAGGATTTCTCAATACTACTGCGGGCAAATCTTCCTTTTGGTCAGTGATTCAAAATGAAGGAAGTTGAATCTAACCAGAAGAGGTAGTTTAAAGCATCTAAGAAAAGAGCCAGTGTTTAATTTCAACAGTTTGATTTCGTGCAAAATGCGTGTCTTTGTTATCCCAATGTGATAACAAAATTACACAAATATATACATATATACACGAGATTTCTTCATTAACATGTTCATTGCCAATCACGCGATGCGAGTTCTCACCAAACGGCCGATCACGCGTTATCGCGTGGACGTCGCTAACTAAATAAAAATAAATAGAAAACATTTTGGCCACCACACGAAATTCCAATTTTCAGCTTGTCGATGAACGATACGCGTGATGCGAGTTCTCAACAAACGGCCGATCACGCGTTATCGCGTGGACATCGCTAACTAAATAAAAAAATTTGGTCACCACACGAAATTCCAATTTTCAGCTTGGCAATGAAGGCGTTAAAACAATTCTATGAAAACTTTGATTTGATATGCTACCGCATTGCGCAGTATATATAAATATAAATATAAATAAATAAATAAATATAAATAAAATTGTTAATAATACACTGAGTTGTAATTATAATAATTTCTTATTTAATTAATAAAATGGTGTATGGTAGAATGAAATTGAAATATATCTTTTATTATTTCAATCTAAACTACACGATTAGAAACTTAATTAAAATTTATAATATATATACATTTTAGTTGTGTTCAAATATTTCCCAGGAAGCGTTCAAAAAGTATCCTGATCAGAATCCATATTCGTTAATTAGTTGCTCGTTTTTCATAATAATCTGACCTGATCTGCATGAAATGAATTGTGTGTGAACATTCTGCCTAAGTTTAATAAACACAAACTTCAAAGCAAATTGAGCTACAAGAACTTTCAAAGCTGTTAATATATATAATTTAAAATAAATATAGATTATGTATAAAATTATAAGTAAACTTAAATTAATTTGTTTCTAAATTTAAAATATTTTTAATATTTTAAAAATATTCAAATATATTTATAAAATTTAGAGACATGGAAAATAAAATTATATTTACTATTTATATAAAGTCATAGGCAAGTTTTATATTTAATCGGGAGGACTTCCAGGGTAACAAATGGTAATGCTGTAGCTAATGAAGTTTAACTGAGGCTCGGTTATTGCCGTTACCCAGCCATGACGAGAGCTTTTTAGCTCAACAACACTCCATCCACACAGATTTTCTTCATTCAGATGACGGGATAAAGAGTCAAGGACTCAGTCCATCGCCCAGTTCTTTTAAGAACTTATTTAATCGGATCTGGAAACCTGAGAAGGTAATAAGGGATGGCAATGCTGTAGTCATGTAGTCAATGAAGTTTAACTGAGGCTCGGGTGTTGCTGTTACCCCCTTGGGTGATGAGATTCGAGAGTTTTTGAGTTCGCTCTCTTAAGGTTTTTGCCTTAAGGGAGCAATTTGAGTCTCCGGGGAGAGTGTTCTCCGGCACGGCCCGCTGAGGAGCTTTGTCGGTGAATGCTTTTCTTCGGAATATGAGCGGCTCTACTCGGTGGTGGCGTGTGGGTGGAAGGCCATCCTCAGTGGAGCCAACGCTGAGATGGACGGTCTTTCGCCCACGATTGAGTGGCCTAGGGATTGTCCGAATTTTTAGAGACAGCTTTACCTAAACATATATGGCAATGCTGTAGCCAAATCCCCGTGTGGTGGCCGGGATAAGAATAGCACCAATGCAGATCCAAGCATGTCGTAAGAGGCGACTAAATGGATGCTGAGATTCGAGAGTTTGAGTTCGCTCTCTTAAGGTTTTTTGTCTTAAGGGAGCAATTTGAGTCTCCGGGGAAAGTGTTCTCCGGCACGACCCCGTGAGGGGCTTTGTCGTTGAATGCTTTTCTTCGGAATTTGAGCGGTTCTGCTCGGTGGTGGTGGTGGTGGTGGGTGGGTGGAAGGCCATCATTGAGTGGAGCCAACGCTGAGATGGACGGTCTTTCGGCCACTATTGAGTGGTCTAGGGATCGTCTTAATTTTTAGAGACGGCTTTACCTTAACATATGGCAATGCTGTAGCCAATGACGTTCTAACTGAGGCTCGGCTGTTGCTGTTACTCTCCTGCCATGATCAGAGCTTTAATAGCCCAATAACACCTACACTGATCTCTACAGATAACGGGGAAGATGAAAAGCATTCTTGCTTCGCCCCTTTAAGCCAGTTCTTATAAGGAGTAGTTATTCTTCATCAGCTATCCAAGTTTGGTAGAGCGGGGATGTTCGATAACAATGTGCAACTCCCATGAAACAATCATTTTGATTTGTAGAGTAGATTAAGAACTACTCACCCCCCCCCCTCCCCCGGGTTTATTAAACCAAGGAATGAATTTATCCAGAAATATATCGAAAATATAATTATGTTTGAAATTTACTAACATCAGCGCCACCTACAAGATAACTGACATAAACAATACTCTCTTCGCTCTTTTTATTTGTGTGTTTCAAAGAGAATTCTGCCTGACAAGCCAAGAAACACGAAGACATCACTTGCCGTTTGCCGTGTCACATAGCTAAGCAGTATCGCGTTAACTTATGTCTCCATGGTCACATTACTATTTTCCCTCCCTCTTTTCCTTGTATTTTTTCCCTTGTTTACTGTGACGCCGGGTCACACTCCACTAGATAACACACTTGGCTGGACATGATTCCATTTTGGCAGATTCCCAGAACATTGTAGCTTTTTGTGCATTTCTTCTTACAACCGGCAACCTTAGACGAAGTTACAAAGCCGACACACGCAGCACTTTGAATCGCGTCATAAGTAAAAAGTGAGGGGGGAAATATGACACAGACTAGAATGGATTTAAACTCAATTGGGTGTGATGATAGGTATTGGAAAGGTAAAACTCTCTAGTGGTTTATGTAATGGAAAACTGAGTAAAAAATGATGGTCCGAGAGGTTATTGGCTATAGATATTTGAAAACAAAAGCGAAAAAAAAACGTACCGTAAGATATTAACTGTAAATGGCGTATAAAATCTTAAACGTAAGTCCCCAACAAGTCAAAAGCTTTCATTTATTCATCGCATTTATCCTTAATATTCTTGCTAGCTATCGGGATCTTTCAACAATGAAAAAATGCTTAATAATTGAACTCCTGGATGCAATTGTTAAGGCAAACTATTAAAAATAGTGACAATGAAATTCATTGTTAAAGTAAAATAATTTTAAAATATCAGTTGACGTTTTTTTTGAATAATGACTGTTTTTATACTAAAAAAATCAAATACTTCTTTGCAAAAAAAAAAGTATCCCTTTCACATTATAGTAATGTGAAAAGGGATAATTAGGCAAGGTCTCATTAACGTTAATCGCATTCGTATGTGATTAAAATACCTCTACAGAATGGAGAAACAGCCGAATAATAAAGGAAATGGAATCGAGTATACTAAAAAATGGTGAAAATTGATTTGAATGTGTCGTATTTTTAAAACCGATAATTCTTAAGCAAAATGTTTTATAATTTAGTGGATTTATGCCTTTAAAATCTTTTAAAACGATACTTTAATGACTCCAACTGTATGTAAATCTCACATTATCTGATGTGAGAAGACGCAGTGCAATATATAGCATTTATGAAGAAGGATAGCAACAAAACTGTGCTAATTATACCTGGTTATGGCTGACGTCACCGTAAAACCGACTGGTAACGATGGTACAAATTCCCGCCTATAGCTAGCAAATGCTGAGAGGATTATCTGCGGAACCTTGTAGACAAAGAAGAAGAAAAATCTAATCAAAGAGTAAGCATCGTTAACAGTATTTTACTGTTAGCTGTATTTGTCATCTCGATCTTAATGTTCTCAAAAGATTAAGATTTACCGGACAGTCTCATCATTACTGCAAGTCAGGGAAAGAGGATAGAAGTGGCTTGTGTTGAAGCCACCGAGAATGGTTTCGAATTAAAGACTCGCTTGTAGATTAGCTGATGAATTATTCAGATAACTGATCCTCATCATGATATAGGTGATTTGATTTTATTGCATTAAACTGTCATTTATAACCCAGATACGCATGCGTGTTCCTTTATGAAAAACTGCGTGTGCTATTAAACATAGCGATTGTTTGTTCAATGTATGCTTGCCACGATGTCACATCTGATTTGGCGCATTCTCAATTAACAGAGAAAGACTGAGTTCGTCACAAAACTGGTAAGTCACTCGTAAGTGGTTCGTATTAAATCACGAGAACTGACACACTGTGTATGATAATACCGTACTCAACTCCTTCGAACAGACTGTACCTATCTGATATAATGAATAGTGAGTCATAAAAATGCTTTCTGAGTGAAACAATAATTATTTTCGAAATTTTTTATTTTTTCTTATGAAAACATAATTTTTTTTAAATATTTTATGTAAACTTTTTTTAAAGTTTTTATTACTTCTAAAATAATTTAAAATATTTGTAAATAAACAAATACACCAAATACTTTATTACATATTGTTATTATTATTGAGGAAGGTATTGGAGTTTTGTGAGTTTGTTATCAGTTTATCGTGTTAGTTCTTTCATTATCGTGCTGTTAAAGGTAAATAAATTTACAGAAGTCAAAATAAATAAATTGAAAGCTGCTAAGGAAAACAGACATTTCAATTTTAGGTCATTTTCTGTAAATTTGTTTCGATGCTTGTGACACCTGAATTCTTTCTTAATATGAAAATTTAAATTTTAAAATAAATTGAATGTACAAACTATGTTAGAAATTTTAAATATTTTTATCTCCAACATACAAATGATTTTAATGGAATTTAATTGCTTACTATGTGTATTGGTGGCATTTCCGCTACACCAAACTATGGCAGAGATGTACGCATCGCATCCAGTTCTGTTTCGTAATGGGAAAAACTGCCACATAAACCTTCAGAAACTTAAATTATGCTTTCGAAGAGGAAATGATGAACGAAACTCCAAATTGTTAGGTATTCCGAAGTTCAAATGTGGAATATCACTCCAAAGGAAAAACTATGAGCAACTTTCCTACTTAATCTAAGTCTGCTGTTAAGAAAAGATGGACGACGAAAACCATCCAAGAAATAGCCCTCAAAATTTCTTCAACAATGACAATCTTTCGCACGCTATGTTTTGTCTGAGTAGGAATTTGGTGGCCAAACAATAAACAAATATTATATAACGATTATTAATATAATAATTATTATATTAATAATCGTTATAATATTCTGTGCAACGCCTCCGGTGATTGTAACGGCCAAATTTCATTCTCCTACGTGCGAACAGTGAGATTTTATTGTAGAGCATTATTCTTAACTGACATCCCTTCATTTGAACAGTGATGAGATTTCTATGCTCTGCAAGACGAACTAAATCCACAGGACGGAAATTCTCGTGATAAATATAATACTTAGCATTCCTTCCTCCTTCTCTCTCTCAGGTTAATTTCGATTTTGCACAACACTACTCCGGTAACTGATAACAGACTGAAGAAGTAACCTTGTCTACAATTCAGTTTCGTCCTAATGACAAATTTCAAACCAGTTCCGGTCGTAGCCAATGCATGACCCGATTGAAGTCATTTCGGTGGGACTTCTAACCCGAGATGATTACGTATCGCGTATATATGCTATTATCAATATTAAAAATTAAATAACATAATTATTGATTATACTTTTATTAAAAAGGAACTAATTATAAAGAAATTTTCTCACTATTCTTTCTTCACAAAAAACTATCAAAATTTGTCAAATTTTAAATTTGATTGATTGAGCGAAATCGATCCAATTGTCTTAAAGTCAATCCTGTTTGAAACATTTTAAGCAATGAAGAAAATAGCGACATCTATCAATCTAATCCTGCTTTTTCATAATTGGCTTCTCATCACTCCCAATCTTCCTTTCGTATTAAGTTCAGTGGCTTGTCACAGCCAAGTGACTTGGCCTCTTGGAAACCTAATCCTGATTATGATAGGGTGGCTAATCCTATCTGCTATGACTGTAAATTGAGTGTGTCCTTCTGGCCACACGTGAGTGAAGAATATGACAAGATTTGTCATATTCTTCACTCTGTGAGTAAATTAAAAGATTTATAAGGACAGAATTAGATCAAACGATAGTAGTAATCCAAATGTATAGGTCAACCTTTGCAATCAACTAAATATCAGAACACAAGCAAAAACGGCTCGGAGTTCAATTGTTGTAATGATGACGTCACTATACAAGAATGCAATTGTTATAAACGCACTTTTTAACACACGTAAAGCAAATAAGGATAAAATTATTGCTTTTTTGGACAGTTGCTGTTGATTGCATTTAAAATGTACGAGACAACAAATGAAAGTGAATTTGCTAAACTAAATATAACAATGTAGTTGTTTTTAGCTCAACTCAACGAGAAAAAAAGGTGATAAAATTACTTAAAAACAATCCACAATAAGTAAGAATTAAGCATGCTTGAACTTAGACACTGAGTTGTTCAAGACAAAAGTGCACACTTCTAAGTAATGTCATGAAAGGCAGAATTTGTCTTTTATACTGAAGTGAAATATACTTTTGTAAATAATTTATGTCTAAAATACAAGAGAAGGTTTAAGATTCACTTAAAGGTGGAAAGATTGTGGATGAAATAAATTAATAAAACGTAAGAACTTTGCTAAAAATATTTCGTTGGGTGTCAAACGTATTTTCTACTTTCATCCTATTTCTGAAGCCTTCTCTCAATCTCTCTCGTTCCATTTCCCGTAGAATGATCCGTACGATGTCAGGAACAAAATTTCTCAACGCTACCTTAGTAGCTTCGTTAAGAACGCTCTCTCGCGAGAGTACAAAAGAATTTTACTCCTTAAGAACCCACTTGCTATTGTTAGTGTCCTTTGTGATCAGAAGTTACGCAAGGGATTTTAATGAGTACTCGCGCATATTATTAATAAAATAGTTCTTTCTTATCGCATCCAATCGGAGCCCGAGCTGACAGAGGAAGTGGAACTATCATTATTTCGCTTGAATGAGGAAGCGTTGTGTAACCATTGCACACATCACTCGAACACTTGGGGGATGGATGAGCAGAGAGGAAATCTATTAATCGATATTTTATCCTTTCTTTCGTTCCTTCTGTATCGTCAGATATATTGCTATGATAGGAATGAAGTTACACAAGCTCCCTCTAGTGTGTCTTATTTTAAATGTTTAATAAAATGCGATTTTAACGTATTACTGATATTTTCTAGTTATTATTTGAATGAAATTCAGTCCCCTTAGATGTTGTTTCTTGGCATTTAAGACATATTAAATACTAAACAGAAACATGGAAAAATTAGCCTGTATTGAGAATGGGATTTTTCTATTTTAAATTTTAAATTTAAAATAGAAAAACATTATTTTAAATACATAATTATACCTAAATGAATAATTGTTATTCAAAGTACTATCTAAATTATTATTATATTATTTTACTGTACTTGGGCGAGAGAAACAAAATGCTACAAAACCTCAAATCTGCGTTAAATATGCAATCACTTGTACTGTTAGAGATGTAAGCAGATTCGTCTAGTCGATATAAGTTAACACGATCCAGGATGACATAAAAAGTGAGAAAGTTCACGATTTCATAAATAACAAAATAATAAATGGAGGCGTTTTGTTAACTTTTCCAAACCTAGGTTTATAATTCAAATCCTAGATTGATACTTTTAAACTCGCTCTGAATTGTGGCTGTCTGTAGATGGATGTCAAGAATTTTGCTTTTTTGGATTACTAAATAATATCTAAAGAAAATCAATAGGATGGAATAATAAAAAACTCAACACCACCAAAAATGAAAGAAATCAATACGAATAGCAAATAAGCAACATAGTCCAAGGTATTATCCTATTCTCTAAATAAATAAAAGAGAGCACCGGATAATAAATATTCTATGACTAAATAAATTTTCGGTTTTGATTTTTTTTTCCCGAGACATCTTGGATGTGAATCCATTTTAGAAATATATACAATAACACGGTGAAAATCAGGTATGGATTCAATATTGGTCCAAGAGGAATATTTAAACTAAATCGAAATGGATTATTTTAAAGAAGTGATTTTTCCAAAATCGGAATTCAATTTTTCGTGGATCAACATTTTTCGAAAAATGTTGATCCACGGAGCATTTCAGCGCATTTTTTTTTATTTCGAGAAATCAATCATAGCACGCAAGATTCGAATTCACCATTGATGTGAAGAAAGGCAACATGGGCAAATCTGTTAAATAATCCGGTTCCTCTGCTCTAGAGAGCAAACATGAAATTTGTGAAGCCACTTCAGGCCTCCGCATACGAGGGGCAAGGTCGACCCAAAATCTTGTTAGCTAACAAAACACTTTTTTCGTGTTTTTTTTTCTAATTCAAATTATCTACCTCTATCTCGATTTCTGTTTGTCATTTATTTTAAATAATCAGCACGGAAATTTAAATAGAGGAAGAACGATCGAGTGCCTGGGCATGAGGTCGAACGAGTAATACCCTTGGAGGGTAATGGATGGCAATGCTGTAGCTAATGAAGTTCTAACTGAGGCTCGGCTATTGCTGTTACCCTCCTTCCATGATAACAGCTTTAAAAGCTCAATAACACCTTATCCCTACACTGTCCTCTACAGATAACGGGGAAGATGAAAAGCATTCTTGCTTCGCCCCTTAAAGCAGTCCTTATAAGGAGGATTTAGTGTAAGATTTAATATATTCCCATGTTTCTTCATGTCACTTTCCCAAAATCAGCCACTCACCCTTCATGAGTCATCTAACTATGATGAAAACGACAGGTGGAAACACAAGTGCCCGAAAGCAGCTCTGTTCATTGATACAAGCACTCCCACACAGCCGTAATTTGGGCGAGCCAACTGCTCGATAAAATCTTATTAAATTAACCCAACTTCTTAGAGATGAAGGGATTATAATCCAAGGGATTGAGGTCCATCCAGCCACAAAAGTTAACAGGATTTGGTGGATTGAATGAGAAAGAGAAATTCCAAAGGGTAACAGATGGCGATACTGCAGCCAATGAAGTTTTAACTGAGGCTCGACTATTGCTGTTACCCTCCTGCCCTGATCAGAGCTTATACCTCTATAATATCCTATCCATACATTTTCTTCTACAGATAACGAGGAATATGAAAAGCATTCTTACTTCACCCATCTAGCCAAAAAAAAAAAGGATTTGGTATTTGGTCATCATTTTGTTTTCAAGCTGTTGTTTATCTTCGTTTTATGACACCATTCCTTTTCTAGCTAGGAGAAAATCTCGCTACCACATGAATACCTCCAAGATCATTTCATTCCTATTATTATATAGCTTTACAGTTTCATTATAATTGTCCAACATCAGCTGTAATGCAAGTGTGCATTTTGTTTAAATCAAATTTGATATTTTAAATCTACATTACTAATACTGAAAGTCCAATTCAGAATGTTGGATATTCTACCTTAGCGTGCACGTTTCCCTTAGTTCTTGTTCCTTGCTTTTGTGCTTCCTGTCTGGCCGGTGCAAATTGATTTTTCCACTTAGTGAATATTATCCGCAGGTTTTGCACACAACAAATAATCTATTGTTTCCGTTAAGCTATGATGCAGCTTAATTTATTTGTCAGCTGAGGTATCGCTTCGGGCCTCACACTTTAAGGCGCCTCCATATTACAAAATAATAATAAAATACAGAGAGAAGAACTCTAAATAACCTATACACGTGTGTTTCAATATTCCTTTTTTCTGATTTTAGATCAAAATCACGAAAAAAATTTAAATATTATAATTGGCACAACATGATTTGCTCTGAACATTGGTATTGCAGTTATATATTTGCAATAAGAGACTGCTCATTTGGTTATTCACATTGTTAAACCATTCCTTACATGTGCAATGCGAGAACCTATTTTTCTTTGAATAAACTATAATTTTTTGTGTGTGTGTGTGTTCATTTGTTGAGAGGCCTTGCATTTATCATTGTTCAGAGTCTAATCAAGTCTTCAGTTTCCCAAAGACACCGCTAGATAGGTAATTCGTCTTGAGACGCATCTTTTCGTGTTCATTTTTAACTAGGAGTCCGGATATCCCTTTAGGGATGACTAAGGAACAATTCTGTACCTTATATTTTTATTGATAATATCTGTGCCTTTTGTAAAACGGAGAACACACTGCTTAGCCTGGCATCTAATCAAATGGCTTTACATCTAACAAAGCAATGCTACTTATATCTGTTTCCAACTGTTATTTTTTTCTATTTTAATGTTATAAAATTGAGTTTTATTCAGGCATATACCATCATTCTCATTTATTGTTGTTTTAATTCGTATCAGCATTACTTAAAATGCAGTTTCAAGTCACAATTCAAAAGAACTATAAGTATATTTAATTTTTGCTCAAAAAACCATTTACAAAAACGAATGACCAACATTTAGAATTCAGAGAGCAAGATTGGAAAGACTGTAAAAAGTTTCCGGTTTTTCCTAAACCTTGGACCACCTACAGTATATTACTCGTACGTTACTATAAATATTCAAATTTTTGTAGGTTGAATGTCCTACTACACTGTTTTCCCACTTCTTTTTGTATAACATTATTTTCCATGGTTACCAGGCCACGACCTACTTTCTGTCCTCTTTAATCGATAAAAGATAAAGACAGGTGTAACATTTTAAGATGAGTGGATTCGTGCATAATCTAAATCTCATTTTACAATTACGATTTCTTCGCTAATTATGAGAATATTAATTTTTAAAAGAGTTGGAATTTTTTCTTCGATCAAAACTTGTGTGTCGAAAATTTCAGACAATTGCAGTAGAAATAGTAGCCTATCTCCAACGAACAGGCTGCGAATTTGAATCTTACAATGCACGTTAGTGTTTGCAATTTTATATAGTCAAGAGATAAATTTCTTAATCAGGTGTGAAATCATCGCCCCCATTTATCAGAGGTCTAAATTAGTTAAAAAAGTTATCTTTCTAATATTTAGTGTATACTTTTCTGATAATATAAAAAATAAATAAAAATATAAAAAATATATAAATTTAATAAAATAAACAAACGTCCTTATCCATAATACTAATGTACTATAGGTAAAAAAACCCTGTCAAAATTCAGTTCTTAGCATTTACAAAACTTTTTACATTGAATGCAATTTATGGTTGTCTTAGAGCCACCGGAGCTCACTCGGTATAGACGAAGCCCTTTGGTCGGAAAGACCTGGGTTCGTTTCCCGTTCATGACGTGAAGAACCTGGTCTCTTTCGACAAAAAAATGAGTTAGCTAGTCTCGTACGGAGGGTTTAAATATTTTTAATCCCTCCTAATGAGGGATTAAAAATACATATTTAATCCCTCATTAGGAGGGCTGAACCTGTCCTAAGGGGGCGGGCGAGGAACGGGGTGAACCCCACATGAATAAATAAAGAAATCGTTGTCTTAAAATTCTAAATCTGGTTCGTTTAATTACGCTATAAAAGCTTTCATTATTTTTCAACTGAAAAATTGTATTTTATATCAATCATTTAATTCATTTGCAGTCGATTAACAATGAAAATGTGATTGACCTCATACAAATATTTGATTTATATATTTAAAAAAATTTACTTAACTACATATGACATGCCACGTCATACTGTGTGAGAAATTGAGGTCCGTTGCTTCATTCATTATTGCAGAGTCCTATAATCTTACCGGATATGACATGTTGGTGGGATGCGGTACAGATATTAAAGCACTTCATGCATATCATCATAATGGTAAGGCGATAATTAGGACTGTAATTAATTCATCACACCGACATAGACCGCATTGTATTAATATGGAAATTGGTCCTTTCACAGGAGAGCGTTCGCGGATGACAGACAGAGGTCACTATGGCATGACAAGAGAGTAAGTAGAATAACCTGTGTGAGAAACATTAAATCTTTAAATGGATGGACAGGAGGCACCCTTGCTAACATTTCCCTGTGGATTGTTTGAAGCAGTTTAATTTTTTATCACACAAATAAACATATTCTGGAAGATGGCCACACTCGTAGTTCCTAAAAAGGTGGAAATTACACACATGCTGTTGTTTTGGTCTTCCTACGGCAATCACCCTTCTCAAATAATAATATTAATGTGAGCATGCGCAAACTATTAAAAATAAACAACAAACAAAATCAGACATCCATTCAAGTCTTGAACGCGAATATATTTACAACTTTGGAGGCATGTAAGTCCGTATTGGGAATCAATACATTTCACGATGCAATCTAAGTCGGTATCTTCTTATTTTTTCGGGGAATAAAGAGAAGAAGGCGTTGAAAAGATTTGGTCTCTTCATTACAATAACATTTCTACGTTTTCACAAAAAGGTCAAGAGAACGCACATCGCTTCTAGATTTACAACAGCTAGGTTCAAATCGAAACCGAATCGTTGAATTCGAAAAATGTTTACTGGTGGTAAGAAAAGAAAAAGAAAAAAGCAGACACGATGTAGTTTGTGATGTGAAGGATCCAGTGGCGGCTCGTGGGGTGCTGCAACTTTCGAAATATACATACACACTTTAAGTACGGTGTATACGTGTTTGGATAAAATATCAAAATTATGGTAAAAATTTTAAAAATAAATAAACATGAAAAAATATTGTTTATTATCGATAGAATTATACAGTTTAGTATAATTCAAAATTACTTAAAAATAAAATATATTCGTCTTGTTTTGTTTCATGGAAAATATTATTTATTATTGATAAAATATACAGTTTAGTATAATTCAAAATTACTTAAAAATAAAATCCATTCCTTTAATTGTAATTAAAGGAACGGATTTACAATTTTTGGACATTACAATTAAATCCTTTAATTGTAATGTCCAAATATTTAAAGAGACGGAGTAAACACGATAAGCACTACGAACGCTGTACTACTGGCGCAAACTGCATATAAACAAGAGTGGAACTGAGCGACGGACAGTGCCGCATTACGCTAATAGCTCGCATCTCACTATGACGTGCATATGTTTGCGCGCGTAGCAATATGACACTGTGGTAAACACAGTGCTGCTAGCGTCCTTCACCCTCCTAAGTGCTACAAGAGGGATTTTTATTATTTTTGATACAAAATAAGAGAATTGTACAGGATTGTCGATGATAAAATTAAATATTACAAGCAAATATAAATAAATTAATAAATATATCGAGAAAAACTGGGGGTGCTGCAGTTCCTCAGTGCCTATGCACGAGCCGCTCCTGGAAGTATCCAAACTAAATGCGTATGCTAACTCAGAATTTATTTTTAGTGCTGGATGTATAGTAATAAATGTATAATTATAATAGTTAATTAATGATAACCATTGAATTATTCATGACTAATAATATTTATGGGAGCCATTTATAATTTAACACTCAGCAGCATGTTGCCGAGTTAAAATCTAAAATAGAATTTCTGCCTTATTCCCGTGGGGAAGAATCTGCATAAACAGCAAAGAGAACGACTGAACTTTATTTATATCGTCCGGAGGATCCCTTAATGCATGATTATCAGATCTTTTATTAATCTTTTAATCCTGTTAACTTGTTGCATTATGGACAACGGTTCAAAACTACTTTCGTAACTTTTTGCATATCTTGAAGGAGCTAATGAACAATTTAAATCACTGAAATCGTTTCAATATCTCCGATTAAAAGACATTTTAATAAGGAAAGAAAAACTCAACTTGTGTAATTATTTTGCATATTTGTTTTGATTCTTCAAATGTCAGTGATTTCATAAAATATTGCTAATAAGGCTTCCATAACCTATAAAATTATAATGTTTTTAAATAAAATTATTTAAAATAAATTGTTTTAACCAAATATATGAAAATATAACTTTTGTAGGATTTTGAGAATTATAATATTAGTAATGTAAATAAACGATCCTCCTAAAACTTTTGTTCAAGTGAACATTTTCGCTCTAATATACTCATATATTTAAATAACTAAATAATTAATTAAATAATAATTAATGAACTAATAATAGTTCAATAACTAAAGAATAATATTAGCATTTTAGGGCATTTTTATAAAAAAATTGAAGATAATTATATACACCATAAATTGTATTTGTAAAATATCAATATAAGAAAAGTGTGAAGGATTTAATATTTTTAATGAAAGTTGATATATCTGAAATAAAAGCAGACTAAAGATATCAAAGAGAAATATCAAGCTGAAGTAGAAAATAAGATCAGCAGTATTGATACTGATAAACCCCTAGACGTAATCTGGACTGATCTAAGAGAGAAAAATCAAGGAATGTGCTAAAGGTCTTCTGGGTGAGGCAAAGAGGAGAGGAAGAAAGTGAAAATAAAAATGTACGAAAGAAGAAAATGGAAGAATAAGAACAGCGATGAAGCCCAAGTCAGGTATAAAGAGATCAATAAACTTGATTGATCAAGTTTATTGATCTTGATTTCAGGGAAGAAGAGAAGGATAAAAAGCAATGCTTTGAAAGAGGAAAGATTTTGTTGGAAAAAAATGATAAGATGGAAGAAGTATGTTACAGAACTTTATGGAGATGAAGATAATCTGGAATGTGATCAGATAGAAAATGATGATGCCCCAGAAATTAAGGAATGGAAAACCGAAGCAGCTATTAAAACAATAAAGGATAGGAAAGTTCCAGGAGTGGATGATATTCAAGGTATTGAATATTCATGATATTCGATTGGGAAAGGAAGGAATAAAACTTCTATCCATCATCTTTAATAGAAGTCTGGAGGAGGAGGATAGAATACCTAACAACTTCGTAAGATCTATTTTTATTCCTATTCCCAAGTCTACAGAAACGATGGATTGCAGCAAGCACAGAACTATCAGCTTGATTAGCCACGTTGCAAAAGTCCTAATCAACATAATGTATAGAAGAATGGAACAGATGATAGAGAGCGAATTAAATGAAGCACAGTTTGGTTTCAGGGGAACCAGGGAAGCTATCACAACACTACGGATATTAGGGAAAAGAATCATCGAGTGCAATAAAGATTTATATCCATACTTTGTGGACTATGAAAAAGCTTTCGATAACGTTAATCACTCTGCTTTATTTGATATTTTGCATAAAGTAGGAATAGATAAAAAAATTATGAGAATTTCGTTCAGAATATACGAAACTCAAGAAGCCAGGGTCAGATTTGAAGGAGAGGATACTGAATGGATCCCCATAAGAAAGGATGTGGGATGTCCCCACTCCTTTTTAATGTCTATAGTGAATGGATGATGAGGGAGGCCTTGGAAGATCTGGTGGATGGAATAAAGATAAACGGACATCTGATAAATAATATAAGATATGCAGATGACATTTACTTATGAGTGAAACAGGGGAAGGCTTGCAAAGAATTTTGAACAGACAGAAACAGGGTCGGAAACGAGAGATAGAAAATGAAAATAAACGTTCAGAAGACAAAAGTGGTGAAGATTTCAAGGAAAGGAAATGATGTGTTAGAAATCACTTTAAACGGACAAAAAAATAGAAAATGTAAATAGTTTTGAATACCTTGGGAGTTGGATAACAGAAGACAATAGATCTAATTATGAAATTAAGAACAGAATTAAAAAAGTAAAAGCAGCATTTATCCAAATATACCACATATTAGGAAACAGAAATCTGAACAAACAGTTAAAAGTAAGATTCCTCAAGACAATGATCTGGAGTGTGGGGACGTATGGATGTGAGTCCTGGACGATCAATAAGGAGATGAGTGACCGATCGATTGAATGCTTTTGAAATGTGGTGCTTGAGAAAAATGGATCGTATCAGCTGGACTGAAAGAGTGAGCAATGAAGAGGTTCTTCAAAGATTCAAAATGAAAAGAGACTTTATGGCTTGTATCCAAAGAAGAAAATTAGTGTTTGCAGAACATTTGATGAGGGGTTCTTCTGGAGAGCTTCCCAGAATAGTATTGTAGGGGATGGTGGAAGGAAGACCCCAGCTGCGATGGAAATACAACATCAAAGATTGGACGGGCAAGAATCTTACAGAAGCAAGAGATAGAGAGACATGGAAGCGAACTGTTCATCAGCTGCAACCCTCTTAAAGGGGAGGCCACAGGATTAGATTAGAAAAGCGTCCTTCTCAGTTGAAACTAAAGATGAATTCGCCTTTCATATGGTAAGGTTTGTATCTACTCCAAAATCCTGGCTTTCTTCCTCTTCAAAAAAACCAAAACTGGTTAAACAATACCGATGACAATATTGGACACACAGTCGTTCCGAAAAAACTGGCCTGAGTGCAAAAAACAGCTTATCTGAAGGATTGAAATATTGGGGTTAGAAAATTGATCAACTTATTAACCATGAATTAAAGGCTGAAATAACTAGTATCAGTGTAAGAAGTATATACTTAGATTCGTACCATCCTTCTTCCTATAGCCAAACTAGGACGACTGGCGTTAAACTTGTCACCATAAAAAAAACTAATTTGAATGCTTTTTTTAAATTAAGCTTTTTTCAAACTGCATCTTTAAACTGTGATAAATAATCGGAGCCTTTTAATTATGCTTTTAAGCAATACATTTTTTTTAAAATTTGGTATAGGATGAAATGTCTCCCTTGCCTAATTCTAACTTCGTTTTTGTTTGTAGTTTGTAAACGCAGTTCAGAACAAATTTAAAGGATTATTGCTTCAATACATAGTCAATACTAGTCTCTATTAGAATAGTTTATAAAGTTCTAAAGTCGAAAAAGCAAATGCTATTGAAGTCTATGATATTGGCTTATAGAGAATTAGAATACGTTGAATAATATTGAATTTTCCAATAACAGAACTTAAAAATTTATGAAGTAAAATCGCACCACACGAAAAAGGAGTGCTTGAATGGAAGAGAAATGAGAAAGGGGGTGATCCTAACTCTCATGCGCCAAATAGTCGGTCCGCAGGGCCACACCTGTGGTATACAGAGAAAGAGTTCAATAGATTCTTCTCGTGACAACTGTCCAAGGCTAGATGTCCCGGGAAGATCGATGAGCACTCTCAACAGCCAGACAACATGGCGGCAAAGCTAAACCGCAGTGTAGACGCATATACGATACTGCATGTATTGATTTCATTTTATACATGACATGTAACCACACACACACAGCTGTGAGCTGTATATGTCACTTATAAAAACGAATGGTTTCATATTTTTTTCCTACAAAAAATAAGTGCAAATGAATGTTATAATCACCTTCTTAGTCCTTGAACATTACACTCAGTAATGCACTGTTCAATTATTAAAGCCACGCTTTATTAGTTGAAGGTTTATTAGGGGATGGTGTATAAGGATTTTTCAGGACACTTGGATATCAATGTGAACAATTTAACATTGAGGTGAAGTCTTTCCTAATATTACACCGTAATGTAACGTACACATTCAGAACATGCATACACTTTAAAACAATGTCAAAATACGTAAGGAATACAAAATGAGAAACGCGTTTATGAACTTTGTCACAGTGGATTTTTTTCCCTACTCGGTTATCTTTCATAAATTATGCCGTTTGAGTGAAAATCACTGTTTAAATCAACCCATCTCAAATAACAGTTCTCTTTTATATATATTTCTAAATCCCGATAGGTCAGCTATCTTTATAGTAATTAAGTAGAAAGTTTGCTGAGCAACTTTTTCGGATATTTAAATATTATTTACTCTGAAGATTCCACAAAATATTATTTTGTAGAATCTTCAGACATTTTGTCCATCTTTCCTTCCAGAAATATAATCATCAGATTCAAAGAATAGTCTGCACTTTTAAAAGAAGAAAAAAAAATCACACGAATCTGTTCCTAATGCAAAAAAAAAAAAAATCGCTATACTGATCAGTAAAATTTCATCTTCATGATCTTTGGTTTGATTAGTTGAAAATTAATGCAAATGTTTTATTCAAACTACAGGAAGTCCACTTATCTTTTTGGGGAGTTTATACGATTGAGGAATGTCTAAAAAATATAAACATGTATTGTAATAATGGATAACTATAGCGTTTCCAGGCAACACGTGTAAATTAGTTATATTCACACGTGCTGCATTGTTAGAGGTGCGTGATGGTCTACCAAGATACGAAAGTCTCAAATGTGATTTTATTAAAATATTATGAAAACAAAGTACGATAGAAATACTAGAAATACATTAAAACTGTCATCGAACCACCTCTACCCCCTGGTGTTTTCATTTCATTTTTGGTCTAAAACAAAATCCGAAAACAACACTTGGGATTCACTCTTTGTCTAACCTACTGCACTACTTTTCAGGTAACTGAGATATTGATTAGATAACAAGATCGCCAACTTGCTAATGTTCACATGAAACTGAAGTCCGTAATTAACCAGAATATTTCTTCCGTTAATCTTTTACATGATTGGACACCATATAGTGTGGGATTAGCCTCAAACCGGTTGTTATTATATTAATATCCTCCGCCCCATTTGTAAACAGGCTACATATACTGGTATACTTTCCTACTAAAGCACGTGATCAATCATCTTATATTCTAAGAAGTAATCTACTTGCTATCGACTTCTTCCAGTCGATGATATCCTCGCTTTTCATCGACTTTATCTTTAAAATATAATCGTTTTCTATGATTAATTGCACCCATGTAAATAAGAACTCTTAATTCTCTTTTTAAAATTTTACTAGACTTCCCAAGAGAAAAAAAAAGAAAAAAAAAACTATTAATATCTACGCGTCCTTCACTTTGGAAAATAACATAAAATGATTTTTGTGATAATACATACATCTCTATAAAACACCTAATGCAAGGCTCCTCACGTGACGTGAACGCTCGTGACTTTATGATCACGCGATACTCGCTGCCATCGCAACAATGAGAGCAAAACACAAGTCTGTAACCTGCTGCAGGAAATTGTGTATGCACGAAGCCATTAAGATGTTAATTTTTGATAAAAACCCAGAAGCAACAGTTACCGGTTCTATTGGAGATTTTTATGTTACTTTTCAACAGCAAATGGTTTGAATCCGTTGTATAATACGTGAAAGTCGTAAGAGGATAGTATACACATCAGGAGGGCGCCACTTACCATAGGCGTTTCTGCTCACGTTTGTAGTATCAACCGGCTGTATTTCAGAACTGCAATCGTATATGTTTCTCTTTGTTTTGCGTGCACGGGCGCGCGCGCACGCATATGCTTTTACAATTAAAACGCGTAGCAAATAGTGCATTTAAATCATTAAATCGAGTGTACAATTAATCAGCATTGAATTATCCTTTGATAATATTTAGGTCAAATGATAGATCGTTAAAATAATCTAAAAAACAAACCAAAAGTTTAATTGTATTTTTTTTTAATTATTTCTATATTACATTAAACTTATTCGTGTTATTATCTTATTGTGCTGTCACTATAGCAACCGCCACCTTTAAAAATGTAGGCGTTACGAGACCTTGTATATGAAGGTAATTGCACTATGTCTATGTTGTCACTTGGCTATTTTAGGCCAAGTGGCGTGAGCTATTGTTGTGCATGTAGGTCATGGGAAAGGAAGAGGTTTACACCAAAAAAAATTGTTTAAAACAGCGGTAGTCAGGGTGGAGCATTCCCCTGTAGCACGAGAGGATACTTGATGTACTGCGAAAAAGTATAATCTCCTGTATAAAGTACACTACATTTACCATCGTGTGAACACTTTTTATAACGTAAATAATTATTATATATTAGAAATAATTATATAAATAAGTGGCATTCTTAAAAATAATTAAAATTTTTTTGTTAAAATTTTCGTTTAGAACAACTTTTACTTAAAACAGAAAATAATACCAATACACCTTAAAGTTAATTTAAAATATCTGTAATAAATTATGATTTAGCATGAGTTAAAAATTACAATGGTGATTGATTCATTCAATCCTATACCCTTGGAGGGTAACAAATGGCAATGTTGAACCAAGGAATTTAACTGAGGTTCGGCTGTTGCTGTTATCCTGGGTGTGAGTTTTTGAGTTCGCTCCCTTAGGGTTTTTGTCTTAAGGGAGCACCTTGAGTCTCCGGGGAGGGTGTTCTCCGGCAGGGCCCGCTGAGGGTTTTCTTGTCGGTGAATTATTTTCCTCGGAATTTGAGCGGTTCTGCTCAGGAGTCGGGGTGCTAGGATGGGGCGGCCGACACTGAGTGGAACCAACGCTGAGCGGTTCTGCTTAAACGGGGAGCCCGTCGGGGTGCTTGGACGGGGCGGCCGTCAATGAGTGGAACCAACGCTGAGACATGGACGGTCTTTCGCCCACTATGGAGTGGCCTAGAGATCGTCCAATTTTTTGAGATTTTACCCTTTACTTACTAATCAGGGTAATAGATGGCAATGCTGCAGTCAATGAAGTTCTAACTGAGGCTCGGCTATTGTTGTTACCCTCCCCTCCTGCCATGATCAGAGCTTTAATTGCTCAATAACACTTTATCCATACACTGTCCTCTACAGATATCGGGGAATATGAAAAGCATTCTTGCTTCGCCCCTTTAAGCCAGTCATTATATAAGGATTGAAAATTACATTTTAAGTTATACTGTAAAACGTTAAAACAGCTTCAGATGCATCATGTATAGGCTGTTTAAACTCATATGTATGAACTGTGTCATTAAGTTATGCTCATGAGAGTGGAATTACACCGTTTATGATGCCAGTGCAAGATAATGTTGCGAAATAATGATCAGTGTTTCAAACTGACATCAGCTAACAAACCTTTCACAATACATTATTACTGACATACATATATTATATGACTTTTAAAATTGAAAAGACAAATAACAGAATTACTGTTCTAGCAAAAATTTCAAATCTGCTTTCAGGCCCAGTTTTGTAAGATTCTGTTGCACAAATACAAATTGTGAAGCAATTCCGATTTTGTCCCTTTTTGTGGAAAAGTGGCTGGCCAAACAACAACAAAAAATCCGTGTTGGTTTATACTATTGACAGATGCATCTAATCATGCAAATTGCAAATTATTTCCAATGATGGTTCCAATGAATAAAGACATAGCTAAGATTTCTGGACTTCAAATCGTAACCTGGCGAAACTTACGGGTTTTATTGTTGACTACTTAATGCTGGAAAAGATGAACTGCATAAAAAAAGAGGAGCAGAAAATAGACGAAGAGGTATGTATGTATTTTTTTTTCTGAAAATCCATTTTTGAAACTCTGTGATTGAATTCTATTTGTGGCGATGCTTTTAACTTGTGGCCAACAAGAATTAACTCTAATTAAATAATTTTTAAAATAGAGGGGAGAGGATGCATATGTTGATAAAATCTCGAAATCTGTGGATAATTTAAGAGAAAAATCTTTTTTTATTTATCAGAAAAAAGTAGCATTTCTTTGATAACATATTTGAGGAATGTTGAAATATATAACTGAATAATATTTCGATAATTGCAAATCTTGTTTTCACGAATTAAATAAGACAAGAAATTATCCTAAAATATGCATCTTAATACCAATCACGAGTTCCCTTCTTATGTAAGTTGTTCTGAAACAATAAGAAGAAATTTAATTATAACTGATTAGTAAAATATAAAGATATATGTTCGGCTTATCAGACGTATGTCTTTCGGCTCCGAATTCAAATCAGCAACAAAAAAACAACATTGAATTTGCTTTACATTTACCCTTCAATGTAACAATTATGAAAATTATAATTTATTTGTCTGGTCAGTCAGTAGGAAGATTATATTTTGAGAAGTTTGGTTATAATGAAGCCATTAAAAAGATAATCGAAGTAAGGATTAATTGCTGAAGCCTGACTAAACCATGCTACTAATAATACTGTTTAGGTAAGGAGTTCCTATATATGTAAGTGAAAAAAAAACTACTAAAGTGAATTTTCCAGAGGCGTTTTGGGGACTTAAGGCGAGAACATGTCATATCTGGTTGTGCATTGGATTTTAATTCTACAAAATGAATTAATATTAATACTAATCTCGATACGAAGCAAAGGCTTAAGCCAGAAGGCAAAGCTGGCTGTCTTCAATACAGTCTATGTCCCCATCCTCACCAATGGTCATGAGAGTTGGGTAATGACCGAAAGAATGCGGACACGAATCCAAGCGGCTGAAATGAGGTTCCTTCGAGGGGTTGCGGGGCTGACAAAACTCGACAGAGTCAGAAGCTCTTCAATTCGGGAAACCCTCAATACTCAACCGCTGCTTCTCCGTGTTGAGAGATCACAGTTACGCGGGTACAGGCACCCGGTCAGAATGCCACAAGAGTGGATCCCCCAGCAGTCCCTCTTTGCCAAGACAGAGGGTGGGAGGCCACGTGGAAGGCCAAGGACTCGCTGGATAGATTATATCCATAACCTTGGGTGGACACGTTTGGGAATCCAACCAGAACACCTGAGCTTGGTGGCAGAGGATCGTGACCACTGGAAGTTCCTCTTGCAGCTGTTGCCCCCACAACCCAATTAGGAAGAGTGGGCCTTGAAGATGTATGTATGTATGTACTAATCTCGATACTTGGTCTCCCCCTCTATCAGCAGAATGTTATTAAAAACTGAAAAAATTCAATGGCAAATACTCTCTCGAGTGTGCTACATTTCTACAAAGTTTTAAGTAATTCCCAAGACACTCTTTGTCCTGTTACTGTAGAAACTAATGCTGTTTCTATAGTAACAGGATACTGTACTTTTCCACCTATACATAATATTGAAGTAATAACACAAAACAAATACCTAGAAACCCTCCACATAAGTCGGAAAAAGCAAATATTACCACTATTCTGAATATTAATTTCTATAACTCTGTAAATAAAAAAAAATGTAATCCCTACTATTGTTTTATTCATTTACATTTTCTTATTATTAATTATTATTATTTTAATATGAAAACTGCATTTTATTGTGTTTCTCTCATTTTTAGACAACGCCCATGCTTCCAGCATGTTCAATTATTCTTTCGACTATCAACTATTTTGTATTTATTTCGACTCTATAGATAATCGTCAAGATTTCAAATATCGCAGTACTACTATTTTAAAATCAAGAACAGAAAATTGTATCGTAACATCATCGAGAATAAGATCGACCATTCTGAAATTAAAGAACAGTGTTGATTTGGGTATCTGGAGCTACTTAAGGTCACATACTTTGCTTAAATTCCGTATGCATATTAGTTTAATGAGAACTTGAAAGAATAAATTGACCTAGTTAGAATAACAGTAAAATATGAAAGAGTTGAAAAATTCTATGAAAGTTTACACTGAACAATAAAATTCCAAAGACCTCATTACATGAACTGCAATGTTCTAATTGCACTTTTCAATTTCAAATAGTAAACATAATTGGATGGGAAAGAATATAATCCTATAATCAACTAAATGCCTATTAACATTTTATTACTTTGCTGAGATATTTAATTTATAATGGTGTTTTAGAAATATTTTAATTAAATTAGACAGTTCTAAAGTATATCAAAATTCCTTAATAAATTTTATAATGTTATTTAAATTATATAAATTTTTATAATAAGTAATTAATTTGTTTTTAATTTAAATCGTTAAAACATTCATAATCATCTATATCTTAAATTGATCTTTTTAAAAATAACGAGCTGTTTAATTATGAACTATGATAAAGTGTGATAAACCAGGAAGCAGGAACTTAAAAAAAAAAATGACGTCATAATCGACGTCATACATCTAAAAGATAAGATCTCACCTGTAGGGAATCCTGTCATGTATCTCCAGCGTGCTACCCATTTCCTTCATTATGATGGAATGTCTGTTTTTTTTTCTTTTATAAATAACTCTTCAGTAAGCCTAACTAAGTAAAATTAAGAAGGATTAACCTAAAGAATTTTACGTGACCAGTTACAATCAAACCGAACTTTACTGGTGACGTCACACAGAACCGAGCTTGAACATCACGCGGACTACAGATGGTAGTAGTGCGGTGAGTAAGCTTTCAATTCCAAACAGCAATAGGCACAATGAATCTCACAAAAATATAGCGAGAGCCACGTGCTTTCTTTACTAAATGCACCCCCCTTCTGTCTTCCAGCTACATAAGAGTAACAATCTCTTCGAATACCAGCAGAAACCCAACGTGCTAAGCCAGGTCAAACAGCCGCAAACGCCAACGGTAATAAAAACCTGACGCAAAACCCTTTTCCCCTTAGGCGCGGACCTAGCAAGCCACTCGCTTCGTTCAGCACCGACTCACCCAGGAGCCGAACACGTGCTTTATCAATAACATCTACACGCACAGGTGCTTACGGTAGAACAGTGGCGGGGATACAAGAGCCACATATCGACACCGGGGAGTCTGTGGCGCTACGTTCTCTACCTGCTGTTCAGCAATGTTTCTACAAAGCCCTAGCGTTCCTCACCGTGTGTGTGTGTGTGTGTGTTTGTGCGCGAGAGCGTGGATAGCCACTGAATCGGTGCAAAGTGGGAGGGGAGGGTAGAGAGTCTAGCTACTTGACTGAAGGTTATAAGGAAGGGTGTGTCTCTTTCGTTCTCTCTCTCTCTCTCTCGGGTTACTTTATAACTGCATTTATGATGATTGCAGCCTCGACAGGAATTTTAATGAATGAGATGGGTGTAATGTGATTTGCCTAATAAAAGATATCCGTTCATTGATTACACGCAGAGGATCAAATTGCCCAGTTATGTTTAAGCTAGTCGGTATTTGTAACTAATTAGGTCTATCCATTATATAAAGAAAATCATTCGCTATTTAAGAAAGGAAATATATCTCCCAACACTGGACAGAACTTCTGTAATAATACTTTTGAGTAGCAACATGCATTTTTATAACCCCCGCTCCCTAAATACGACAGATGCTAAAGGCAAAGCCCAATTGTGTCATGTGCCAATTTCTGCTTATTCACGAAAGTTAAGTATTGTACAATGTTTGGTCATGTATTTTATACATTACATGCATTCGCTCATATCCATTTGGTATTACAGAATATGATTTCAATAGTACAAATTAAGTCCCACCATTTCTTCGCTATTGTTTCTAATGTTAACTTTGGTGAACGACTAACAAAATATACAAATGATCAAATACTTTGTCTTCACCATTCATTATTAAAATGATTTTTATTTTGTTTTGTTTCACAGATATTCTTTATCTTTCAAATATCATTGCTTATCTTGTTAGACATGTTAGCTAGATTACAATTTTAACGGTTATGGTTGAAAGTGTTGAGGGGAAGCATCCTCTACAGGGGAAGTCCGATAACAATTTTTCTCTTAATGAAAACTGTAGTTTAAACGGAGATTTCTAAACATCCCTTCTAATCTAATTAAGGATGTTAGTTTAGTTAGGAATGAATCCACTGAATTAAGATAAATAGAAATAAAAAAAGATGATAAGAAACTTTTGTGAATTTAAATATATTTAGGGATTTTAACTTTCTCAACTGTACAAATCAATCATAAATTTTTGATATTACAATAAACATAAAAGTGCGTTAAAGTGTAACTTTATGCATTTTTTGTTGTTAATGACGTTGTTGTGTGCGCATGTGCATATTAGATGGCATATTGAGAGCTGTAGAAAGAATAAAATATGTCTTTTTTTGAGAAATCAAATTATTTAATAATATCATTCCAGGAAACATTTGTATGGGAAAGACACTTTATTCAGATATATTTCCTAAGTTCCAAATAATTCCGAGAGGTTCAAGATGGTAAAGTAAACTCATGGTGGGTTAGATGGGTTGTAAGTTTAGGGTTATCCAAAAATGACCCGTGAATTATTGTCAAACACTTATAGTCCGTTTTCATATTAAATTTTATTCGTCTGTTACAAAGGTTCCGGTGCTTCTTTTATTTCCTTTATGTTCATATTTATTTCGCGACTATCTGAATGAGCATGTTTTCAACGTTGTGGATCAGATGAATAGATTCAATTGATTGGTCGCTTCCTTCTCTGAACATAATCCCGTAGGACTTTTTCATTGAAAGATTCATCGAGGATGCGGTTTACCGACCAATGTAAACGACCCAAAAAACCAGATCATTGCAGCTAATACTTGTGTTACACCAGAAGGGTGACAGCGGGCGTGGCATGCAATCGAATACCGTTGGGATTATCGGCCACATCACTGTCAGTAGTCACGTCCAGCTGTGGTTGTAATTGGATTAATAAAACTTTATATCTGCAGTCATCTATCGTTGCTACGCACACGAGAGACAATTAAAGAGATGCTGTGAATGTTATTTAAACATTGGTGTGGATGGTGACTCATCAAGTCACATTATTATTTTTTATCTAAAATAAATTAGATTCTTAAAACATGTAAAAGTAGTATGAATAAGGTAACTTCCATCTCAACATATCTTTTTACAAAATGTTTTACGAGTTTGTCATAATTAATGAAGATACAAAACCTTTTAGTAAACAAAATATGGATGTTTATATAAAATTATAGGAATTACAATCCTGAATTTTTGCTAATCCATTTTTATAATTACTTTTTGATGTCCAAGGCATCGTGTATACAAGTTTCAATGAAGAATGAAGTAGTATCATGATTTAATAACATTCGATATTATATGGGTTGTAAACGCATTATCACAAGATGCTGCAAAGAAGAGCAGATTCGTTTGAATTATGGATTCAAGTATGGAGAAGTTTAAAGTTCCTTTTTTTTTTTTTTTGCATAACTTGAATTCTTTTACCCCAAAAAATGATCTTTACCTGTTCGTAAAATAATAAATGATTTTGAAAACCACCCAATCGATGCCAACTCCCATCGCGCAATGTTCCATACACCACAGATAATGGATCTGGGATAAACTACGTGAGACAGCTACATACCATGACTGTCAATGAAATGGATTGTAATATGATTCTTTAGGCACCTCTTGAATAAATATGAGCCATCTCTTAACAGTATTTACTACTCTAATGATTAATAAAACATTATAACCCTACGGAAACTGTTTTGTTAATCGCAATGGAAAAGTTTATTTTTTTTTGGCTAAATGGATGAAGCAAGAATGCTTTTCATATTCCCCGTTATCTATAGAAGAAAATGTGTGGATGGGGTGTTATCGTGCTACAAGCTCTGGTCAGCGGGGTAACGGCAATAGCTGAGCCTCAGTTAAAACTTGGCTATAGCATTGCCATCTATTACCCGCTGAAGTTCATGCCAATTCGCAATGGAAATTTGGGGGGGGCGGAACAGGAATGCCTTTCATCTTCCCCGTTATCTGTAGACGACAATGTAAGGATGAGGTGTTATTGAGCTATGAGCTCTAATAAAGGCTGGAGGGTAACAGCAATAGCCGAGCCTCAGAACTTCATTAGCTACAGCATTACCATCCATTACTCTCCCTGGATACCCATTCTAGTCGCCTCGTACGACCTGCATGGGCTGCAATGGAGCTGATATGTAAGTAAAGCCCTCTAAACATTAAGACGATCCCCCGGACCACTCCCTACGAGTGGCCGAAAGACCTTCCAACTCAGCGTTAGTTCCACTCAGAAGATGTGCCCCCACCACTGAGCAGAACCGCTCATATTCCAAGGAAAAGCATCCACCAACAAGGCCCCTCACGGGCCACACCGGAGAAAGAGACTCAAAATGCTCTCCCGTGCAAACTCCCTGAAATCTGATCAAAGCCCCACTCACCTGGAGCAAAATTTTGGGAAAAACCTAAGAGAGTGAAACTCTCCGTTCTATTTTATTTTAGTCGCCTCTTACGACATGCATGGGTTGCAGAGGCACTGTTCTTCTCCCGACCATCACAGCGGGACGATCTCATGGAAAAGTTATTGGGCTATATTCCCCGTTGTCTGTAGAGGATAGTGTAAGGATAAGTGTTATTGAGCTATAAAGCTCTGATCATGACAAGAGGGTAACAGCAATAGCAGAGCATCAGTTAGAACTTCATTGGCTACTGTATAAGTAAAGCCATCTCTAAAAATTAAAACGATCCCTAGACCACTCAATAGTAGCCGAAAGAACGTCCAACACAGCGCTGGCTCCACTCAGTGACAGGCTTCCCCACCACCGAGCAGAACCGTTCATATTCCAAGGAAAGCATCCACTGACAAATCCCCTCCCCAGAGACTCAAAGTGCTCTCTCAGGCAAACCCCCCCCCCTCACCGGGAGCAAACCTAAGAGAATGAAACTCAGCATCCCAGGGGGTAACAGCAACAGCCGAGCCTCAGTTAGACCTTCATTGGCTACAGCATTGCCATCCATCACCTGCCCTGGGTACCCTCAACATGGAAAAGTTCTTAAAAGAACTGGGAGGTGGACTGAGTCCTCGACTGTTTATCCCGTCATTTGAATTAAGACAATCTGTGTGGATGGGGTGTTATTGAGCTACAAGCTCTAGTCATGGCTGGGCAATAGCCGAGCCTCAGTTAAAACTTCATTGGCTACAGCATTGCCATTTGTTACCCTGGAAGTCCTAAAAAGGACTTTTTTCCATACCCTAACTCCCATGGAAAAGTAATTTATTAAAACTTTTTAACTGAGTCTCGGCTATTGCCGTACCCAACCATGACTAGAGCTTGTAGCTCAATAACACTCCATCCACACAGATTTTCTTCATTCAGATGACGGGATAAAGAGTCAAGGACTCAGTCCATCGCCCAATTCTTTCAAGAACTTAAATGTTACAAAATTTTCATTTAGCGAAAATCTTTGTTAGTACGTCTAAAAATATTTTTAAAGAAAGTAAACTAATTTTTGAATAATCTAGTAAAACAGTATATCGTAAATGTTTTGTATAAAGAAAAAGTTTAATTTATGTGCATGCGAGACAGAAATCCACGTTCAAGATCCCATTACTGCATATCATTCAAGAGATACCAAATCACAAGAGAAGGTTTGATTGGTGACAAAATACCAATACAACGATAAGTCATTTACGTGACAACATTTGGATCTTTTTGTTCATTCATTTTACTTCTAGAAGGTGACGATGAGTTATCCCCTCGTGAAATAAACCCTAAAAAAATAAGCATGTGCCATATTGAAAATAAATTTGTTGTTGTAGGCAACATCTTGACCTAGTTTTCGACTATCAGAGTACAGCAGAGCATGCCCTATTGCGTTTGTGTACGTTTGTTTTCCAAATACACATTCTGCCTAACAACTGTGGTTACCATGGGCTGTCAATAACTCAACTGACGACTGTAGCACGTATCATCACTGTCCTTTAATAGAGCCTAATATTAAACAGCAGACTCTGTAACGGCCACACCTGCATGAATAAGAAAGGCAAACAACGAGCTGAATGTGATTCTTTGTTATTATACAAAGAATCACATTCAATTCACAACATTAACTCCAAAATCCCTAAGACTGGACAATCGAACTAAATAACATTGCCTGTATTACGGTACATTAAGTAGATTTGTTGAAACATTTAAAAAAAATATTTCCATCAATGGCAATTACTGATAGTCTAACCGTCCTAAAATTTTGGTAGTTCAAAATTTTAGGACGTTTAGACTATCAAAAGTCATTATTTGTCAACCTTTGCAATTACAGAACATGTTTGACCCCCTAAATTACACGCTTCGTTTATAATAAAAACACGTACTTGCCAAGAGTTGCGAGTTCCTTATCAAACTCAGTGTTAAATTGCATTTCCCTTAGACAGAAACAAGCCCACAGACAAAAACCATACGTGATGTGTTTCGACAATACGGAAGTAACCATGGTTACATATAAAAACGACAAAAAAAAATTTTAATTTATGTAAAAGAAGTTTAGTAGATTTCTTTGAAACCCACTTATTCTGTGTTGTGTTTCGCACTAATTTAGTTACAAAAATCCTACCGGAAATGCAATGCAACACTTTCAAATTGAAGGAAGATACATATCACTTTACGTATTTTAAGAAGTAATTTGAACATTGAAGTTTTACATCTGAACTAGTATTTATGCGATATTAGTGATATACTTTTTTAAAAAAACTACCGATAATTTTCGTATTGAAATGATTGTGTGTTTAACATAGCTTTATTTCGAACCTAAAAATGAAGATTTCAGTAAACATCTACCAGATGGAGCCACTGATTTGCAACAAGTTGTAAATGGCGATGCCGTGTTTCTAAAATAGATATAATCGAGTTTTGTATACATCATGTTTACATTTTTTTATTGAAATATCTTATTTTTTAAGAGAATTTATTTATAATATAAAATCTTATTTGTAATTAGAAATATTTCTAGATAGGAGTACTTACAAATGCCACTATATTACAAGAGTAAAAATATTGTTTAGATACACCAAAATAATTTTAATAAAATAATTAATGAAATGATAATCAATTTAAATGTGAGAATGGAACAGATAGTAGACGTGTTTTCTCAGTGTTTATTTGGGATTTTTTTATTTGGGATTTTAAGGATTGTGTGAAACTCTGGTTTTGTAGTGTAGCTGCTAGATTAACTAGCAGAGACGCGATTGTAGTTTTAAATTATATACAAGAACAGCAAATTAATAACAAAGGTAAGTGGACTGTAATTGGGCGATTCAATAGGCCTAACCGCCGTTGGAATCGCCATTGTTGATTAATTACTAAAAGCAACTGAATCGTAGGCTCACTGCCCTACTTTGTTGAAGGGTTTTTTCGTAGTAGCCCTTACATAACTCAAGGAGACTCCCGATTGGTATGGAAGGCATCAAAGAACAGATTAAGTCTCTAAACAAGGAGGAGTCATTAGAAGTTTTAAAACTTATCATGGCATAGTTTGAGACTGACTGGCCGGGTTATTTAAACCGGTACGCCAAAACAAATGATCCAGAAGTAGAGGATGAAGAACCCCAAGAGGAATTCATAACTGTTCCACCATCTAAAAAACCCCGTCATAACAACTCACAAGAAGAGCACTCAAACAAACCGAGAAGAACAGCAGACGATCTTATGGATAATGACTCACCCACACAGGACGCGCCGAAAAACTCGGAGAAGGTCCCCCCCCCCGTTATTCTACGGGACAAGGTGAAATGGATTTCTGTCATATCAGCCCTCAAGGAGCAAAACATCACATCCTGTGCAAAAAAACTCAGATGAGGGAGTCAAAATCCAGCCAGCCACCGATACTGATTACAGGCAGATGACAAGGCTATCGGATACCAATAATCTTCCTTACCATACATTTAGGGTCTTTTCACTCGGTAAAGACCCTAAAGGTGATAATAAGTGGAGTCACAGAAGGAATCACTCCAGTAGAAATCAGCTGATTTAAGCAACCAGAGCCTGACCCCAATCAAAGTAAGCAGGATGCTCGGGTCTGATAAAAGGCCAATGCTTTTAGTACTCGTGGAGATTGATAACACCCAGAAGAAAATATATGAGCTGACTACTGTCTGCGGCCTAAGAAATACTACGGAACCTCTAAGAAGAGATCGTCAGCAGGACAGTGCCACAGATGTCAGCGGTTTGGGCACGCCCAAAAGCTATGCCGGGCCAACTTCAGGTGCTTAAAATGTGGTTAAGGCCACCAGACCATCACATGCAGCAAGCCAAGATCTATGCCAACTAAGTGCGCAAATTGCGGAGGTCCTCACCCCGCCAACTATAAAGGATGCATAGCACACCCAAAGAACCGCGGGTGTCCCAAAACCGCTCATCCATCACTTAGCAGTGACACCCTGGGCAACTGTGCAGATCGCCATCCAGCTCAAATAACCTCTACCTTGACAGCTCAGAAAGGAAATCAACTTGAAACCAGGACCAAAACACATGCCGAGGCTGCACGATCCAAGAATACTTCCTCCAACGAATTTACAAACTCCAACCTTACGTCAGTTCTAACTGCCTCACTAGTACCATGCTTCAGGAATTCGGCAAAACAAATCGTACACCATCCTCCACGAAGAAATTCCTTCAAGGTACTCATTCCATTCTGACAGCCCTCGATCATGAACAATAGGAAATATAAGCCTAACTCCCTTACCATAACTGCATGGAACGAAAATGGATTGAACAACAAAATCCTTGAACTACAAGAGTTCACTCAGAGATACACACTTGATATAATTCTAGTAAATGAAACGCATCTCAGGCCACCTAATAACCCTAAATTACTGAACTACACCATGTACAAAACTGACACACTCATTTCCAGTGGAGGAAGCACAGCCATATTCATTAAAAACTACATAAGCTACAATGTACTGACCAATCCAAAAGCCTAGAGATAACAGGCATTGAAGTTCGTACAAACAATGCAGGCAGTATCAAAATCTATCCAGTATACAACTCACACGACATTCCATTACTGGTATCTGACTTGAACTCCATTCTCGGCTCCACAATCCATCATCATGGTTGGAGACTTTAATGTCAAGCTTGGTACACTCCACAGTCAATGACAAAGGTCGTATTCTAAACCATTACTCAACGCGAAACTCTATTGTTATAGCCGGACCCACAGAGCCCACTCATCACAGTCCAAATGGAAGCTCAGACGTACTGGACATCGCAATCATCAGAAACATCAAATACCAATACCAACTGGAAACATTAAATGAATTATCATCTGATCACAACCCCATTCTGCTCAAGCGCGGTACACAAGAGCAATTCTCTCCTCTACACACCTTTATATCATGGGAAAAGCTTTCCAAAACTCTCTCAGACCACATTGACCCAGCACCCATTATCCATAACAAAGAGGAGATAGATATTGCTGTCAACAACCTCACTTACCAAATTAAAAAAGCACTAACTTCAGTCACACAAACCACAGTTTTTCATTCAAGTGGTCAGATCCCTGAAGAAATTATGGACCTTATCAGGCTGAAACACAGAGCCCGAAAAAGGTACCACAACACAAAAGTCCCAGAAGATAAAACAACTTTGAATAATTTAAATAGACAAGTCCTGGAAGCTCTACAAAAACATCGAAATCAAGATTGGGAAACCAAACTGAACAATCTGAACCTAGAGGATAACTCCATCTGTAAATTCTTGAGAACCCTCCGCACTAAAAGGCAACTCATACCCCCAATTCACACCAAGAAAGAAGCAGCTCACACTGACAAAGAAAAAGCAGAAGCTTTGGTTGACAATTTGGAAACTCAGTGTAACCCCTCTTACGAGAATTTAAACATCAATCTAAGGAGAAGGCAGAACTCATCACACCCACCTCTCCAGCAGAAGTTATAAATATCATAACCCACTTGAATAACAACAAGACTCCAGGTCCAGACGGAATCACAATCAAACTACTCCCCAGAAAAGCCACTGTGCACCTAGTCAATATTATCAATGCTATCCTCAGTTTCAAATATTTTCCCTTAGCATGGAAAACTGCTGACATCACACCAATCAAAAAGATTAGGAAAAAACCTCAACTCCCGGAAAGCTACAGACCTATCAGCCTACTGTCCAGCCTAGGTAAGGATGCAGAAAAAGTCATCCTTACAAGGCTTCAATCAGCAACAGATAAACTAGGTATTATCCCTAATGAGCAGTTCGGATTCAGAAAAAACCATAGCACCACACATCAGATACACCGACTGGTTGAATTTATCATCACAGGTTTCAACTGGAACCTCCACACTGCTGCGGTCTTTATGGACGCTGCGAAGGCTTTTGACAAGGTGTGGCACCAGGGTCTTCTCCACAAACTCATCGAATTTAACATGCCAACAAATCTAATAAAAATCATAGATAGTTACCATAAAGACAAATTCATGCAAGTAAAAATTAATGAAACCGTATCAACCAGGCGCAAGATTCTGCCAGGTGTGCCGAAGAGTTCTCTTCTGGCTCCCCCTGATGTTTTCTATCTACATAGCTGATATTCCTCAAAATCCAAGTTCAACAATCACAGCATTATATGCGGATGATATCGCTTTATTAGAAAGATCTCTCAGTCCCAAACTAGCTATCAAAGACTCCAAAATAGCATTCACACATTGAAGAAATGGCTGATGGACTGAAGGATCCAAACAAACCCACTGAAGTTCAGCCATCCTGTTCACCAAAAAGAAGTCTCAGATCAAGGAAGACGTGCACTTGCTAGGAGTCAAGATCCCATGGCAGAGCGAAGTCAAATACCGCGGTGTTATGCTTGACAAAAAAACTCCAATTCACCAATCATGTAAAACACATAAGCTCGAAGACATCCAAAACATCGCTCTATCCCATGATCAACAGAAAAAGTAAACTGGACACTCAGAACAAACTACTAACATACAAGATGGTAATACGCTCAGTCATCACTTAGGCATCTCCTGCATGGAGCCACACCTCGAATACAAATATTCAAAAGCTGCAGAGAATATTCACAGAGAAGTCAACATTCCCTACATCATGACCTTCTTCCTTCTTCCTTCCTTCTTCATGACCTAGCAGAAAAGTTCTTCACCAAGACAAACAATCATCCAAATCCGCTGATCAAGCAAGCTTCAGACTACGATGAAGTAGAATTCTATAAACACAAAAGACCCGAGTCAATTCTATGCTCAGCTGAACACAGTTAATCTCACTGCCCTTCCAGGGCGAGCTTAACGCTCAATAACTCTCACACTCAAAGGACTCCCCCTCAGACAAAGGGGAATATGAAAAGCATTTATGCTTCACACAACAAATCAGCAGCGTTCTGTGTGTGTGATACTATGGATGTGGGTATTTTAAGATGTACAGCGATTTAAGAGATTTAAGATGTATAGCGATGTAGGGTATGGATTAAGACTGAATCTGCTCCGGTTTGAATTAATACAGGCACTAAAGATTCGGACAAATTCTCGTTTAATTTTTATAGCTAATATTTGCTAATTTTTCAAGATTTTCAGTCCAATTTTTAAACTTAGAAATTATATTAAATAGCTAATTTAATTAATAATAAATTTATTGCTCTTTTTAAAAACCCTTACATATTCAATAAAAAAAAAACTTCAACCAGCATTTTCGATATCCAATTATAATTGGAGTTTTAATTAATTTCGATTGTTTGTATTCAGAAATTTCAGCAAGGAAGTGACGTCACAATGGTTCTTTTAACTTTCCGAAATAACTTTTATTCTTTAACTGCATGAAATATCAGACAGAGTGAGGTAATTAAACAATTAATCAAGAGAAGACAAAAAGTACAGAATTAAACAAATAAACAGCCTGCAAACAGAGTTCATCTATTTTAGTAAAACATGTATGACAGCTTTCTTTCTCCCTTGATTATCTCCTGTTCAACTCCAGAATTATTAATGACTGACGTTGTGAGGCATTTCTTAAAATGGCTAATTATTATTTTAATGTTCTAAATAGAAACTGCCAAAATAAATAACTTTCCTGCTTAGTATAAAGGATTTTTAAGTAGTGGGTTGATTAAGATGTCGATGTCATGAAATATTGAGATGTCATTTATTCAGAGAACAATGGAAGACGTCATTGTGAAAAGAAACCAATAGTACTCGATAATTTCCAACAAGTAGATGAGCAATATATTTATTGAATCTACAATAGTGGTAGATTTTTATTTAGGCTCCGTGTTCTAACGTTGAGAGGTATGAGACTGAGCAGAGGTAAGACAGAGTATATGTGTTGCAAAGTGGACGGCAGCCAGGAGACAGATCTAGAGCTGGAAGGAAATGTCATCAGGAAGGTGAGGGACTTTAGATACTTAGGTCCAACAGTGGAAGAAGATGGAGGGGCCGAGAAGGCAGTAGGATTCAGGATACAAGCGGGTTGTGGGAACTGGAGAGAGATGGCTGGAGTGCTATGCGATAAGAGGTTGCCGATCAATCTGAAAGGCAAAATCTATAGGACAGTAGTGAGACCAGTTATGACGTATGCTACGGAAACTGTGGCCCTGAGGAAAAATAACATCATCAGGATGGAAGTAGCAGAGATGAGAATGCTTAGGTGGATGTGCGGTGTGACCAGAAAGGATCGTCTGAGAAATGACTGCGAGGGGAACGGTGATAGTTACGAACTTAGGAGCGAAGATACAGGAGGAAAGGTTGAGATGGTGTGGTCATGTGATGAGGAGGGAGGACGAGTATGTGGGAAGAAGGGTCATGCATATGGATGCGCAAGGAAGGAGGAAGCGTGGGCGGCCAAAGAAGAGATGGAGGAAGATGGTGATGGAGGACTTGAGGATGAAGAACTTGGATGTGGTGACAGCCCAAGACAGGAGGATGTGGAGGAGGCTCGTCATTAACAACGATCCCACTTAAGTGGGACAAGCTGCAGAAGAAGAAGAAGTTCTAACGTTGAATTTGATAAATGTATTTTGACATGATATCTAATTTTGAATCTTGATTCTAAATTCAACATTTTTCCTTTAATAGTAACCAAACTTTAACAAATCTTGAATCTATGGAACGAAATTTATTCTACAGTAAAATATTTAAATGCGACTCGGCGCTTTAAAAGTTGGACCACAACGATTTAAAACCCAATCCTTCGTCGCTGGCAATCTGGCAATCTATAAAGTCGAAAGAATATTGAACTGTAATATTCGGAGTTTTCAACAAAACTGTCCCCTTCAGAAAAACCCTCGCCTCACTCATGATAACAGCTCGAAAAGCCTATCGAAAGGTTCCACATATGCTAATTGATGAGTTGTTTGCTAATCCGTCTACTATAGCTGTTTGAAATGAAGTCTTTAGCAAAGGCTCTTCATATCTTAAACGAAATACGAAGCAGATCTTTCCAACCAAAGCGGATCGTCGTTACCCACAAAGTTACGAAAGCTCAGAAATCAACCATTAATGCCTCGGTCAAATATTAAACGCTTTTTGATTGGCTCTCGTAGTCTGACACCCATTGGTTTTCTCTTTGACCGCTTACGATAATTTCCTTGGCAAAAATCCCTTCCTCAACTACTACTGTTGATGTGGAGCAGCGCACCCATAGGCAGTTAGGAACAAGTACCATTAGGTGCAGGTTTCTACCATGGAATATAACTAGTTTAACCTTCAGCTAGCCCACATGAGGGATTATGAATGATAATCCGCTCAATTTCTAATATTCTCTCAATGTTTTCATCCCAAAACTTGAATTGCTCTGAAAACCTTCGGGTTTTCTGCCGCATCACTTGCTTCCTGCCTGCTAGTTTTTAAAGGGTGGATCTTTCTTAAAACCTTTCACCGATGCCCAAACGGAACCTAAGACTAAAACGTTTTTCACTATCTCTCTTCAATCTTGTTTCCCAATTTCAAATTCAAGTCACGGCATCTTTCTCTTACACTACACGGCACTGTTTATGCTCGTGCAGGAAAACTTGCAGTGAGTATATAAGTTCAAGAATATCAATCATCGATTTCTGAATTTCTCTCTTCCACTGTCCAATGAAATAATCTGAAGAATTTCAATCCTCCTTCCAGATTGAAATCTTGACGTTATTTGTCAGATAAAACAAGAGAATTCACTCTTATTTTAGTTCATTCAAGAACATATTTCCCTCATCCAAATCTTCTTTTGACATAAAAATATGCTCATTTGACTTGAAGAATCCCCCCCCCCCGTTAAATCCCGGGCCACAAATTACAGTTCTCACATTCGGGTGAATTATTTAAAACAAAGTTTTTTAAACGATTTCAACGTACAACTTATATATTGATTAATGACCCACTTCGCTGTTCATGTTAACCAGTGAACAGCAACAAGTCTGCACTACAGGTAGTCCCGTCCAAATTGCTGCTAACTAGCCTTTATTCATCAAACCTTCGAACACGATGTCTCAGTCATCTTCTTAGAAAGTGCAATGTACTTGTTTCAAGTCGATTGTTGTTTAAAGAACAACCTAAGAAATAACTGGAATTTTTATTGGCATTTTTTTGGCTTTTTGGGAGCTGTTTCGAAAACAACTGCCAACAATTTTCTATTGATCTATAATACGGCTGAACAGAATCCACGATTCTTGAATGTAAAAAGATTTTCACCTTTTCGTGAATGATGGGGGGATACTATGGGGCTTGACAGGATATTATGAGAAGTTTTGTCCCACAATGTCCTGTAAAACAACCTACGAACGTATTTCTGAAAAATAAATGAGCATAAATAGGAAAGTATCTGTTCAAAATCGACATCATGTTCGAATGAGCCACGTCTAGAACGGATCCCATGCGACTCGAAGCGAAGAGAAATATTGCGTGAACTGTCAAAGAACTAGAAGAATATCTCGAGCTACCAAAAGCTAAACTTCCTTATTAAGTTTACTGATTAAAACAACAAATAGAACTATTGAAATAGCATCTTAAAGGAATTAGATACATTAGTTATTAAGCATCGTTTGTTATTGAAAGAATTAACAAGCTGCTGCAGGAATTTCAACTAACTTATAATGATATTTATATCTGCATTTAGGAAATTATCGCAAGTATTAAGTCATGTTGATTAGCGACTCTGATTGATACGAAAACCCATTAAAATGCGCTACACAGATACAAGGAGAGATTAATTTCTGCTTGTAAATTCTTTATAATCACTCCGATTGGTAAGTTCTTAATTCGGTCTTACTCGCTTCAATTACTTTAGAAGTTCTAAATACTTCAAGTGCAATAAATTCATTTGCATAAAGCTTGATGACCGTTTGCGACACTACAGTACTAAAAGAGAGTCGTCGTTGAATACGAGATGATGGATGAGCTTCAGCGAACCTCTCAGCAGTTATTCTGTCGTTGTTTATACGGGAGATGTTTAATTTAGCGCAACAAATTACGGTAGACACATGCCGCTAAGATGTGTCATTTTTCCATTAATGCATACGTGGTTGGTGTTGAGTCACGTGACATTTTAATCAACAAATTCGATTGTGTTGCGCTGTCATATTTCACCTTCTACACTGATCACCCCCCTCCCCCTTAAAAAATCCTATCATGATTCCTCGTTTAAGGTCCCATCTTGCTCTAATTGCTTGCGAGAGTCAATTGAGCTCGAACATCATCGGCACCATTAATCACAGCTAGAATACAAGTGCTCCACCTACCGGTGGATTCGAAAGGTATTCATTTATCATCGGAGCTTTTAATCGCCTACTGGATGATGTTTGGTCTATTTCTATATTCTTGTGTGTGAGAGTGGGTAGCTCTCCAGAACGGGGGGGAGCCTTTGATAGATGATACTGTAAAAATAAATTTGTCTTCTGCCAGGTTGTGAATTTTTGCCTACATCTTCGTTTCAATTTTTTATAGCTTTTATAATTTTTTTAACTTGGGCAGGTATATATATTAAAAATTTTATTTAATTTAGATATATATTTCATTTGTGATTTCCAAGTTGAAATAATATAACCTGTTTACTAATTATTTTAAAAAGAACGTGCTGATACAATTAATATGGAAAGTCTTTGATAAAAAATATCATGAAACATTCATTATAAAAATGAATCCCAACTATACTTTATAGACAATAATTTTAAATTACTAACAACAATCAAAAAGCCATTCTGAGCTCTATTCTTTGTTGCAATTTGGATTGTTGCCAATGTTCTTTATTTCAGTTACAATAAATAAGACTAGAATTAATACCGAGCATTTCACTTAACGTAATACAATTTTAATTGAAATAAAAGTTCCAAAATGAGATGCTAACAGATGTAAGGATAGTCCTGTAATCATTATAAACATATTTCTGATTATAATGGGAAAACAAAATATTAAGAATTTAAAACACCGCTTTGTATTCAACACGTATTGAAGAATAAAGATAATTTCAAATGCCGGGCTAGAAATAATAAGACATCTTATCCAACTATTCAGTTATCATTTACGTCAAATATTCCACATATTAGAGAAGCCTTCCATTTCGTGATTACCTAAAATACTCTTACAAGCAAGAAATAACCCTGAAGAACGTCGACATAAATTAGGAATTTCAGTGCTTCTGATAATCTTTGCTTATCGCATATTCCTTCCATTTTTCTTAACAACATGGCAATTGGAACTTAGCGTAGCTTGAAGTTCTTATCAGTAAAAGTAGTGTGTTATCGTTCTGTACAGTATTACTCCATTAAAGAAATGAGTTTCAAGAAAAGTAACTAAGAAAGAAAAAAAAACGTTTAGCATCTTCGCCTAGGGCATGTCGGACATGCTGTCGGCGTTGGGATCGTTAAAAAAAAAAAAAAAAAAAAAAAAAAAACTACGAATGTTTCTCAGGAAAGTAGGCCTTTAATCACTATAAATTATCAACTTATACGACAGTGAGCGGTTGCTAAAATATGAGATGTTTGTTATATCCATTAAGAATCGAGAATGAAATAAGCCGGGCTTCGTTTCTGAAGGCACTTTATGCTAATAAGCCCTTTGAAACTCGAAAAGTGGAACACGGCTGTATAAAATTTCAGCGCAAAATTGCAATGGAAAATGAACAGTTCTTTCTCTATCTCTCTTTTAAATTTTATGAAATAGAGTCTCTGCAATCATCTAAATCATGTAATGATAAAGTGGATAATTTCAAGACCCTGGTAGATGATTATAAAGAAAATAATGATATTCACTAATATCGTAAAGAATATAAAAATATTAATAAAATTTCATTTAAAAAAAAAGATAGAAATATATATTCTTTAGCTAATATATTATTAATAACAAGTTTATTTTCTAAAAACAAAGATACTTGGCAGAATAATAATACACCTTTATTTTATTTATTTCAAAAAGTAAGACTTTAGTATTATGGCAGAGTTGAAAAACGGTCTTCTACAGAATAACACTGCAAAATTTAGTTTTGAGCTGTGATTAGCCAATGAGCAATTTTTCATAAGGAGAAAATTTTCAATTTTGAGCGATTGCTATCTTTTATTTGGGGGCAACTTTCAGCATCATCTTTTTGAATGTCATGCTATTAAACTTCAAGTGTATGATAACAGTCGTATTTGTTAATAGACAAGCTCTTACAACGGCTGATAAGTACATCAGTACTTATGATTATCTTAGAATTAATAGACTGGTTAGTATTGCAAATAAATTGAGACGTAAATGTTTTAAAGAAGTCAATGTATAAGTTAAACACCAGTTCATTCTAACAATAAAATAGCCTTAATACTATCTAACAGAACGTTGTGTAAGTTTTCTTCACGTTGATCATGTCACGTGTATAATTCCCTATTGTTGTTTTTGAACAATGACGTTCGTTGATGCAGACATCAATTCACACCAGAGGTGGTGTCAAAGTTAACCGAAATCGGAAGGCGAGCTTAATCTTGCCATTCTAAACGAACCAACTCCTTAAAATGATTGAAAATCAATAATATATAATCCTAAATGTGACGCGACACGAAACCATTTGGATGTAGAACAATCATTTTAATTACTGCTTTTGAGCGCTGTGCTACGATCGTGTTACTGTTGCGTAACATGCGAGGTGTTGCCGAAAAGTTTTTGAATTAGCCGCAATGAGCGTACACGGTCAACAATACGGTCAACAATTAACACGGTCGACAATACTAGGTGTTGTTGTTGTGTTGCTTCATTAGGAATTGCCTGCTGAGTATCACCACTGCTTCTAACATTTTACGTAATAGCGGTTTAATTGGGCGAATCTTTATTGTGGTTTGCATTCAAAATGAGCGATGGGACAGTAGAAACTTTGCATCAAGTGTTGGGTTTGTTTTAATCACGACATCGAGAAAAAAAGATGATTTTTAAAATTGTAAAGGCATTTTATATCTGAAATTCGTTCCTCTAGGCAAAAACTCTCGACCAGTAGTATTGCATATATCCTTAGAGGGTTGAATGGATCGCCATAAACCCGTCTAAAAAAGTGACACTGTATTAGTGGATGCACAATACCTCTGTGTACACTAAGTTGTTGTTTTGTTGGCCAAGAACCACACGTGGTAAGTGGCTTCGCTTAGTCCCCTTCCACACATCTTATTTAGATATCATTATATATTTGTATTTATTATAATATGATATTAATTGAGTATAATTTGATTTTTTTCATAGAATCATCTCAGCGTGAGCAGCACAATTGTCCAAATTGATAATATAATCCTCGTTTTACCTTGCTACTATAACAGAAGATCGTAATCAGAACAGGAAACACATCCACATATCATTAACTAGTCGGATTTGAAGAGTATGAATTGTGGTTAAGTTTACTTCATACCATAGCATTCCAACTGTCTACTGTTCAACGACCATGATTTCTGTAGATTCTGTTGGACGAGCATTGACTTTGACACTGCAGTCCTCCATAAAAACCGTGGCAGGCGGAAGTTCAGTGTGCTGTTCTGGCAATAACTTTTATAGATATGAGCACACAAAAATCGTAGGTGGAAGATCCACTTACCCTGCCTTTATAACTGTCTATACCACACGGTTTTTCACGAATACATTTATATGAAATAAACGGAACTGTGCACTTAATTTTTGCAACATAGTGTATATTGAATTTGCAATACTTCATTTGCGTAATAATATGCTTCTAAAGATCCTGATAGGCCTTTTGATATGTTTTCATTTCAGTATTTGGCACACTGAAGAAAGCTGTCCCAACGTATCCCTATTTATCTGTACACCGATGGAATCATGTCTACATCTGTGTGCAAAAATATCAGAAAGGATTTAAAATTCATTCAATAACAGTTGATCCTAATCTTAATTGTAGCACTGCAGATGTTAGTGTGCTAACATCTACAGGCAGTATACCATCTAAATTACCAAGTTTATCCATGCAGGACTGAACCGCTTCCATTCAAAAGCGCAACTAAGGCAGTGCAAGATCCATGCTTCTTTATTTAATCCGTTTTAACATGTAACATACAAGTGTGATTACTCTAAAAACTACAGCAGAGCACAACTTCCCAGTGATTAACAGCATAGTGACATAGAAGCGCTTGCAAGACACATACAAACATATAGACAGACACAGGAATAAGGAAACAAAAGAACTTACAGTTGGAAAGGTGTCCGATTATGTGAGGTGCTGTAACAGAAGAGAGGTTAAGTAGTGCTAATAAAGATGCAAAAGTGCAATAACAGACATGTTAAAAACACAAACATTCTATTAACAAAATATTTTATTCCGTTAAATTCTAATATAACATTTACACTCCTACATTTTTTGCATCCCTGGACTCTAAAATCAACATCAGGTGAACTTTGTTTCCTTGGACTAGGTGTTTTCATATAAAGAACTGAAATAGGCGTGTATGAAGGGCAAATTATAAATATAAATAATAATTTACAATATGTGTGTGAAAAATGTGTGAAAAAGTAACAAAAAATGAACATGAACAGTGTTTTTTGAGTGCATAAATTAATATTTAAGCAAGTGCAGTTAGCAATATGTCATTGTGTCATTGGTTAAAATAAATAACCTTCTCTGACCCAAATTTTATCTTTTATTATACTATTATTAAACAATTAAAAAATTGGTGTTTTTCATTATAGTTATTTATTTATTTTATATCACGAAATTATAATAAAATAAATTAATATTTTTATTTAAAATAAATAATCAAATTAATTTATATATGTATTAAAATGATATTTTGGTAATTACCGTTGTTTTAGTAGTGGAGTTAATTACTGAGAACATTAGACGAAGAAACATTAGCTGAATCACCTGTTGGCCATAATTGGTATTGTTCTTTTACTGAAGTAGTTATCAGATTGATAATACAACTGGTTTTCAAGAGACTGGGAGTTTTGTTCTTATTTGTTATTATGTAAATTACGATACAATTTATCGAATAATGGCGGATTATGCTGCTGCCGGTTTCCATTAAATAATAATCAGTTTGTACTAGAAAACTCGGAAATACTGATAGAAACAGAAATAAAAACTTTTGCAAAAATTTAAATGAAATTCAATTTCTAACAAACTAACAAGTGCAGATATATCTAATCTAATTGCCGACATATAAAATGTACAACTGAATTAATCCAATTCATACACAACAAATAATTGACAATTGACATTTATGTCTTTAGGGATGAAGCAAGATGCTTTTCATATTCCCCGCTATCTGTTGCAGTTACAGTGAGGGTAAAATTTATGAGCAGATTGCTCTCCCTGAATGGGCATGAAGATTATGCATCGCTATAGGAGGCTAATATAGCTTTTGGTCTTCTATGTTTAAATATGTCCGTTACCTCGTATGCTGCAGCTTGCTGAACCAAATCGTTGGGGTGTGTGGACGTCTTTAGGAAGAACTTAGATGCTAAGGATTGCAGGAAAGAGGACATATAGAGAATATTTCTATCTCTATGAAGTTGATTGTTTCTAACATACCATGGGGGGTTCAGAATCATTCTCAAGCACTTGTTCTGCACTCGCATTTGGATAATGTTAGTATTAGAGGTGTGGCTCCAGGCTGGATAGAGTCATAGGTGATTATAGGACGAATCGTCATCTAGTATAGCTGCAATTTGATTCTGTTGCTGAGCTTGCTATTTCTATTAATGAGCGGATAGATCTGAAAATAGTCCTTATAAGGACTGGCTTAAAGGGACGAAGCAAGAATGCTTTTCATCTTCCCCGTTATCTGTAGAGGACAGTGTAAGGATAAGGTGTTATTGGGCTATAAAGCTCTGATCATGACAGGTGGATTACAGCAATAGCCGAGCCTCAGTTAGAACTTCATTGGCTACAGCATTGCCGATGTTTAAGTAAAGACAACTCTAAAAATTCGGATGCTCCCTAGACCACTGCACAGTGGTCGAAAGACGTCCAACTCAGCGTTGGCTTCACTCAGTGACAGGCTCCCCCACCACCAAGCCGAACCGCTCATATTCCAGGGAAATGCATCCACCGACAAAGCCCCTCACTGAGCAGTGTCGGAGAACACCCTCCACGGAGACTCAAATTTGCTCCCTCAAGGAAAAAACCTTAAGAGAGCGAAACTCAAAACTCTCGAAATTCAGCGTCCCAGGAGGTAACAGCAACAGCCGAGCCTCAGTTAGAGCTTCGTTGGCTACAGCATTGCTATCCATTACCCTCCCAGGGTACCCGTTTTAATCCACACAACAAATAACTGTTAACTTCTATGGCTAGATGGACATCAATCCCTTGGATGTTTATCCCGTAATCGGTGTTTTTTAATTGTTTAAAAAAAGAAAGTTTTGAGCACTTGGCTCGCCTGATCAGGGATCAAGAGCCAAGAGTCTGTGATCAGGGCCGCCTTTGGGCGTTTATGTTTCCATCTGTCTTTTTCATCGTAATCTGATGACTCACGAATGAGTAGGTTGGGATGGAGTGATGACTGAGCAACGTACTTGGTTGCTATCTGGAGGAGAAACGTAGGTATGTCTGGCAGGATTCCGTCTTGATGGAGGATAGTGTTCCTTACAAACCACGGGGCATCGAAGATCATTCGGAGGCATTTGGTTTGGATTATTTGCAATCTTTTGATGTTGCTAGGGGAGGTGTGGCTCCACGCTGGTGAACCGTAAGTTAGTATGGGTCTGATGATTGCTTTGTATATTCTTAATTTGTTTTCTGGACTGACTTTGCTTCTACGGTTGAGTAGAGGGTAGAATTGAGCTATCACTGAGTTAGCTTTGTTGCAGGCATGAGAGACGTGGGAGTTGAAGCTGAGATGGTTACCTAGTTTGATTACCAGGTATTTTACTTCTTTTTGCCATGGGATATCAGTATTGAACATCGTGACTACTCCATGATGGTTTGCTTTCTTCCTTGTAAATAGTACGGCTGTGCTTTTGTCTGCATTGACGTCAATTCTCCATTTCCGAAACCATTTTTCAATTCATTGCTGCGTTTTGTAGTCGTTGTGTGGCTAGGTATGGTCTGAGCGATCTGGTCAGTATCGCCATGTCATCTTCATAGAAAGCCATGGTGGTTGATGCTGTGCTTGGGACGTCTGAGATAAAAATGTTGAAGAGCAGCGGCGATAATAGGAAGCCTTGCGGAACACCTGTTGTGATACTTCTTGTAGTGGATCTGAGCCCAAGGAGTTTCACTTGAAATTTTCGGTCTTTCAGGTAAGAGTCTGTGATTTGAATGAGGTTTAGTGAGTATTTTGCAGTTATTAGTTTGTGGATGAGGCCTTTGTGCCACACTTTATCGAAGGCTTTCGCCACATCCAGGATGATTGCACCTGTATGTTGTTTCCAATTAAATCCGATAGTTATGTATTTGATATGTCTGTGGATTTGTTGAGTTGTGCAGTGACCAATTCGAAAACCAAATTGTTCTTTTGGAATTAGGTCTAGATTGTCCGTTTCGTTTTGTAGGCGTTTTAGTATTGATTTTCCCAATTTTCCCAGCAAGCTGATAGGTCTGTAATTCTAGGGGAACTGAGGTGCTTTCCCCGGTTTGTGGATGAGGATTATAGCTGCCTGCTTCCAACGAGTGGGAAAGTAGTTGAATCTTAGCATCGCATTGATAATAGCCACTAGATGCATTATTGTTTTGTGAGGGAGTGCTTTCATAATTTTGTTTGAATGATCAGGACCTGGTGCTTTTCTGTTATTGAGGTTCTTGATGATTTGGTATATTTCATTTGGTGTAGTATAGCTTGTGTTGTCATGGCTAGTAGTATGATGAAGTGCATATCGTACTTGCCTGTGGATTTTTTCAATGAAGCGCAAGTCCGCATGAGTGTAGTTTGGTTGAAATTGCAGCTCCAGGGTGTCTGTAAAGGCTTCTGGTTTTTCATCGTCTCGGTAGACTATACCTCTTTCTCCATGGATTGGTTGTATGTTGGGGTGATCGCTGCGAAGGGCTTTAGTCGTTTTCCATAGACTTACCTACGGTGTTTAAGGAGCTTAGTTTCCTCTCCCATAGTTGATTCTTATGGTCTTTGATCGCATATCGGACTAGGTTTGTTGCCCTGTTAAGCTCTTGTTTATCCTGAGGTGATAGTGTTGCATGGTATCGTCGTCTAATCCTGTTTTTGTTGCGAATAAGCTTTAGAATCTCTTCTGGGAGCAGGCTAGTTTGAGCGGGAGCGGTAACGGTGGAGGCTGTTGCAAGGCCAGTTTGGACTGTGCTTTCCAGTTTATTGATCGCTGTGTCTACTTCTTTGGGTGAGGAGATGGTTGGGACAGGGCCTGTGATGTTGCAGAGAGTTGCGTTGAGTTTCTTGAGATTTGTGTAGGATTGTCCGGGGGTGGTTTCTGCTTCTCCGCCTAGAGAAGAACTGGATTGTGGTCGGAGCTAAGATCATTAATAACTTGTAACTGGAACTGGTGTGGGGTGTTCTTCCTGAAAATGACTATATCCAGCACGTTAGGTTTGCCCAGTGGTCCGTAGTGTGTTGGTTCTACAGGACCTACTATGGTGATGTTTCTTGTCATAGCGAATTTGTGTAGGCTCTTCCCTTTATTATTGGTGTTTCTACTGTTCCACGCGGGATGTTTTGCGTTTAGATCTCCCGCCACTATTGTTGCTTCGTTTGTGTCAAGGAGCTGGGAGAGGTCTGAGGTCAGGAGTGGTTTGCATGGAGGGTTGTAGACTGAATATAGTTTTAGACTACCTGAGTTGTTGGTGTGTATTTCAATTCCAGTTTCTTCCTTTATTTGTATTGGTTTTTTCTTGATCTCATTGTATCTTATGCTTTTTTTAAGAAATATAGCCGTTCCGCCCCCTCTGGCATTGAGCCTGTCTGTCCTAAGTAGTGTGTAGTACCTTATTTTGGGGTTGTCTCAAGGCCGAAGGTGCGTCTCGTTGATGAAAAGGATATCTATCTTATATCTTTCAGCAAATTCTTTTAGTTCTAGAAGGTTGTTATTTAGCCCGTTAGCATTCCAATAAGCAATCTGTATTGAGTTAGCTATGGTGACCGTGTTATCCATTAATCATGGAGAAGATGACTTGTGTGTTTTTGAGGAATTTATTGGTGTCGGCCTGAATGGGATTTGTTTTGCTAAAGGCCGTTAACATCTCTCCTAGGGTAGCAGCTAGGATTGCTGCGGAGGTTTGGTTGCAAGATGTTGGTTTGTTACTTGTAGAGATGCGTATGATTTCTCGGGAGTAACAGCCCGCGTTCTGATTTCTGGTGTAGTTCGCTTCTGAGTGGGCGGGGGTAGTGCCTCTCTAGCCTACTGCAGGTTGGATGGATGGAGTGAACATCCCTTGTAGTTAACTGGGCGTGGGCCGCCACAGTTTGCACACTTAGCGGACGTGGTTCGCGGTTTGACGCAAGTGTGTGAGGGATGGTTGTCACTGCACTTGACACACTTGTAATCCGCTTTACATAGTTTTTGTACATGCCCATATTTTTGGCAGCGATAGCATCGACCAGTAGAAGCCTTTTTTCTGAGAGGTTCGATCTTGATGACTAAGCTGCAGACTATTTTAAGGTTGTAAATTTCTCTATGGTCTTTACTGATCTAGACCAAGACCAAAGACATGGGGGCGCTTGTCTGCTCGGTGCATGCGCGATATCTTAATTGGCTCTAGGCCTTGTGATCTGAGGTGAGTAGCTATTTCTTCAGCTGGTAAGGTTTCAGCCAAACCTCTGATGACCACTTTTAGATTTTTTCACTCTTAAGCTGAAACTTGTGATATGGGACTTTCAGTTCCTCCTTAGTCTGGTGAGCTGAAGAAAATTCGAAGATCCTTCTGGTTGACTCCGGATTCCTTCATCTGTACTCTTGGCTGGTGAAAATTTGATGTTTGCGTTCTTCATCGTCTCTGTAATTAAAGACCATTTTTCTTTTGTTCTAAAAATTACTGGTGGAATCCTCTCTTTGGGTTGTGCCCTGGATTCGGTCTCTATTCTTTCATCAGGTTGTGCTGTTAAGTCCATTGGAGTTGTTCTTTCCAAGGGTTGAGGTATTATTTCAGGTTCTCCAGCTGGCGACTCCTTCTTGCGCTTCTTTCTGCTGACAACCTGATAGTCTGTTGGGTGATCTGAGTCCACTAGGGGCTGGTCGTTAACCGGCGACATAATCTCTCTGGTGTTATCTTGAGAAGTGCCGGGGATTGATAGTCCTCTGTTTCAACCTCTTCTACTTGGTGGATTGCTACCTTTCCTGGCCATTTCCTTTGCAGCAGGCCTCCTACATGTTTGAAGATTGCCAGTAGTTGCTTGAAGTCGAGCTCATCATATGGCGAGTCCATAATTTGGCCTAAGAGAAAATAGCGGTTGCTCGGATTTTCCGAGTAGTTTGCGAGTGATCCTGTAGACTTTGAGAGTCCACTAGCTAATCCCGTAGACAGCTTAGAGTAAGCGTCTACAGCAAAAAGTTCGATTATTATAGGTGACTACCCTAAACAAGGAGAAAGCAGTTTAGAGAACTTACTTGGACACAGTGTAGAGATCTACCTCCCTAAAATACCATTTTCGTCCACCACTGGTCCTCATTGCGGGTGGGGCCTGCCGTCCATCAGACCTTTGCATATTTCTTACAGAGGAGGGAGATAGTAGGTCTCGAACTGTGTTAGTTCCAGTGCAATGCGAGCTTCCCGAAAAACCTTATACAACAAATATAAGTTCTTAAAGAGCTGGGAGATGGACTGAGTCCTTGACTCTTTATCCCGTCATCTGAATGAAGAAAATCTGTGTGGATGGGGTGTTATTGAGCTAAAAAGCTCTAGACATGGCTGGGTAACGGCAATAGCCGAGCCTCCGTTAAAACTTCATTGGTTACAGCATTGCCATTCGTTACCCTGGAAGTCCTAAAAAGACTGATAGATTTCTCCACACAACAACAAATATAGGTTCCTAAAGAACTGAGCGATGGACTGAGTCCTTGACTCTTTATCCGAATGAAGAGAATCTGTGTAGATGGAGTGTTATTGAGCTAAAAAGCTCTAGTCATGGCTGGGTAACGGCAATAGCCGAGCCTCCGTTAAAACTTCATTGGTTACAGCATTGCCATTCGTTACCCTGGAAGTCCTAAAAAGGAGTGATAGTTTTCTCCAGACAAAAAGTAAAAAAAATTAAAATTGATATAAGTTTCGCATAGATTAAATCAAGGGGTGTCATTTGTAATATTATTCTCTTGTGAAAAAAATTCTCATTTAAATAAAAAAATCATAAATTCCATTTTAAAATAAAAATCACCTTGTTAATTAGAGAAATAGGATCAAAGATAGATAAAAGTTTTGAAAATTTCTAATTCTTGCTGAGATAATACCATACCATCTAGTGGAGAAAATCTAAACTATTTTTAAAATATTGCATACAAAGAAAATAATTTACGACAGTTAAAAAACCATTTTTATTTCGTGCGATATGTGCATTTATTTCACGATTATATTATTTTAGCGCGCACAGTCTACTTATTTTGTTCCATTTAATCGCACAAAAGAAATACTCAAATATAAATAATGATCACTTAAGTTCATGATAATAACGCAATTAGTTTTCTTTGAGATCGTAGAACTGTGGGAATCTCTCCGCTGTTTAGAGAAAAACAGACAGCTCACAGAAGTTCATTATTAAATACATGAAGACTACAGAAAAGTGCTGCGTTATCAAAATAAGAAACGATTAACTGTGGGAACAAATACAACAAACTGACGTGTTCCAAGTCGTTGCAGTAAACTGTTGCTCATCGATAGTGGACATGCGGGTTTTCCGATTGACCTTCTAGCGAATACCGCAAGACAAACTAAAATTGATTTTCCTCAGAAGATCAAATTGATGTCGGTTAAATGAGCTGAGAACAAATTTAATAAATAAGAATAATGTGCAGTTCGCGTTGACGGATGGGATGAAAAACACTTCGGAGATCATAAGAAAGAAGCTGGCTTAAATGCATTTGTTACATTACAAGTATAGTTTAATGATTGTATATGAACTAAATGGAATTTAAAAGGATCCTCATCGAAAAATATACTCGACAAGGAAGAGTCTAAATAAATATACGTATCTTCCTAAAATAATCTTATTCTAGGCAATTTTATGGAGGTAGCTAAGTCAGATCGGGCTTGGTACACACTGCCTCTTTGTATAATAAAATTCGTTTTTGTTTGTTTGAGAATTATAACTACAGTGCTTAAGTCTGTCACGTGTCAGTAAGCATCATCAATAACAATGCTTATGTTGTTATTGAGGCATTTTTAAGAAAGAAGCGAGTAATATTTTAGCATCTAAATCCATGTTTGTCGTGTTAAGAGTTTAAAAATCTACCAGAAAATGGTGAAAAATTTATTTCTGAAAAATGTTTGATAAAGGGAAGGGGGGGGGGAGTATTTGCAATTCATTAAAATGAAATAAGATGGAAATTGAAAACGTATTCAGTTAAAGCCATTAGATAATGTATGGAGACAGTACGTAACGTGCAATTAACACAATAGGAGGAGATGAGGAAAAAGAAACTTTCAAATTAGGGTTGACAATTACACGATTTAGAAAAGGAAGGCATTCTTCTAAAAGACAAGAGAAACTCAATGAAAAAACAACTCGAGAAGTGTACATTATATAGACTTTAAAGATATATTAAGAAGTGTTGCTTATCTCTTTTTATTCTAGAATTAAGAAACTTTTATGTTTCCAACGCTAACAGGAAAACACTGATAGGGAATGATGTGGCTGGAGTGATGCCAAACCAACAAATGATAAGAAAAGAACTATCTTGGCCCATTCCACAGGAAATGGAAGTGTGCTATTAAGTAGCAAATACTGTTCCAGACCACTCGCGGAATAACCCCACAAAAAATGCATCACCAGAGTAGCAACAATCTTTTGCTCTAACAGATCACTTCTGTCACTGTTTCGGAATATTGCTATGAGCAAAGAATTATAAACAAACGTCTTTCAGTTTAATGGAAGAATACGTAAGATATGTTTGTACAGTGGTTGGTGGAAACTATCATCTTTTCTGCTTTTGCTTTCTTGCGTTAAAATACAAACAACTGAAGTTCTGATGCGGTATCCATGGAAATTACCTCCGTCTTACAGGCGGAAGAACTACGCGACATTTACCCTTTAACTGGGAATTACAGTTGGGTTTAATTGTCGTCTTTAAGGGAGGAATCTTGGTAGAAATTTCTTTTTCCAACTGAAGGAGAGGTGGTCGGTCTTATATACTAACAGAAGTGTTTTTGCGGTAACAGAGTAACCACTCCCTATGAATCATAGGAACTCTAGCCATGCCATAATCTTTTGTCACATTACGTCTCTTGAACGTCATATGGGCACGATCGTACCTCATAGGGTATTGGAAATGATCTTTGCTCAAAAAGACGTGCAGCTCTTTCGTGCCCACCCCCATAATCTTATTCAAATACGTAGGCTACATTGGTGAGTGGATATATTACCATCAACCATGCGGACCATGCCATAATAATGTCATAAACAATAATTAATTACTTATTATACATTTAAAATTAATGTAGGGTGAACAATATGTGATCCTTGATATGTTACTTAAGATGTTCAAAGCATTCTTCATTCTGTTTTGAAAAAAAAAAATTCCAGCCATTCTTCAGCACAAATAATTGCAATTATCTTCCTACATCCGCAAGTTTTCCATCGTATAGAAATTACTGACTACGAAATACTAATCCATGGGAACAGCTGACGTGTTGAAAAGTTGCGAACAAACGACTCAGTACATTATCTTGACCGCGTGTGATCGATTTATGAACTTTTCACCTTCAATCAAGTAACGTTCGCCATCATTACGCGCGAATACCCAATAATAATTAAAATTGCTACGAACTGATCTCTTACAAGAACATCAGATGTTTATAGAAGGGAAGGCCGATGTTAGGGATGCTTGCGTGTGACAGTCGGTGACGATGTTGCCCTTTGGTTATAAAGATGTTGGTTGGATTGTCATCTTAGTGTGAGAAGAGAATATTACTTCAACTAACAGTGAAATAACATTTAAAAATTAAAAAAAAAAAACTTCCTAATTTAATTGCTAGTTTGCTTTAGTGACGGTAGAGGGCGCTGCTCTGCAATGAACTCATGATTCTGTTTGTTTCGTAGTCATTAGGTTACTGCTTTTAAAGAACATTACACTTCCTCTGATTATGATTCATGACCACTGCCTATGAGCCACAAATTGATGCTCTCGAGAGATGTCGTAGATATAAGAGAGCTGGAATCCCTAAATTGCTTTCAACCATTACCCCCAATTTAGACTTGAGTTATGCGTGCTTAAACTTTCAATGACCAAAAGAACAGGAATTTAGCTGGGCTGTTATATTCAGGTGAAAAATGTGCATCTGGATATTAAAATATAATTAGAATTAAGGATTATTGAGGAACATAATTTTTTTTCTGATGGCCTGGAATTCAGAGTTATGCGAAAACATATTAGCTATCTTTAAAATGCAGTGCAAAATTGAGCATAATTACTTCCTCATTGTAATATTTATCATCAAATAGTAAATGATTTTACACTGCATATCGCTTTCAAAAATGCTGATGCGTTTGTTGACTTTAGAGAAAAAAAACGTAACAATGAAATAACCATTCATATCACGTGACAAGTTCCTGTTTTCATATTTCCGGTAATCGTCAAATGTTTGCTAATAATGCAGTTTTATCACTATTTTAAAACTTTTCTAACTTTAGCGCATATTTAATTTTAAATATATTTATATTAAATAAAATAAACAATAAACATAAATAATATAAAATATTTAAAGACTTTTAATTTTGTAAATTATTTAATATTTTGACAATAAAAACAAGCTACCTATAAATTAAAACAACAAGAAAAATTGAAAATAAATCAGTTTTTTCTCGTATTATATTATACTTTACATTATAGTTGTGTATTGTATTACTAAAATTAAATGCTTTATTTATGTTATGTTATATTATTTATTTGATGCTTCGACAATAGAAATAGGTTACTTATTCATTAAATCAGTAAGACAAAAGAAAATGAATTAGTTCTTTTTCGGGTAATGATTTCTAATAGAATTGTCCAATGCTACAGACGTCAATGTTTATTATTCCGGACAAGAACAATGTTCTGATCTCAACTGTACTCATTAACTCAGCGACCTCTAGCCCGTGACTCGGCATCAAATACTCTCCAAGCGCACGATGTAACAGAATAGAGGTGGTATTCATCAGTACAATCCTGACTAGGGACCATACGTAGCGAATCACATAGCCGTAACATGGGACCTAACAAGGAGCAATAAACAACAGAAGGTTTTCTATTAATTCATGACCTTTCGCTGAGAAGAGGCACCTTTTACGCTTTGACATGCGGTGATGAGACAGAATTTCAATTTGGTAATTCTAGTGGATATCGTAGCAAGGAGATGTTTAATCTCCTTGAAGTTTGTATAGCACAGAGAAGCAAGTAAGGAACATGCATTTCTTATTAGTCTGAGAGGTCTCCTTTTAAGTTAACTTGATTCGGAAGCAAAGAACAGAAAGAATAGTTTAATCAGTTTTTTAAACAAAATTTTAACATAACAGTTCTTATATGTGATTGTTTATTGCTATATTGAAATGATAAATACAATTAATACAGTCATTTCGTATTTAACATCGTTTAACGTGAATGTATTTGGAATTTTTCCTGCCCACTTATTAATAGATAGACCAACGAACTGATAAGAGAGAAAGAAAATTCCAGTTAGTCTTACGTAAACAACACCATCATCGCAAATTATTTCACTTGAGGTTAAACGAATGTGTAATCAATATTAAAATAATTAGAATTCCAACAGAAAACCTCACATTTTGAGGCTTACATTCTTCAGATCAGATATTAATGGGATGGGAGAAATAATTATGATTTTAATTAATTAAACGCATAATTATAAGAAGCGATCCTTGGCATGAGTCATCATCCATCATGCACAACATCCAACGCTTGTATTTGAAGCTCTGTCACTGCAGGTAGTTTACATAGCGCTGTGAAAGGAATGCAATCGTAACAGGATGGAGCACGCAAGATATTTCCGACACTTTCCTGAAATTAAAACACTTTTATTTCAAGTATTAAGTGGTAAATGGTTTTCATTCCATCTATGAGATAACCCTACTTAGCTTAGTCGATGGTTCTTAAAGTTCTTAAAAGAACTGGGCGATGGACTGAGTCCTTGACTCTTTATCCCGTAATCTGAATGAAGAAAATCTGTGTGGATGGAGTTTTATTTAACTAAAAAGCTCTAGTCATGGCTGGGTAACGGCAATAGCCCAGCCTCAGAACTTCATTGGCTACAGCATTGCCATTTGTTACTCTGGAAGTCCTAAAAAGGACTTTCTTCACAATCCTAATCGGTCTTAGTCGATGGTCTTGAAGGGTTCGTGGCTTTAAAAGGGGCAGATACTGTTAAAGTGCGGGTGTACCTCCCCCAAACACCTTGAGTGGTCTACAAGATCGCTCTAAATCTCACGGAGTGACCTAAAAGGATCGTTAAACTCATCACTCCTGACCTGATTCACTCGAGGAGGGCAGTGATTCCACTCATTGACGGGCAATAAGTGGAGAGGAGACTCACCACAATAGTGATCTTAATTTGTTACTGAGTGTCGAAATCAGCAAATTATTCCACACTTAGAAGATGCAAAATGTACTAAGCTATTTAAATGAAATCAGATTTCCTAAAACTCTTCATGCATCGGAGTAGTTTGTATGATGTAGCTTTGAGAGAACAAGTGACTCACAGGATTATTATAATTATTCCATTACATCGAGCGAAGTTATTGGCTATATAATGCGACCCAGTATCAGTTTCCATGAAAGAACGAACATGCAGAAGACATTCTAAGTTAAGATTTCATTCACAGTGGCGTAAGGGGGTGGGGGGAATAACAAAGATAAGAAGAAATGATATTTGGTTAACAGTGTACTGGATCACGAAAGGACCACACAGTCTGAATTGCTAACATTTATAGAGGAATTTCACTTACGGTAATTAATTTGGTGTTAAAGAACATAAAATGGGAAAGTGTATAATTCACACTTTATTGCCTGTTTATTACTGATGTTCATTATGGCTACTCATGAAATTTCCGCTAGGGGACAGCACTAACCGATAATAAACATTAATGATAAGGAAGTACTAGCACACTTTTTTATTTTTTTTTATGGAAATGGTAGGCATTGATTCTCATCTTTCATAATTCCGTAATTAAAGTAATTTTATGATGTTCCTAATTCTAACTAGTAATTGTATTTATTTGTACGCATTCGTGTGTGTTTTGTAGTAGATTTTGCTGAAGTTTCCGGAATAAAAAACTGCATGTTTTTCATGCTCTGTATATAGTCCAATAACGCTTCATTCTTCAAATTCAATAGCTTTTTTTACCAGGGAAACAAGTCCTTCAACTCAATATCGAACTAATCTTCACTTTACAAGAAGTATGAAGATTTTATAGAAAGACTTGCCAAGGCAAATAACTTCCAGAACTGGAAAAGGGAAGTAATTCTTCCCCATATTTCCCCAAAAACATACGTTATCCTTTCATTTCGAGAGACCGGTCAAGGGAAAAGGATGAGAGTTGGAATTCAGCCGTAAGTATAAAATGTTTGGGTCTGCCTTTAGATGGGAGATGAATTTCATCAGGGTTTCCAAATTATGCAAAAAATTAAAAACAATAAATAAATATAATAAAAACTAAAATCTTAGTCCACCCGACCTTTCATAAGTGGGAGTCACATAAAAAAAGACCAAAATCATCTAAAGTCCTTATAAGGACTGGCTTAAAGGGACGAAGCAAGAATGCGTTTCATCTTCCCCGCTATCTGTAGAGGACAGTATAGGGATAAGGTGGTATTGAGCTATTAAAGCTCTGATTATGGCAGGAAGGTAACAGCAATAGCCGAGCCTCAGTTAGAACTTCATTGGCTACAGCATTGCCATCCATTACCCTTCAAGGGTATTGGATTGAATGAATCAATCACAAAATCATCTTAAGTTCTTAAAAGAACTGGGCGATGGACTGAGTCCTTGACTCTTTATCTCGTCATTTGAATGACGTAAATCTGTGTGGATGGAGGGTTATTGAGCTAAAAGCTCTAGTCATGGCTGGGTAACGGCAATAGCGGAGCCTCAGTTAAAACTTCATTGGCTACAGCATTGCCATTTGTTACCCTGATTAGTAAGTAAAGGGTAAAATCTCAAAAAATCGGACGATCTCTAGGCCACTCCATAGTGGGCGAAAGACCGTCCATATCTCAGCGTTGGTTCCACTCAGAGACGGGCTCCCCGTCCTAGCACCCCGACTGAGCAGGACCGCTCAAATTCCGAGGAAAATAATTCACCGACAAGAACTCCTCAGCGGGCCGTGCGGAGACCACCTTCCCCGGAGACACAAATTGCTCCCTTAAGACAAAAACCCTAAGAGAGCAAACTCAAAAACTCATCGCCCAGGATAACAGCAACAGCCGAACCTCAGTTAACTTCCTTGATTCAGCATTGCTAATTGTTACCCTGATTAGTAAGTAAAGGGTAAAATCTCAAAAAATCGGACGATCTCTAGGCCACTCCATAGTGGGCGAAAGACCGTCCATATCTCAGCGTTGGTTCCACTCAGAGACGGGCTCCCCGTCCTAGCACCCCGACTGAGCAGGACCGCTCAAATTCCGAGGAAAATAATTCACCGACAAGAACTCCTCAGCGGGCCGTGCGGAGACCACCTTCCCCGGAGACACAAATTGCTCCCTTAAGACAAAAACCCTAAGAGAGCAAACTCAAAAACTCATCGCCCAGGATAACAGCAACAGCCGAACCTCAGTTAACTTCCTTGATTCAGCATTGCTAATTGTTACCCTGATTAGTAAGTAAAGGGTAAAATCTCAAAAAATCGGACGATCTCTAGGCCACTTCATAGTGGGCGAAAGACCGTCCATGTCTCAGCGTTGGTTCCACTCATGGTTGACGGCCGCCCCGTCCTAGCACCCCGACTACTGAGCAGAACCGCTCAAATTCAGAGGAAAATAATTCACCGACAAGAACCCCTCAGCGGGCCGTGCGGGAGAACACCTTCCCCGGAGACTCAAGGTGCTCCCTTAAGGCAAAAACCCTAAGGGAGCGAACTCAAAAACTCACACCCAGGATAACAGCAACAGCCGAACCTCAGTTTACTTCCTCGGTTCAGCATTGTTAATTGGTACCCTGGAAGTCCTAAAAAGGACTTTTTCCAACTCTCACAAAATCACCTTATAGTCCTTATAAGGACTGGCTTAAAGGGGCGAAGCAAGAATGCTTTTCATATTCCCCGTTATCTGTAGTGGACATTGTAGGGATAAGGTTATTGAGCTATTATTAAAGCTCTGATCATGGCAGGAGGGTAACAACAGCAATAGCCGAGCCTCAGTTAGAGCTTCATTAGCTACAGCATTGCTGTCCGTTACCCTCCAAGGGTATTGTTGGATTGAATGAATCAATTACCGCATCTCACGGTCCATTGATTCCTACCCAAAATCACCTAAGCAATTATTTCTGTAATTATTTAAATTCCATTTGAAAGAAGAAAGGGTGTTTAAAACCGAGTTTCAAAATAATTACATGATCTCAGAAATATTAAAAATACTTAAATAATATTTATAAACATTTTTAAAACTCCAAAATTTCATTAACTCGTGAGAGAGAGAGAAAGAGAGAGAAAGAGAAAGAGCAGCTTGTTTCTTTTGTGAAAGAAAATCCTGCTATCTCGGGCTAACTTAGCTCCACTGAAACTTAGCGTGATTAAAACTTTTTCCGTTATAAAGAAACCAGAGGCGTATCTAGGGAGGGGCGGAGGGGGAGGTTCCCCCCGGGCGACACTTTAAACCTTTTTGAACTTTCACAATTAATTCTAAAATACAGTCTCGAGAACTCATTTCCAAATATTGTAATCCGACTGCGAATTTTCCTCCCAATTCCTGTAAGTGTTGCTAGTTGTTAGAGGAGTTTTTCTAAATAAAATTTGATTAAGAATTACCTACATTACTATGAAAGAGACTTCGCCAATGTCATCGACGCTTTTGCTAACAGAAAAGCAAGAAAAATAACATTTTAGAATGCTGGAATTAGAGTTTTACTTCAATAATAAACATAGTGGTTTAATTTATTTCCTTATACGTCGTTTTGACTTTTTGTAGTATTTTTGGTGTGTATTGAGAGGGGCGCCAAACTCAGGGATCGCCCCGGGTGGCAAAAGCTCTAGCTACACTGTACGAAACAAAGGATCTTTCCCAAGGTTGTCAAAACCCTCCCGGTCCTGAAGACATCCGTTTAAATACAGCTTTAAATGAAAGAAACATTTCCATGTTACACATTGCATATTATGTTTAATTCGAAATAATCTCTAACGGCCTTCATTGTAAGAGTTGAGATTTCCAAACGACCGTTTCCTACGGAGATGTATCATGAAGACGAGCTTTAATTTGCGTTTTCTTAATATGACGTATCTTCTGTATATCATCGCGGATTCGGATCGTTATTCTTTTCCCATTTTAACTTTTGCTTACGGAAATTTTCTGCACATTCTTAGGATGCCGATCTTCGTAATGATGATGCCCATGTTTGCTGCCCCCCCCCAACATATTTCAATTTTTGTCAATTAGATAGTATGTCAGTCCAAAAAGTTCTCTGACTCTTCGTGCACTGTCTCGAAGGTCGTAAACTTTAGTTTACATCTGTCTAGAAAGTTGACTTAGACCAACCCAAAAGTTAAAAGAAACTCCAAAATCATTTAGTGAGGAACTCAATTGCAATCGTTCGTCGAAGATTTCCATAAAACCCAGGATATAATCATAGCGTTTGGTTTTCTAACTGATGCATGAGCTGGTAAATTAATTAACTCAAAATACTTCTGGGCGCAATGCAGAGTTAAAGGTGCGAGAAAAGTTTAAATGTTTGCTTCTGTTAGTTTTGTTTTAATGCAGGCCTGGTTGGCCGAGTGGATATGGAAAATTTTTAGACATATTATATGCAAATAGAGTGGTTAGTGATCTTTTATGCATGTAGGCGTAAAGTTGTGCATATTTATTTCCAGATTGTTTGGGAATTTCAAGCCCATCTAGAATGATGTATTGACTTCTTTCGCCGGGGAAGCACCACACACACATACACTTCTGCCCTCTCAATCTTATCATCTAAAGAGACGAGCCGGTGTTGACCAGAGAATGTTTTTCGCTTACGTCGAAGGCAATTTATCATCCAGAGTGACGCTGTAGTCTTGATAGGTACAGAAACCCTTAAATGACAAATGGGACTTTGAAAACTTGGAGGCTGAAAGAACACCATGGAAAAAAAGCTAATTGTTGGATGCACGGCACTGAATGTCTTACAGAAAACGAAACATACAGATACGACAAAAGTCTGTACTACGCCTGCTCACTTAACCTGTAGATTATTATTACCGAAATGAAGGGGGAAAAAATCATCACAAATCGCTTGAAACCTCTAACGACTCAAAGAAAACAAAAAACCATCTCGTGAAACAATGTAAAATCACACATGTACTTTTCTTACATGTATAGAAAAGTGAAAATGCAAAACTCTGTTTCATATTCTTATTTGTAAATTATTCAAAATTCTAGAAGGTGTTTTAAATGTTTATGTTTTTTTAATTTATTTTATAAAATTAATAAAAAATAATCATTTTAAACTACAAAACTTTAAAATAGCAACATTTTATAATAAAAATTTTAATATATTTAAGGAAGCGTTATTTAAAAATGCTACTTCGATAGTCAAATAGATAAACTACATATTATTGCCCAGGTCATTAATGTTACCATGTTTTCTTTTTAAAAATTAAAATAGTATATCCATTAGCAAAATTCTTTTTCTCACTGTAATACATCTGATTTTCGAATATAAATCCAATCCAAATACTGCAAAAGAAGGCGTAGCTTTTCTTAAAAGAATTTTTTTTAATTTTACTAAAAAATTAGAGACAATTTTTAAACCTAAAGTTTTGAAAAGCACAAATGATATTTATAAGTTGTCTACATTTCTTTAACTAGTCCGTGTGCTTTGCCAACTACTGCATATCCATATTAAGTCAAACATTAAGTCACATTATGTACAAAAGAGAACATGCAGAGGAGATTACTTCAATTTTTTTTCGTTCAAATAGCAATATTAATGGATAAATGGATAATGTCAATGGTTCGAATTTATAGGCAAGCAAACAAACAGGCATTTCCGTTTGATTCGAAACTCTCTAAGTGACAGTATACAGTGTGAAAAGTAGCACCATCTAGTGGACAACTAGGCAATTTTTAAATGAATGCATTTATATAAACAGAAAGTTACACGAAACACAATCGAGAAAATTTTATCGACTCCGCAAAACTGAATATGGCTATGATTTATATTTTATTCAGTTTTCAATAGCTATCAAGGATTTTTCATCATTCAATGTCCACTATGAAAAATATAATTCTAAATAGAGTTGTTTAAACATCGCTATATTTGTATAATTATTATATTATTCGCAGAAATTCATGGAAAATTTGTGGAAAATCTTTGAGAATGATCCACTCGTGGTAATCGTCGTGTAAAAAAAAAAAAAAAAAAAAAAAAAAATTAAGACTTGATTTTTTTTTTTTTTTTTTTTTTTTGGTACAAAGCAATAAATACGCTACCTTTGATCACATGATTCATGCTAATTGCCAATATAATAAACGCATGCGCAAACCACTGGTTTATTATAAAAACTAACATGCGCTATTCGCCGTCTTTTATTTCTATATCGAGTTTTAGTTCTAAATTTCAACCGATGTCGTTTAAACAAGGCATAAGAAGAGGATGTTTATGAATCGACGCACGCTTGTCGTCTAGAACATGCTGGTTCAATCTATTGTGAAATACTATCATAATCCTGAAAATGTAAATCAGGGTTTGTACTTGGTGATATTGCAGTAGCATAAAGAAGGCTGAAAATTTAATAAGGCAAAGAAACCAGGCAGTTTCAAATGATGCTGGACATTTGCCAAAATGTCTTTTGCTGTGCTTACATCTAAGAGATGGTCTTCCTTATTGTTGTCTTGTCTTATTCTCTCCTTATCGCTCCAGAAAAATAAAACAAGGATCGAAACAATTTGTCATTAAAAATAACACACACACGCATACACTTTTTTTTTAGCTTTCTTTTACAGTGATGTCAGTTATTATCAATGAATCCGGAACAGTTTGAGCAGATTTTAGCTTGGGTACTGTCAATATAATTTGTTTTTGCCTAATCTTGAAACAAACTGGATCACTGCATTGGCACCTCCTAGGATCCATCCCATCTTGAATCCCAAATTTTTATTAAATGACCTCTAAACTGTGCAATCATTGCCCCTGCACAGTCTGATTAAAACAAAAGTTGGAAGAATGGCCCGAGATATTTTTAAGGATTGAAAATAAGAAATGAATTTCAATAAAAGTCATCCAGTTTCGTTTTCAGTTACTTAAGGACATATAAAAAAAAAAAAAACGAAAACGAATCTAAGACGGTAAAACATTGAATCGTCCTAATTTGCGTTGATTACATTGTCCACACATACACACACGGAACATGCTGATAACACAGCCTTTTTTATTATTATTCACTACAGAATTATTGTATATTTATTGTATGTGTTGTCATAATAGGATTGAATTTATCCAAATATTTTTTTAGTAAAACCATTCTGGTGAAAGCTTTAAATTGTACAGCGAACACATTTTAAGAATGGCAGGCTGGAGGAGTCTTCAGTTAAAATCAAAATTGGTGGAAGAAATATTAATAATTGGAGGTATGCAGATGATACCACCTTGCTAGCAGAATGCAAAGAAGATCTGGAGGAACTTATTATTAAAGTTAAAGACGAATCTGCTAAATAGTCTTAAATTTAACCTCAAAAAGACAAAAGTTATGGCAACATGTGAACTTAATGATTTTGAAGTAGATGCGGAGAAAATGGTAGTTAACAATTTTGTGCTCCTAGGATCCCGAATTGATAAAGATGGTTATTGTACCGAAGAAGTTAGATTATTATTACTCGGAAAAAAAGCAATGACAAATTTAAGCAATATCTTTAAAGATAAATATATTAGCCTCGCAAAAAAAATCAGATTCGTGAAAGCAATGGTATTCCCTGTGGTACTGTATGGATGTGAAAGTTGGACCCTGAGAAAGAGTGAAAGACGGAGATAGATGCATTTGAATTATGGGTTTGGAGACGCTTACCAAGAATACCATGGACTGCAAAGCAAACCAATAAATAAGTGATAGACAGAATAAAGCCATATTTCTCCCTCGAAGCTATGATCATCAAGCAACAAATTGTCATACTTCGGACATATTATGCGAGCAAATGACAGTCTGGAGAAGATGATGATGGTTGCTAAAGTTGATGGAATCAGGAGGAGAAGAAGAAGACCAAGAATTAGATGGGTAGATGGAGTTAAAGAAGCAACTGGAGTGCGCTTGGAGGTTCTGAAAGACAGGGTCAGGGACAGATCGGAATGGAAAGTGTATGTTCGTGGAGTCGCCAGGAGTCGGAAATGACTCCATGGATTATAACACACACATTATTTAAACTTGTCTTCGAGAGATTCCTAATACCCTTTCTGCCAGTTTCAGTTCCTTCACAAGAAAAACCACAACCTCATAGGAGTGCTCAGTCAGTTATATGTGGGGGATTGAGAAATATGTGATTAAAAATTGGATCTTAACCTTTCCGCTAAAAAAAAAAATAATAATAAAGAGGAATGAGACTCAAGGGAAAACAGACGCATAGTCTGTGAAACCGCGTATAATACAGCTCTAAAAATATGCCCATTTATATGATTAATAAATTAATTAGTTGAAGATTAGACTTTGGTCTAATACTAGACTTCATCCTGCTCACATGATAAGCAGAATAAGATCGAAAAATGCAAATATTTAACTTATGAAAGAAGGAAAAGAGATAAGCAAACTACTGAAATTCAGTCGTAACCTATCACAGGCAAGGAGTGCTGTTGATTTGTTTGTTGATGGCGTACTGACATGCAGAGCAAAAAGAAACTTCCCGAGTATCAAGAATAAGATGGAGCTGATATTTGTAATGAGATTTCGATAGCTTTCAGAAAGTGCATCCTGGCTCGATGTGCAAGTGAAAGGAGTTGGCCCTGCCCACTTTAATGTCGCAAACAGATGAATGCATTGATAAACCACACGCATTTTTATTAAACCCTGAATATGTTTCTTTAATGTCAGACCGTCACAACAAACACCGATAATAAAAAAATAAAAAAACACCGATAAACCTTTAATTCTAGTCGCCGACTAGAAGATCCTTTTCTAGTCCTTTTTTTGAGCGTCCCCTGGCACAACCAAATTGGGATTATTTTCCCGAATGCCAAATTTATAACGTCATAACCTCATCGTGGATAAGAGGATGGCTGACTGACAAATATCGGGGATGTGAGCCTGCAAGATTTAAGAGTATATTGACCTTATCAGCGCGAGAATCAATGACCTGCCCACTCGAGCCCGATAGGATAGTGACGACTTAAACTGTAGGGCTTTTATAGCCCAGTGTTGCTTCCGCACCCATGAGATCCGCGTGCGGAGGCATGACGCCGTGGTCTCCATCCTGAACAACCGCTTTAAGAACAGAGGTTGGAAGAGCACGGTGGAACCACGTTATAGGACCTCCGCCGGTTTGCGTAAGCCAGATTTAGTGATTATAAGAGGTGGTGACGTTTGGGTAGTTGATGCCCAGGTGGTTGCGAACAGGGCCCCACTAGTCTATAGTCATAATTATAAGAATAACCAAAATCTAGTTAGTAAGATGCGGGAAGAGCATCGGGCAACTCCGAGGTTTAAATGCGCCACCATTTCTTTACATGGCGTAAGGAGCGCAGATAGTTATAAGGACTTAAAACAGCTTGGGCTTATGCAGAAGGATATAAAAGTTCTTTCCTTGAGAGTCCTACAGGACACACTGGTGGCATGGCATTGCCACCAGAGAATGACTACAATGATAATTAGAACAGGCATCAGGGTAAAACACTTGTAAAGGCTTAGGCCTATATCGCGTTTGGACGAGATGTCTGATTAGTACTGCCCATAACCAGTACAAAGATTAATAAAATAATAATAACAACAAGCGGTGTACGTACCACAAGGATCAGTCCTTGGTCCACTGTTATTCAATCTGTACATTAATGATAATGGGAAGAATTTGACAGGTAACATACAGCTATTTGCTGATGATGCAATGATAAATAGGGTAATCAGGAATGCTGCTGATATGCAGGACTTGCATGATTTGAATAGGCTGGTATTGTGGGCATGGGAAAATGGATGTCAGTTCAATGTCAGTAAATGTAAAGTCAGGCACTTTGGCGTGATTAGATATCCAGTGTCGTATTATATTGATGGGATTATGCTAGAAGAAACTGATGCGGCTAGGGATCTTTGAATTTTAGTAGATAGGAAGTTGAAGTTCAGGGCCATTGTACCAAAGATTGCAAATACAACTCAAAAGATAATTGCAATGCTGAAACGCAATTATCTTTTGAGTTTACATTCACTTTATATTCACTTTACAAGGCCTTGGTAAGATCTCACTTGGACTACTTGAGCACAAAGGTGTGGTCTCTGTTGTGATACTGATATATTGGAGAGAGTACAAAGGAGAGTGTTAAAAATGATATCAGGATTGGGAAATACTGATTATGAAGACAAATTGAGAATTTGTAGACTACAGACACTAGCAAACAGAAGAAAGAGGAGTAATATGATTGAGACTTACAAACTTCTGAAAGGGTCATACAGGATTTCAATGGATGGAATTTTTCAATTTATGGAGGGTGGGGAAAGGACGAGAGGGCATCATTTGAAGCTGAGAATGAATAACACTAAGAAGGGCGTGAGGGCTAGAGTTTTCTCTCATAGAGTGGTGCATGATTGGAATGGATTGCCATTGGATGTTGTGTGTGTGGGGGGGGGAGTAATCTCACACCTAAAAGTTGTGAGATTACCATTCAGACAGCTTTCAAACAGTGTGAAGTCGTTTAGCTATAGACCAAAGACATTAATCTCCTTTCAAAATGAATTTACAACTTTCGCGGGCGTAACTGACATAAAAATGTCATCAGTATGCTGCACGGTGTAGTTTAATCCCTCTTTAAACCGGTTAGACAATTAAATCCGTTAAACTACAAAGCGACTGGCACGTCACTAACAAGCAGAGAAATATCGCTGATCAATGGATATTCGAAAATCCCCTTATATCGACCATATGTTTTCCTGAACCTAGCTAATGGTGCGATGCCCTCCGCTAGTAACGAAAGAAGCCCCGGGGGTTAATGACATTTGTTAGCTGGCAATGGTTTAAAGCTGAATTATGAATGGCCAACAGATTGGAAAATGCATTTATCTTCTTAACCGAACAACGAATTCTACAAGCGTCTACGTATAATGTCATATTACTCTATTATTCATTTTATTTTAATTATTAATTCATTATTAACAATGAGAATTGCAAAACCTTCTTTTTGAATAATGATTAAATAAAAAAGTTAGATGCTTAAAGGTCTTCATGTACCAGATGAAAGGCTATAACTTGGAAGTCCATCAGTAACGTGCATCCGGAAACCATGTTTTACAGACCAAATATGGAAATTTTTCAAGCCACTTCAAACCTCCAATAAGGCAAGGCGGTAACCGATTCATTGTGGAAATCTATTGATAGACAGTGGAGCCGGTGTCCACTCGATCAACCACACTCACTCTCTTTACTGATCTGAAAATGTACTGAAGCATGAAATCACGCGCTTTAGAAGCTCACTGAATCTTTTTTATTTCTCACTTTTTACATAATTTCAATATTCATTGACTATAATTTCGTTAAGTTTATTTATTTTTATAATTTTATTTATTTAAAAATTTTAAGTGTCCTTTAAATCGTATATAAAGGCGATCATCACTTGTGAATGTTATGTTTTAACTTATTCTTTCACTCTTCCGAATAAACTACTTCGAAGCGATAATAGCTAATAAATTAGGCTTAACGAGTCTTTATTTATTTTTTTTTCTGGCTTTCACTGCATGGCCAAAATCCATGCGACAACGTGTGGATATGGCGGGGGGGGGGGGGGGGAGTTTCTTTTGTTACTTATTTTCGAAATCGAAAGCAATCGTCTCTAGGAAATATTCGTTCATTTCTCAAGTTACTCATTTATGTATAGGCGGGGTCATTCCTCTAGTTCCAGGATCAAATAAAGACAATGTAAGAACGCCCCTAACTTTTTTACGAACGTGTATTCTTCATACGTACGCTCGGCTCATTGTTGTGTGTGTGTGTGTGTGTGTGTGTGTGTGTGTGTGTGTGTGTGTGTGTGTGTGTGTGTGTGTGTGTGTGTGTGTGTGTGTGTGTGTGTGTGTGTCCAGCAACTGTCACGAAGAGTCCGTGCAGGCGAAACAACACACGCTACTGTTATTGGAAAGAACTGGATTCGAATCGGATTTAGCAGAGGAGAACGTTTGTATAGGTTTTTCATCTAAAGCCAACTTATCGTCTCGTGCTAAATAGCTTTTTTTTTTCCTGTTGCAAAAACCCGGATTTTTCTTCCTTACTGGAGAGTCTACGGTGGCTTCGACTACCAATAAGTGGTTGGTCTCACTCTCAGCGATCAAGTCATTCACAAACATCCAAGCTCAGTGCTGAATTTGAATCAACATCCTATAGTTGAAGACAGCAGAGTTGTTACTCTCCTCCAGCTACACCAGCATTCAGAATGATCCTAAATACTAGCGAGCAAATGCAAATGACTTTTGTGGTTCCCCGATATCAGTGCAGAACAACAAATTAGTTTTTTCCAAGATAAATATATTTTTAAATATAAAAACGAATTTGATCTAGGCCTAGCTATATACATGACATATATCGCAACCTACGAATGTTGAGTATAACAGAAAAATATACTGTTAACATTCTTTTTTTTATTTACAATCCAAGTATTAACAGCATCTGGAAGAAATGTCACCCTTGAGGGATGCTGTATGACAAACGATAATCTTGGTGATTTTTTTCCTTACGAAAAAAATAAGGAAACTAAAAATCCTGATGACTCTCCAAAGGGTTAGAAAATATTGCGAAAAACCAGAATTTTTATTAATGGTTTGCGCAGAACTAAGGTCAAATGTACCGGAAGCGAAAGTGAAACGCCTAGTTTCGAATTCAAAGCAAATGACATGAATTGAGAAAGCCAACGGCTACCGTGATGTAAACCAGACAAATGATTAACAACCCGACACGATGCCGTAATCAGTAGGATTTGATTCCCAGAGGGTGGCGAAGATGGATGGAAGGAAAACTATCTTGCTTTGCGGAACTTGGTAAGATGAACGAAAAGAGAGAATACAGAGAAGAGCCGGGTAACAAAGTATATGACATCATTCGCATCTCTAAAAAAATTACTTAGTGGAAATATATTTTATAAAAAAATAGAAATATTTAAAAAAGGAATAAAATTACTGTTATTTATCATTTAAATTAAAGAAAATAGAATAATGTAATATTTTTTTATTAAACACCTTTTATTGATATGTTTAAAATCATATAAAAGTAAACAAAAAAGATCGGTAAATTGATAAAGTTGAATCGACCGTGAGATGCGGTGATTAATAAATACCCTTGGAGGGTAATAATGTATAGTAATGCTGTAGCCAATGAAGTAGTAAGTGAGGCTCGGCTATTGCTGTTACCCTCCTGCCATGATCAGAGCTTTAATAGCTCAATAACACCTTAACCCTACACTGTTTTCTACAGATAACGAGGAAGATGAAAAGCATTCTTGCCTTCGCCCCTTTACGCCAGTCCTTATAAGGATAAGGACAGTAAACTGATTGTCATTCTGTGTTTTGCATTTGTTTTTTGTTAAATTTATTTAGCTATTAAACTAAAATAATGACATCGATGTTTCTTACCTCAACAAATTTCAATAACCGAGTTAGCTTAATTGCTGTTAAACTCAATTTTAACTGTTAATCCATTACATTGGTTAAATCAGTTTCAACAATCAAGTTATCTACTTACTGTTCTTAAACTTGATTTCAATAATTGTCCATTTGCAACAAATCAGGTTAAACAATTGAGATAGCCTCCAGTTGTTTTCAACAATGAATTACCCTAAAGTTTATGCTGCTATTTTGCTTTTTTTTATTCTAGCGAATAATTGGATGTTTATTTTTCTTTTACAAAACTGCAAATGTTTCTTTTATTCGAAAAGTGTTGATGCTAAGACCAAGTTAATAAAGTCGTGTGCTTGTTTTTTTTTTAAAAAAATACTTCACTTCTAAGTAAATATATCAAGTTTATTAACGAGGACTTAATTTTCATTTCTGTCTTCTTTTATATCTGTGAACTAATTGTAGGTATTTTATTTTCCTGAAGGGAATATTTTTCATTGAAGAAAGCAGATGGGGCTCGCGTATCTCTTTCTGATCAATTAATTCAATCCAATTCACCACCAGGGAGCCCCTGTCGTCAATGATTAACCTACCCCGCCACTGAATCTACTTGCAACGAAGTCTTTAATCCAGTCAAATTAAGGAATTTGCGTTCCTGCAAAAGGCATCGAGATAATACGAACAGACCGTCCATTTACCTGCTAAGCGTCACCGAGACTAATTACTCCCCAGATTGTCCCGTCGTCTTTTGTCCTACTTGCGACAGAACGTCAAAGGCGAGAGCGGGCTCTTACTTTTAATTAGAAAGTAATTTATTAAGCTGTCGGAACGCGCAACGGCTCGGCCTTAGTACGGAAAAGCGACAAAAATAACAAGAAAATCCTCCTAACGCAACTATGGTGAAAACTGCGTCTGGATTAGAGAAGATTTAGCTTAAAAGGACGAATTAAGAAGAGATCTAATCTTATTCGCTAAGAATGCGATTAGAGCTAATTTGCGCCTTGACCTTTTTTTCGTAAAGGTCAAGGTGCAAGTCCAAAGATATTGAGAGGGTTTATTTCCATGACAATTTTTATACATTAAAGTATGCAACTAAATTAACAAATTAAAACTGCTCAACGCCTTTTCTTGCTAACGTACTAGAAGTGTCAATAAGACGTGTTTTTACGGTTGTTTGCAACGGTGAGCATGATTCAAACAAACTTGTTTAATCAGTAGCAACATCTAGAAAAAGATTCTTCATTTTCTAATAAAATAAAATAAAAATGTTGCCGAAAGCAAGATTAAACGTTGCGCGCGCGCGCACACACACACACACACGCACGCACTATCTTCAGGGGCGGCTCCTTCATAGGCATTGCAGAACTGCAGCACCCCCAATTTTTCTCGATACATAAATATATTAATTTATTTATATTTACTTGTAATGTTTAATTTTATCATCAACAATCCTCTACAATTCTCTTATTCTGTATAAAAAATAATAAAAATTCATTCATCTTGTAGCACTTAGGACGGCGAAGGACTCCAGCAGCTATGTGTTTACCACAGTGTCATATTGCTCGCATCTCACTATGACGAGCAAACATATGCACGTCATAGTGAGATGCGAGCTATTAGCGTAATGTGACACTGTCCGTCGCGCAGTTCCACTGTTGTTTATATGCAGTTTGCGCCAGTAGTAGAGTGTTCGTAGTGCTTAGCGTGTTTACTCCGTCTCTTTAAATATTTGGACATTACAATTAAAGGATTTAATTGTAATGGCCAAAAATGGTAAATCCATTCCTTTAATTACAATTAAAGGAATGGATTTTATTTTTAAGTAGTTTTGAATTATACTAAACTGTATAATTCTATCGATAATAAACAATATTTTTTCATGTTTAATTTTTTTTTAATTTTTACCATAATTTTGATATTTTATCCAAAAACGTGTACATTATACTGACAGCGTGTATGTATATTTCGAAAGTTGCAGCACCCCCACGATTTCAAGCCACGAGCCGCCACTGTATATCTTAGTTAACTCAGATATAAAAATTTCCAAGCAGATATTAGCTCTTCTTAGTAACTAACTCAAAACCCTGCAGACTTAATTGTATCTCTCCCCATCCATTATCAGCCTCGTGTTATTTGGCAATGCAATGGTGTGTTAATGCGATAACCTGACCTCTTCTGACTGTATAAATGAAGTCATTCTTTCTGAACCAGATTATCTCCCAGCATCATCGTTCTACTTCGATTCACGTTTTTCCATATGCGACGCGTGCAACAGAAGACATAAGAATTAAATACTTTTTGCTCATTGTATTGTTAAATTGTGAATATAAATGATTCAGCACATCCGGCAGTTAACAATGCTGAATGTTGATTGCAATAATTAATTCTACAATTATTGCATTTAATTGTAGTATTTTTTTTTTTTTTAGTGTAAGGATTATTTAGTTAGACTCGTCAGTTTATATGCTATTTCGCTTTAATTTCGCTATTTCGCTAGCATTTTGGAACGTATCCCAAAATTTCCTACAGGCGTATCCCGAGTATTTTAAATCCCTTTTTATCACGTGATTAAGGTAAGGTGCCATAAAATAATTAGCTGCAATTAACTTAGCACTGAGCCGTGCTTGTTCGGAGTGCTACGGCATTAGTTCGTGTAATAATGACTCGCTGCGATAATAAAAGTCCGGGCTGTCTGCTGCTGTGAGTTAAAGATTTATTCTTAGGTCTCTGGAAATACTTTAGAGCGAGATCACTCTCAACTTCATTGGCCAATTTATATAACCGGGGAGTTATTATGGCAAAACAATGCCGTGTGTACATTTTGCACATAAGGCAGCGAAACAGCATTTTAATACTGCTTAATTTAGTTACGAGATTTTTATTAACAGTCAATTATCGTATCTTTTCAAGGTACATAAACAATCTTAAGAGTAATTAAAAATATTATTATGTTTGGTTTGGAAGATTGCGCTTATTAATGAATTTAAATATTTAGGCCATGGCAAATCCAGCGAGTGTGTGTTATACCTCTTCACTTGCGCAGACTCAAGATAATCACTCATCACTCCAGGTAAGATAAAATCTTTTTTTTTTCGTTCGAGTCTTAACGCAGCCATGTTCCCTGAAAAATTGTGATCTTCATACCTCAGGTGTTCTACGATTAAGTTTTATATTTGTTATTACTATTATTGAGAGATGTCTACTTTATTATTATTTTTTTTTTTTTTGTCTTTCTCGCAAATTCTGATGCAAGGAGTTTAAGGAAATTTCGAATACTTGATTGCGGTAGCAATAATATAGACTGGTGAATATTGATTGGAGTACAGCAGTGGGGTCGGGGGAACGTTAAAGATAATTGAATAACAATAATTCAATAGTGATATCTATCCGAGTATCAGATAACAGTAATTTTGCACTTTTCTCCATCTTTGTCGCATGCTGTTTAATGGTGATTGATTGCAGTGTGCGTGTGTGTGTGTGTGAAGAGAGAGAGAGAGAAAAGAAGGCTCATTTTTTCATTAGAAAAACCTCACTTCTTTCCTAATAAAACATTCACATACCTATAAATAGAAATGCGCCTTCGGTCACATGATTAACACGTTTAAAACCCGATTAACAGTTAAGCGATTTTAGTGGTTAGAATCGGTACGCAAATTTTGTCCTCCTAATAAAATAGAGCAAATCGACATATATTTTTCATATTTCTGTACGAGTATACGGAAACAAATAAATAGACCTCCACCAAAATGGCAGTCGCTTCCAGTAATGCTGATCTCGTCCTTGATACATTTTAAACTCGTTACAAAGTGCTCTTCGGTTTCAGATGCGGACCCTGTACCCACCAACCAGCATAAATGTTGCATTCCCATTTCTTGAAACCGTGCCTCCGACTGTTGCAGTATCACATCGTAGGTTATCACGCCGACACTCTTAACTGAATCGCTTCCGTAAAACGTCCACCGTGAGCAACACAGAAGTGCCTGGAATGTGAATCTAATGTTTGGTGTTCATTTTTCCCAGACACTTCGAAAAGGAGTGTTGGCTCAAATAAGGAAAAGCATCCTTACTCCAACCCGCGACTGCCACCTCTTTTTTACAGATAAAAAAAATAAGAAGACATTCTTGCAAATAAAACGCAGGCAGCTTCTTAATTTTTTATGTCTCCCATTCAGAAACGGTTGTGAAGCTAGAGCACAGTAAATCTATAGTGCAGTTGAGCTCAGGACGTTTTCCACTTTATAGATGTTTTTGTACTTCTTTATTTATTTTTACATAATCCAAAACTCTTCTCTAGAAATCAAAGATAAAACTTTTTCAAGTTAATTCAGGTCTTCAATAAGCAGAACAATATTCCCACACCCAACAATGTTAATTCATCTCATATTTGAAAATAATCAGAAACATCAGCATGCTTAGTTTTACTAATTGAGTTCATTACCACAATCTACAATTGGCCCCAATACCCCGGAGCAGTTTTTCTTGACTTAGAAAAGGCATTCGACAAACTATGGCACTTTGGACTGCTATACAGGCTAATTTTAGCCGGCATTCCACTGGATCTGGTCCACCTTATTATAAAGTCATTTCTTTATGGCAGACAAATGCAAGTCAAACTAAATGATATATTATCTACCCGGCGACGAATCTTGGCCGGAGTGCCTCAAGGGTCCCTTCTGACACTGAGACTTTTGTCGATTTACATGGCAGACATACCGCATAATCCAATGTCATTCCTCTATGTTGACGACACAGCTGTACTAGCCAGATCTCTTAAACCGCATCTTATCACCAAGAAACTACAAGAAAACCTGCTGAAATTAGAGGCACTCTAATTGGGGATTGCAAATAAACCCTCAGAAGAGTATCGCCATGCTCTTCACTAAAAACTCAATATCTCCTAAAGAAGACATCTTCTTATTTAATATCAAAATTCCCTGGAAAGCAGAAGCCAAATATCTCGGTGTACTGCTGGACAGAAAACTAACCTTCAGTCCACATACAAAAGCCTCATGTACAAAGGCATCAAAAGACATAGTATAGCTCTACCCTCTTATCAATAGGAATAGTAAACTAGATACCAAATCAAACTGCTCCTCTACCAGTCGATGATTCGTCCCATTATTACTTATGCGTCCCACGCCTGGAGCTACACTTCAAGTACAAATATCCTTAAACTGCAGAGAGTGCAAAACAAATGCATATGCATGATTTTAAATGGGCCATGGTATATCAGAAATGTTCAACTTCATCGGACACAAATATCCCTTATATCTACTCTTTCCTGCAATCTTTAGCAGTAAAGGTCTTCTCAACATCGTCTTCACATCCAAAGAAGCAACAAACTATGATGAATCGGATTTCCCCAAATATAGGAGACCTAAGGCCATCCTAATTCCTAATGAGGATCTATAACTCGCACCAACTCGGGCAGAGCACTTAGCTCATAAACTTTCCCCTTCACAGCAACTTTATCAGATAGCAGGGATTATAAAAGCATTTTGCTTCACCCTTATAGACAGTAACGTTTTGTGTTTTGCATGCTTGGTTTTGTAACGTGTTGGTCGTCTAACCATTGCAACCTGTTTTCTTCGTAAATCCTAGGAAGAAATCCAAAACCAGTTTACAGTGCATTATTTAAAAAAAAAAGCTCCTTCCTTTAATTTAGTCCTCCCCTTTATTTTGTTTGAAATTTGACGAATGATCCAACTCGCATTGAGCTGTCTGCGGAAACAAGGAAAAGTGTGGATATTCTTTTATGTGCAATCTATGCCATGAATAGATTATAAAACAAGAGTTATATCATCTAGGATCCTTACCCTAAATATATTTTTATGTCGTCGCTCCAAAATCCTTTCAAAAAAAAAAAAAAAAAATTAATAAAAATAAAGTTTGTATGAAGATTTCAGCTTCGCAATTAAAACAGGAGATTGCAATTTAACAAACGCCAGCCCATCTGTATCGCTAAATTGAAATAGATTCTGTCCAATGGATGAAAAAGAAAAATTAGGCTACTAATTGTCATTCATTCGACTGGGAGTTTTATTGAACGAGTATTGCTCTTTATTGGATTTTTTCCCCCACATTCAGATGAAAAGAAAGAAAATGAAAAAATACAACTTTCAGTTATGCTGTATGCCTAATTTAATTCTCAATTCAAACTTTTGAAAGGATTTTATATTATCGCGGATTGGCAGCAGATAATTTTATCATGGGTAATTGCATTTGATGCGAATTTCACAGGTAGGGGGCGCACCGAACAGTGAGTTGCAATTTCATTGTTGTAGTCCAAGTATTAAGCTTTTCACTGACATTTTACGTGTATTAAAAAAAAAACAGAGATTTTATGCGAATTCATGTTAGATTTTGCAAATGATTCTACTCATTGATTTAAATGTTATTCTGAATGTCACTGCATAGCATAATATTTTTTTATTATTATTATTATTAAGCATCTATACAACGTCTGTCGTACGCACGAGCGTGTATGTTGTGCTCTCGTTCAAAGGTAGGAGGTACTCTAAACCCTTAACACTGCCGTGACTTAGCACGTGACTGCCTAGCTGTTAAAAAGAATCTCGGATTGTGAGCAAAAGGAATTAATGCAAATAGACTTTTTGTATGAAGGTAATCCACGTGAAAATTGTACGAAATGTCTTAGGCTTAGCGGCTGAGTTGATAATCGATTGGTTTTGGTTTGTTTGTTTCGAAGAATAATTAAGAAATCTGTGAAGTGATAGATTGTAGGAGAAGGACGTGCATATGAGAATACATCCCAAGAAAGACGGAGAATGGGTTTTAGGGATAACACAACCATTGAGAAAAAAACACAAAGAGAGAGACGTTGGCATGAATCCAAGTACAGACAATAACAAGGCGAAACAGAAGGCGAATTGCGTATAGTTTGTCTTTTTGGAATGGAAATGTCGTCTTTCGAACAAAACATATAACGCAGAGATGCACTGGTCGAAATAATCGGCAAAATATGCAAGTCCAGAAAGAATGGAAGTAATTTAATTCTGTTTTGTGACAATGCAGATAAACCAGCCAACGTTTTGCCTCTCATTGACGTCAAAACCAAGACAGCATTTGGGTGGGAAAATATTGGCTCTGACTTCTGTGTAGGATAAAAATGTCTTCTGATAAATTGCTCAGAAAATAAGTTGTCTTAGTAATACTTTTCTGGTTTCTTGTAAGAATATTTGGAGTTCCCAACCACCAAGTTGTACTTTTACACACACACACACACGCATCAAAATTCCCTTCGCTCTTTCTTACAGAAATATTTCCAATTAAGAAATTCAATTCAGATATTGTTAAATCATAGGTCCTTCGATATTTTTAATTTGTCACAAAAATAAAAACCACTATGAGATTGAAATTACATTCAGTGAACGACTTATGTCAAAATCTACACGCAAATGATGTTTTTTTTTTCGGCATATCAACATTAACAAATGACAGACGAGGCCTCATTCTTTCTCATCCTGCTTTGCTGTAATGTGTCCTTGCATGTCTCTTCCATACATCTGTTACACATCGCCTAGAAGTGCCTTGGAATAACAAAAGAATCCATTTGCTCATATTCAGGTAACAGAATTCTCCGAAGATGTCACGCATGTACATTATCTAAATTGCAAAGATAGTCCCATCCAACTTTATATATATATATATATATATATATATATATATATATATATATATATATATTTATCCAAATATAAGGATAAAATATTTTCCTTATAGGATAAGGATATTTTTCTTATCCAAACTTTTCCTTCTTTGTAAGTTATCGTCTTTTTTTTAACTAATCTTTCGATTATTCCAACTGCTGGAGCAAAAAATCCTATGCATTCTGTCACCGTATCTTTTCCCCTTCATCATTTTATCTATGTGGTACATTTCAGATATCATTAATAAACGATAGCTTTACTAGCTTGTTTTGGTAAGAGCAACAAATGCTTCAATCTATTTAGACCCCTGTAATGGAAACCATAAAGTTTCTTGTATGATGATGGTATGTAAGGCCAATCACTGCAGGGTGATGTGGATCTAATTTAGATAGGACAAACTCTACAGGGATTGCAACTGTACGGGTAGTATGATAATACAATAAAGATAATGCAAATAATAAAGAAGTAATTATTTTCCTTAAAGTTATGTGCGATAAAGTCAGCCTTAGGAATTATGTGCAATACTTGACTAATTTCTTCTGCTATCTGCACACTCACTTACGATCAATAGCCAAGTTGTTCAACAGGAAAAAAAAGCAATTACAGCAGCGAATTATAACCATAATTAGCAGTCCAGAAATTCTTTAAAATGAAAATGTAATCAAACGTTTTGACTTTTGCTTTACTGTACTGTTATCTACTAATAAACACACAATAAATTATTTATTTTAATACTATTTTATTATGACTTATTGAAAACTATGAAATAAATAATCACTATAGAAGCGGTTGTGTGGAAACATTTCTAAATAGAAGCGCAACGTAAAATTTAAGTAATTTTATCAATAGAATATGGGAAAACAATAACTAATTTAAAAAATATGTAAATATTTGTTTGTTTATTTTGTCTCCGACCAGATTAAGGTTGCACGAGAGAGGATACATGTGTAAGATCAAAACTGGGAAGTTTCTCGTACTGCTAGTTGAATGTAAATGATACGCGCTCAACTAAACATTATGAAATATCCTATTGCGTAATATTTATTACCCATGAATACCCTTAATACAGCTTTCCTTCTCCCTTCAGGTGATATTATTGTAATGAAGCTAAGACGCAATGCTGAGCAATTAAAACAAACTGCCCATCACAGACGAAAAGCCAACTATTGATAATTTTAATGGTTAAAATCTGGGGATGTATTACCTACGAGAAGAATATAAAGGGTTATTCCAAATCTTGGAACATTAACACTAAACAGATAATAAAATAGTTTAGACAATTTTATTCTAAAGTGTGGTCCTCGCACGGTTTGGTTTTAAGAAAATATATAAACGCAGTATGAGATGGCGACAGAGAAAATCAGCTATAAAATAAAAGAATATTCTAATATTTTATTTTTATTTATTACTCCTGTTTTTTTTTGTCTCTTTAATCTTTCTCATCTTGCTTTTCTTTAACCATTCTGTATCTAAACAGAGTTAATGATAAGTTAGAAAAATTGAACTATTTCTGTTTAAAAAAATCCCTACATATACAGGGACATTTTAATCACGTCGTATTTCACAAAAGAGTCAAAGCAATTTTGTCACAAAACGGTTTACTTCTGTTGCTTTTCAAAAGAAATAGCAACAGTGGATGCAGTCAGTGGAAAACGGGTTGTCAAATAACAAAGATAGTTTGCAACCTCGTTTTCTTTCTCTTTTATAAGACGCTAAAAACACCTGTGATTTTGCTGATTAGGTTAGAAAAGATAAGGAGCACCATTTCTAAAAGTGAACAAAAGATTGCCTTTTGATTACACTGAAAAACATCAACGAAAAACTAAAGAATAAAAAACAAATACAATCTTTCAACGGCCAAGTTGTTCTCTTTGCTCACACATTGTGCCTAAGTGCTGATTGTCATGACAACCGGATGTGTTTCGAAATAAATTCCTGTGTACGTCAGAAAAAGACAATCGCTATCTGGAAAATGAGTGGATGCTAGATTGGTTGCAAGCCAGAAATGCCATAAAGTGAAATTTTATGACTTTAATAAAACAAAATTTTATTTGAAATTGGAAACCTCTTTGAAGGTTTCAAGTAGTTTCATCCTTTGTTGCGGGGGTAATCCCGTAACATATTATTCTGTAACTCGACTCATTCTGAGAAAAATGGCGAGAAAAGCACAACTGGAAGATACGCTTTATTTTAGAGAGCAAATAAATTTCGTTCCAGAGAAAGAGTTATTGAAAATCTCTTACGTAATACTAAAAGTCTTATATCCGACTTAAAGACGACACTAACTTTATCGACTTGTTGTAGTCTTGTTTGTTTATTATATTTAGTTGGCAGAGCTTTAAGCATTCCACTAATGCGTTCGTATTTCGAATCTACATATGAACTATCATTTGAACAGTGCTTGCTTCTTTTTATTTAAGTATTTCATGTCGAAAATCCATCCGTTCCTCGTAAATTCAATGTTTATATTTCTATTTTGAACTGCGTGTATGTTGACAAATAATTTCTGACTCCTATAACTGGAACAATATAAGCTACAATAATATTTTATAGTCTCCTCATTAACGTTATTAAAGTTCAATATCTCATTATTCACTGAGGATTGCAGCAATTAAAATATTACATTAGCGCACTAAATTTAATATAATTATTTCGTTAGCTTCCAGCATTGGACGTCTCTTTCACAAAAGTTTAACCTGAAGAGACTTTTTGTTTTTAATTTTTGTTATGAATCTTAATTTTAGTTTAAGATTTTTTTTTAATGATGGGAGAAAGCATATCAGGACTATTAAGTTATATTTGTAACAATCTTAGAGGCTAAAAATATTCTTTAAACGAACATCATTAAAAGAACTGGGCGATGGACTGAGTCCTTGACTCTTTATCCCGTCATCTGAATGAAGTAAATCTGTGTGGATTGGGTGTTATTGAGCTAAACGCTATGGTCATGGCTGGGTAACGGCAATAGCCGAGCCTCAGTTAAAACTTCATTGGCTACAGCATTGCCATTTGTTATGTTACCCTAGAAGCCCTAAAAAGAACTTTTACAATCGTTCATCGAACATCATTAAAATGGGTGGCATTTACTTATTTTTATATGTCAAGTAAATAAACTCAAAAGGTGTTTTAAATAATATCTGAATTTTCAGAAATTATTAAAAAATGTTCATCAAATTCTTAATAAATAGAGATTATTATAGATCCATCTATATTTTATAGACAACTATAAAAAAGTTTAAAGAATTCGAATTTACCAAAGAGCATATGAGAATGTAGGCTTCAATATCTGAATTGGCTTGGTTTACAGTATTACACATACCGGTCATGTTTCTGTATACGCATGCATTGCCAAGACCAATTCGCTCGTATTTCTTGTGCATAGTTCGGCGAGATATGGGTTGGGTTGCTGCACACATGAAGTTTTTTTGTCCGTACAAGACTTCTCAGATCTCTTTCCAGACATACTGTTTTAGGACAAGTTGCGCCTCTTAGACAAGCTGTGTGGGTTATTTTTCCACTGATTAAACACCGGAATACCTCACTTTTTTAGAAACCAGTCAGCTCTGCCGTTTTCAAAAATGTTTATTACAAATAATATTCTGAAAGTCCATCTTTATTAGAATCAAAATATAAAAGGACTAATAGTTATCCTTCTGTCCACTAGAGACCGCTTTATTTCCCAATCCCATTTTTTTGTTTGTTATTATTGCCTTTATCACTGGTGTTCCTCAAACATTGATTAGTTCTTTCTTGAGTCAGCAACGCTTTATTATCCGCTATTTTCAACCATCCATCGGAAGAATTTTCTTTTATTTGTTAGCGATGGTGACTCCCATTAGCATATAATTGAATTTTCATCGAGTATTGATCATGTCTGCATTGAGATAAATTCTATTAAACGAGTCTGTCAACATTTACCAAACGACAAACCGAAGCCCATTTGTTTCCATTATTCGGCGAAGTAGAAGATTCTCCAGAGGAGACCACAACGTGCACATATGGGGGGGGGGGGGGGGGAGTGCCATAATGGATATCTTACGGTAATGGAGTCAGCGTTTGAAAAATGCGTGTGGAAAACGTAAAAACGACAGAGTGAAAGCAAAGTCGAAAGGAATTAAGCAACATACGAAACGGACGTAGAAAAATGTTCTATGGAGGAACAAAGGGATGCTTAAAACCGCACACAAAACATCGTCAGGTTGGATGATGGAAGCAGCGAGCGATATAATTCAAACGATGAAAAGTTCTAAGAGCCTTGCGAGAAAGAATGCCGAAAAACTGACTGTGTTAGTGTTTCATGTTGTATTTATATTTGTCTATTTTCATTATAATATTTTTCTCTCTTTTTTTCCTTTTTCCTCTCCTGTTTTTTCCTCTCTTTTTTGCTTCCGTTTTTTTTCATCATTAAATTCTTATACTTCTGAGAGCCAAGCCTAGAAGTCGATGTTCGTTCGAATTTTGTAATATTTTATATTAATTAAGTCTGAGCAGCAAGTGGATCGGTCTTTACTCTTCGCACGTTGACAAATTAACCAACCCTAATAATCTCTGAATCATCGCTTGTGTACCGCGTTCTCATTATTTTTGCGTTGATAACAGGGATGTTTCTATATTGGACAGCAGCCAAGACTCTTAAAGCCTCGGAGTCAACATTGTTATTTCCAGTCTTCCTTATATAGTGTGGAGGTTACGAAAAATACCGCGCATGACTTTCTAATAGCTAATGAACCTCCCCCACCCCTCTTATCAATCTATTACTAGTTGAATAAGAATAGATTAATGTCCACAGGATATATATTCAACCAACAATTCCCTTCCAAATGGAAGAATGCGGGATAAAAAAACCTCATCAGATGATAATTTTATGAAATTATGTTGCATTTATAAAATCAAAATATAATAAGTTTCTCCTAAGAGCATTTATAAATGTTAAATAAAATATATTAAGAGACTCTATTGAATTATTCAATAGTGGTTGCTTTCATAATTTGTGGCGAAAATTATATCTAATCAAAATATTTTCAATGCTATTAAAAATGTCCTTGATATATGAACTATTATTTATATATTCCATTCAAGCTTTGATAAAAATTCAACTTAATTTCTCTCCTTCTCACCATTTTGGGTTTTCGAGGCCAAATAATAATCTTATCAATAATTACAAAAACATGAGCGTATTTAAAAAAAAAAAAATCGTATTTGTTTTGCGCATTTTTATTGAATTTTTGAACAAAATTTCAAACTCCATTACAAATGAGGTCAATGAAGAAATGAAGAATGGTTGCTATGACAACTGAACAATGAATACGACTTTCATGGACGCTATGATGTCATTCGCTAAATAATTACATATTTCTTGCCCCCTTTTGACTCTTCTTTTGGCATGATTCCACAGATAACAGCTGCTTCGCGTCAATCCACTATTAAATGTAAATAATAATAAGAAAAAACATACAGGTTGTACATTATTTCAATAGTGTTTCGAAGAGCTACAACTGACTTATTTAACCCTATCCTTATTGTTACTAAAATTGTTTCCCATTCTTTATACTATTCCTAATAAATCTTTCAAATATAATTGTTTAGATGCATTTGTTCAAATGATTACAGGGAAAAGATGACAAGCTCAAGCGAAATGCTCTGTTCTGTTCATTGTATTCGACTCAAAAATTATTGTTACACTAAATATCGAGAGAATAATGATTCACAAAAACTATAGTAATGGCACCTTAGCTTTTTTTTATTATTTTTTTATGTTATTCAATATATTGAAGCCTCACATTTGCCGTTTGGACGCTTTCACATAAGAAATCACTCTCCTCCCTACAAGAGTGCTAATCCATTTTCTTGTGTTTTTCTTCTAAAGTGTTGCTTTGGGGGAGGGGGGGGGAATAAGAGTTCGTAACGAGTGTGGTTTTGGTGAGGATGCTCTAATAAAATAAAAAAAAAATTAGCACAGCTGCTTACGAAGTTTACAAGAACATCCTAAGTTGGTAAAATCCCAATTTTGTATGCTTCTTGATACCAAATTAATGTAATCAAAATATCAAAAGAATTGTAGGGAATTTAATTTAAAATATTTTTCTGATAACGTTGCATGATATCAAATACTGAGATGCCCAAAAGTTATTTCGCTATTTAATTCTACAGAGGGACAAAGTATTGGATTCCACTTAATAGCCTTATTTTAATCAAATAAGCATAAATAGTCCATTATCCAAACTATTTGGAAGTAGAAAAAGAATTGTGCATTAAAAATAGCCTTTCTTTTTATTTCCGGAATTCCATTATGCTTGTTTAACAGGGAAAGGACCCCCCGCTCCCTTGAGTCGAGTATATTGCACTGGGAATTGGTAGTTGGTTCAGATGAACGTGGGATTCCCGTGGGCAGAATGCCAAATATGCCCTGGGAGGACCACTGGGCTTATTTTATTTCTGAACAAAATTTACATTCTACTGTACGAAGTTAAAATAAAAGCAAAAAAAAAAAAATATTCTAAAATAATCCGGCAGGTATTAATTACTTGCTTTTATCAATAATCTTTAATTTAAACAAAAAATATACAAAGAAAGAAAGAAAGAAAGAAAACGAAACAGATGGGAACAGCAAATGCTTCTAGTGATGCCAAAACCTTTACAAAATAGGCAGTTTAGGGTTATAAGAAGAACAATAATAGGTGGCGATGGACATCATCTCCATTTTAAAATTATGTCGCGATTTTATGTTTAAAATATTGTTCATAGACAGATTTTTAATAATTTACAACAATAAACCGATTACTGTAAGCATAGGATTGTGAATATACAATTACTGTATAAGATGTTTATTTTTGTGAGCGGCAAAATATGTTCTGTTTCTTGGTCAAGTGAGGTTTTGTGCTATTTTAAGTGTGTTTGTTAGGGGTGACGTATTTAAGAAAATGGTGAAAGTATTCTGTGGAACCATTGGTATCAAATCAGAGCTGGTAAAAAAAAGAAGTTGAAGCAAGTATGATGACGTCATTGGCTTATGAGTCAGAAAAAACGTGTGTAGTCACAAAACGAATACGTGCAGGAGGACCCGAACCTGCTATTGAACATCTGTAAATAAATGTCTATTAAGTCTTATGTTGATCTGTCCGTTTTGCCAGTGAGAATGATTAGAATCAAATCAGAAGCAACTAAGGCTTTAAAGAAGTCAGTATAGGATGTCTATTCGTTGCATGCGTTTTTAGGCAGTTTGCCTCTTCAAAGTGAAACCCACTTCCTCCATATAATATGTGCCAATCGAATAGCCAATTCAAAGTTCCCCGGAAATGCATTGTGTTGTCTACAAGACAACACTATCTCTTTTGCATGCCTTAATTATTATTATTATTACTATTATTACGGGCAACTCCAGGGAGTCATTAGACTCATCGAGGGAGGCCGCAAATCATATTCATCACAACTATCTGACATTCATACAGTATCTATCATACCTCGCCTTAAACTCATTCACTGTCACAGCATCCACTACAGACTCAGGGAGCGCATTCCACTCATTCACTACTCTAAAAGTAAAGAACCCAGCTCTAACACCTTTACTAACCACACTTTTGCCCAGTTTCCATGGATGTCCCCTAGTCCTCCCACAACCAGCCCTGTTCTCAAAAATATTCTTAACTAATAAAAGCATTTAGAGCTCACTACTCGATAGATAGTTATATTTTTATTTATACTATAAATAATAGCGGTAGTTGGAAATTACACAAAATTTCATAATTAACTGGGTCATATCTTAATACTAGCAATTACCCTTAAAGAAAGCGACCAATAATTAAATGCAAAGTGAATCAAAACTTCGCATTTAAGAAATTAATCGTAGCCTACGATATTCCCCCAATGAAATGGAAATATTATGCAAAATTTGGCAGTAGTGGGATCAGCTGTGAAAATTTATATCCGAACCAACAAAGAGATATTCTTTCTTATATTTGAGATGCTAATAAATCCATTTTTAAAATGCACTGTTTGGGAGCTGCATATGAATGAAGTTAAATAGAAAGCTTTTTGCAGAAAGACATATCGCGTCTATAATTGTTCATTTTAATATACCCCAGGGACATTCTAAGCTTCTTTGTGAAGCCTTTCTTGGTTTAAAATATAATATTTCAAATTTAGTGCACGTAAGTCGATTATTTTACTTGAACTAATCAAGAAATCTTCACACTTGGTCTTTTAATTGCTTGAATATTGCAGAAAACATTTCTAATCAAGGATAATTTCAACTAATAATAATGAAGAACGTATTCTGTCTTCAAAGATCACATCCATTCATTTATAATTTTATTAGGCCACCGCAAGTATGTTCGCTACCAATGCGCTAAATTATATTCAAGAGAATTTACTTATTAAAATGGATTTTAATTAATTCAGAGAGTTGAGTTTCTTAGCAAACTTTGTACTTCTCTCAGATAACTTTCACCAAATTAATTACTTCAGAATAATAAAGATCGCTGTCCCGAAGTAAATAATTCAGTTAAGAATATTGGCTAATTATTTAAATATCTAACAATGCACCTCCTTCTACCTCTAACGCTATGACATCCAAGCTAGAGACTTCCGAACAATTAAAATAGACTCATTGTTATAAGAACAATGGAAACAGGATCCAATTTTATCTCATTATTAGATAATTGAGTAATACTGATGAGAAGTACGTATTGATGAGAAGCCCATGTACGGTCCCGACATCTCGTTATAGTAATGACACTAACTGATTGAGGACAAGAGATAACACTTGCTTATTATTGATTGATTTGAAAGTGGCAACTGGCATCAGAAGAATGCTTTGCTGGTAAAATATTGTATTCATGTCAAAAATAGATTCTCTGTTGTCAAAAGATCTTGTTTGAATTAAGGCGGGCAGCTAACTGAAAGGCAGTGATGGATGATTTATAAAGATAAGATCTCTGTCTGTCTCACACACACACACGGTTGTCGTATTTGCTATTGTTTAGTTTAGTCATTGTTTAGAGTAAGATCAAAATGTATTATTTAAATAAATAATATTTAAAAGTTCATTGTTGTCAGTTTATCATTATTATGCATGTGCAACTTAAACACAATACAATACGGAGCATATTATTCAGTTTTTAAAACTCTTTCTCAATTGATGCCAGTTTAAGTGAATGTTTAATGATTTTGGCGCTCTTATCAACCTATGAGTGATGATACACGGATATTGCTCGGGATGCTGATTAATGTTCAGATGTGCTTTATCATCAGTAGTTCATATTTGAATTTATTGCAATCGATTTCTTCGAACCTGTTCTTCGTTAGTTGTTCTAGCGATTATCCAATTGGATGGTTCATTTCTAACACACACACACACACACACACATGCATATAATTAATAATTATATATGAAATGAATTAATATTGGGTTAATAGTTAAAAAGCTAAAAAAAATCCTAACTAATCGAAAAAATTATCCTTGTACTTGCAGTAATATTAACATACAATATTGACTAGATATCACAGGTAAAAAAATCATAAATTTAGCTTTTATCATAATTACTATAACTGGTCAATTATCATAATTGCCTTTTGTTTTAAAGCGATACTCTCGCTACAATGCAAAACAAACAACATGAGTGATCAATTGCTTTCTCTGGGAGTGTCATATTACTCAACGAAGTGATAGCTATACATGCACTACTTTTAACGCGCAGCATTAAATTTGACAACGTGAAGGACGTCGTCAAATTTTCATGCCGATAACTTTTGGAAAAAATAAACAAAACAAAAGATTATTCAATGATGATGTTCAGTAAACAATAGAACAGCACAGCAACTGGAAATTAGCATCAGAGGAGGATACAGTCAAAAATAAAACTCTTGCAATCAATAGCGCTGTTAACTGCGACTTCTTCAATCAAAACAAAAATTGCTTTTTGTAGTATCACTTTATTGAAAACAGTTCTGATTGTATTCAGGATATGTGCAAAATTAATATTAAGTCTTGAGATTCAAATTCTCAATTCTTCTTCTTCTATCATAGGATTAAAATGTGGATTGAGGTCTTTAAAAATTAAATACCTTGAAAAAATCTATTTCATATTTATCCACGTTTCTGTTTCACATTACATTAAAAATTCCCACGGTTAGTAATACACAAGGACAAAAATATTAATCTTGATTCGAAAGACCTGAGTTCGATTTCCGTCAGTGACGTGAGGAACCTTTACATGGTCTCTTTCGACGAAAGGTGAGTTAACCGGTCTCATACGGGGGTGGAGGGTTTTTTCACCCGGAAACTCTGGTTTTAGGTCGTCCAGAACAGGCAAACTTGCCCCATGAACAGGACACACCGGGAGGCATGGGGCCAACCACCTTATCCTCGAGATGATCGCGGTTGTGAAGTCCACAGCTAAAGAATCTCAATGGTTCGTGAAAAGCTTAAGACAAAGCAAAAGCATTAATCTAAAGTCGGTGCTTGTTTTCTTTATGCAGACCTTCATGCTCAACTCGAATATTTCACCAATGCGAAGTATTGTAACGCTGGATAGAAATGATTTAAAATTTTGATCGATTTTAGTTTTGCATACAGGATGCTGTTGTTATTATTTATATACGATGTTATTCTTGTTGCATACAACAGCTGAAGCAACTAAGACTGCCGGTCAATGTAATGTCTATTAAGTGTGTGTGTGTGTGTGTGTGTGTGTGTGTGTGTGTGTGTGTGTGTGTGTGTGTGTGTGTGTGTGTGTGTGTGTGTTCTTCTGACCAGTTTATCTGTTTCGCAGGACGAAAAAACCTAATTTTGGGGAACAAAAATCTCAACCATTACCGTATACGAGACGGCTAACTCGCATTAGAAAACTCCCATGTAAAGTTTCTCGAATTCTAAACGGAATTTTCTAACCAGGCCATTCCAATCAATGGAATCGTAGATATCGACTAAACTACGGAAATTGGCGTTGTTATAAGCAATGAAAACAGCTTAAGAGGACCTTAGTAGCCCCTGTAAGTTCAGTTTACTACTGATGCGTCTTTCCAATTCTTTTGGTTAGAAAAACCTGGTTCGAATCCGGTATAGCACACGAAAGACTTTTCTGGTGAAGATGAGTATAGGCAGGACCGATTTGCCGTCGTAAACTCTCGTTGCTCATTTTGGAAAACAAGCAAATCGCCCAGAATAACACACCACACACACACACACGTCAGAGCCGTAGTTCCTTTGTCGTAATAACAATTTCTATTGAAATATTTAGCGCAACATACTGTCAGTAGAGGGCACTGTGACTGACATTTTACTCCTGAAGTTTGACGACTGCATTACTAGGAGAAATGAGGAAGTTTAGTATTGATGAGAAACCTAAAAGTGGGAGAATGGCCAAGGAATAATAGATCCCGAAAATTAAGGGAGTGGTATACGGATTTTGTTGTACCAGAATAGACGATCCCGAGATTCGATTGGAGTATGTTAATCGAAAAGATGACGAGAATCTGAAGGATTTCTCTTCCATTAGATTGCGTGCTATAACAGAAGAGGATAATCTCTCAATTCTTCTAACTTTTCATATCAGCTCATAACTAGGATTTTATTAATTCACTTTTCTATAACGCACTTTATTTTTAGAGTTAAAATATCTACAAAAGAATTTTAAATAAAGCAGACAAAGTCAGAAATTACCTTAAACTTACTATTGGTATTATTTTGACGTTCTAAATGCACAGTATAACCTTTCCAGATTATAATTATTTTCTCTAATACAACAGCATAGTCAGAGAACAGAAACAAACGACAAAAACACCTTTCCTTTCGATTTAATGCAACAGCAGAACTCGTTCTATTAAATCGAAAGGAAAGGTGTTTTTGCACTCAGTAATAAATCGTAACCACACACACCACCTGGTCATTCGTCCATCGCGAATGTTCTCTGTAAAGTTTTCCTAAGTCTGAAACAGAATCATGCGTTATAATTTAAAGTCTGCCATTTTGGAATCGAAACAGGAATCGTAGAGGACAAAACACATTCAAACTGTACGAAGAAGCAGAGCAAAAGCTTTTTAAATATTTCCATGCAGCATTGAATTCGTTCTGTTAAAATCATTCTTAAATTAATTCTGTCGATTTTAACCAGTAAGTCAACTGAATTACCAGATCATATATATGATATTTAGGTAGTTGTCTCCGTACGTAATTCAGTATGGACGATGCCCTTTGGTTGGAAATTCCTGGCTGGTTCTAATTCCGACTGAGAACTGAACATTTATCAGGGCTTATCAACTGACGGTGAGTTGGCCCGTCTCATACGGACGTGGTAGAATTTTGCCCTCCTGGAAACTCTAGGTTTTCGTTCCCCAAAACAAGCAAACCGGTCAAAGGAATACACGCAATTTACAGTCATAGTAGACAATACAGATAGGATTAACAACGTTATCGTAAGCAGAATTGTTTCTTTCTGAGTAGTCAAACTATCTGACTGTGAAAGGCCATTGATCCATATCGAATTACCAAGGGGAAATGGAGTCTAATATTTACAGATTTTAATAAGATCGTTGATTGAGTAAGTCACTTTGGATTACTTAATGAAAGTGAATATGATCGGTAATTTAAAAACAAATATTGATATCAATTGAATAAATAATTATTTTGGGGTAGAGAGCGTTTCTTTAATATTGATATTAGTGACGTGCTTGGAAAACCAAGAATAAAAGTAGCGGCTTTGCAGAAATCTTTACATTGGGTGTATGTTCATGGGGGCGGGGGGAGAATATTACGAGTATTTCATGGTCTCACGAGTATTACAAGATGAGCTTAAAGTTCATAATAACAGCTACATACATACTAAAGTTTAAAAAAGCTTCAAAAAGACACTGGTAATAATTAATTCCATCGCGATGTTTTTGTTGATTTTCTTCCGAAATGGTTCTTGACAGAAAGGGAAAAAAAAACTGACAGGTCCTTATCGAAAGCTGAAAAAGCGATTCAAAAGACGTAAACACCAAGACTGTAGCCAAGATGAAACATCACACAGAACAAAATCTGATACGACGTCTACTCCATCACTAGGGGAATTACAAGGGGGGAGGGGGAATATGACGAGGGAAAGGGATCAAATGTGCCATCAAAGAAAATATGACACATCCTCTGATCTTTGGACACCATTTACTTAGGAAAGAGCGATCGAAAAAGTTTGAAAAGAAGAGAAAATTTCAGTAGTGTGTAATACGTTGATATACAAGTATTGAAAAATGATTAAAATACCGAGAAAAATCGTACAGAACATTCGACATTAGATAAACGAAATAGTTAAAATACATATAAAGATAAAAACGTTATATATGAAGGAGACAGGGTTTCCCCTCCGGAAAAATAACCCGAGAATTCACGGGATTATCAGGAAATACGCAGCCCTTACAGCCTTATTTGCTTCGGTCTAAATTTTACCCATTCCAGTTTTTCCAATAAGCAGCGTGATGGTAGACTCAAAGATATTCACAATGATTCTAATTACAATCCACAGCGTATTGGTTGGAGAGCAAAGACGCTATCTATTCAACCACTTTCAAATTCCATCGTCTAGTTTACTTGACAATCTTCTAAATAGGCTTGGACTGTACATTGAACATCATCTGTAAATTATTTCAATTCTTGTTTCGGATTACTTTAATGTGTTACTAGACAAGGCAGGAATAGAGTTTGATTATAACAAAAACGTTTTTCTTGCAACTTACTCATATAATTATTACATAAATAATCAGATTTTGAAGGCAAAACAGGTATTGTTTCAATCGATCTATTGTTATTATTCGGCATTTTTGCAAGCTAGATTCTCATTGTTGCCCATTCTTTAGCTAAAAATACAAGCACGAATGGTAGTTCTATTTGAATCGGCTGTCTGACATTAAGACTGCGCAGCGGTAATTGTAGCAATGAATTTAGTTAATTTTAGTGCGTTTAAGCACCACTTCATCTATTGCATTACTTACTCTCTGTTTTCTTCGTTGTCATTAATGGTGGTGGTTCTCGTTGATCGATCACGTGACAAATGACACCTACCACGGCGTATAATGGAACAGACCAATCATTAAAGTCGTGGCTGTAGTGAAGTTAGGTGTTCGTACGACAGCTAGATGTGTTTCCTTAAATACGCCCTATAAATGATTCAATCGATGGGTGCTGCTTAGCTATTTTGGCACCTCGTTTGCTACAGGTCTTTGTTCATTACTTAAGGTTTCTGGTGGCAGTCGGAAAAGTGATTTTTTTGACACTTTTAACAGAGGTTAAGATAGGCGCAGTTTAGATTCAGCATGATTTGTTAGTCTTAATATTGCCCATTAATATCATTCATGACACACAATCTGTACCTCTCTTCTACCATGTACATATTTATATGCTTTCCTTTGAAGGAATATAAACTTTATCCGCGTATTCTTCAACACAGTTAATCGGAGATTAACACAGTTAAGATGAGCGTCAACATATCCGTACTTGTGATGGAAGAATAACTTTAGCGTAGCTCTTTTCTTGTAAATTTCTAGACTATCCTGGATGTGATGAGCTCTCCCTCCATCAGCCATAACATGGTATAAGAAGTGTTTGCTATTTTGTCAGCTTACAACTGGAAATACATCATGCTCACGACTGAATGGCCTTCTCATTGGTCAGAACACTTTTTTTTGGAAAGGATGTGATCACTTCTTTTCCACGAAAGACAGAGAGAAAGAAAGATAAATTGTCTCTTGAGTTCCTGTACAATTCTTAGATCATTTGGCAACTCAGTATAACCATCCAGCACAACACAACGGAAAAAGTTTGTACTTCAAATCTCCCACAGTTCAATACCCATACTTATCGGTTAATCAGACTATAGACAAAGCAACTGCAGCATTTCGATGATAAATTTCAAGATAAAAATGAATAAATAACCATAATTTTAGCTGTTTATTTCATCTATAAAAAGTCTTTCTTATCAAACATTTTTCGATATTTATTATGTTGAGACCTGCCACGATTTTAACTAATGACATCTCGTTATTCTGATGCATATCAATGTATACGTTCATGCACGCGCCTCCCACCCACAAATAGTTTTACCTCTAATAAGTAGTAGTAGACTAGCACGTCTAAAAATGTATTAAAATTATCAGTATTTCATTAGATTGATGAATGATCCGGCTTTCCAGAGAGCTAATACCATGAGGATCATATATTTTACGATTAATTAAATACCGCAGAAGTCAGCCTGAAGTGTTCAAAATAGATTTCTGGTTAAATATTTTACGAAACTTAACAAAAATTAATGATATCTGAACTTCGAACCAAGAACTTTGCTATTCCTGCTTAAAAGAATACTAAAAATGACCTTTATACGTGTATGAATAAAGGAAAAAAACTTAATTTTTTAAATTTAGTGAATATATTTACTCCTTTGTATTGTACTTGAAGGGACTGTACATTAGTTGTCAAATCTGAGTTCATATTTCTAAGAAAAAGCCTTTTCATTGAGGCATATAACAAATCAAGCAGGATACTGATGTCGACGTGCATGAATCTGGGCATTCACTGAGCATGAATCTCTACAGAACACTTTCATATGTTAAAAACATCCTCAATGCATTTAAGTGGAATGTTTTACTCCTCTATATTCATTTCCTTCCTCAAGTTTTGTACTGTTTGAACATCTTATCTTAATTGGTAAAGTTAAATCTGATAGACGTGGACACATTTAGAGCCTTTTCAGTATTTATGCTTAATTATATTCTTTTAGGAATTTAAAATATCCAAATTAAGAAAATATATTTAATAATAATTAAATATTTAAATGTGTATTAAATCAGTGTACTAAAATATTCGATTAAATATGAAATCGCAAATTAATTTCCAGAAAATGCCGAAGGCCACAACACTGTTAAAAAGTGAAAGAAAAATATTCAATTAACACAGAAAAAAAAAAAGTAAAATGTTCTAATCATAGAAGAAAAAATGGGAATAAAAAGAATTCGGTAGATGATTAGAGACTCGGATTAAAACTACGTTTTTTTCAGTAAAAACGATTTGAATAAAAACACAAGGGCATAAAGAGAAAAGAAAGAAATGAGGGATTGAAAGAGGGGGAAACAGAAGACAGTTTTGCATTGGAACCAAATAATTTCCTAAAATCAGACCGTAACAAACAAACAGAATAGTTTACTTTGTGTGCATTTCCTGCTTAATACTAATGAACAAACGCTGGATAATATCTCGCACCGGCGCTTGTTAACCACGAGAAACGATCAAGCCTTTCAAAGACTGTAATGAGATGTCTTTAGCAGCAGAAGGGTGCACAACAAAAGATGATAGAGCGTTGCCATTTTGAGAATATGATTCGCTGCATCATATCTGGAACCTTGCCCGCTAAAAGCCAGAGGTCGAACTACAACAGTTAACCAAAATGGATCAAAGGTAACACTTCTGTCTTTTAAATGATTAGGTGTAATTTTGTTAAAGACCAAGCCCATTAAAGAGATATCCTCTTATGAGGGGAAAGAAAAAAGAATGCGCAAAGATCTTGGTGAGTAAGCAAATCACGTTATGATAGATTAGCTATCTTGAAGATATTTTTCCCTTTGTTGAGTGCATTGCTGATGTTCGAGCATTAACTACTAGGTTCATGCATTAACTGAACAGAAGGGTATTACGCAAATTCAAACTGCTGACACACTAATTTAGGGAACTGTGTACGAACAGTTTAATGACTCTCATCGTGGATGGCAATAATCTGATTCATGAATGGTTTTAGAAAGCACAGAAATACGGCACTTGCTTACTGTGAGCATATACACGAAAACATGCAAATAATGATTGCAGTTCTGAGCAACACGACACAACAAGACTTTTGTATGCAAAGCTTAAAATCTGGGTTTGCTTTCTCCCTAATTCATTTAGCGAACACACTTGCCTATGACCGGGTTTAACACACTGATCCAACACATCCAAGATGTGCTTGATGGAAATAACTATTGTTAATCCCAAACACTAAAGATCAGTCAAGCGTTTACGTTTATAATAGTATGATTCCCCGGATGGGGAAAAGGTTCAGAAAGAAAGAATTAACTTATTAACATTAGCTTTCAATACGTGTAGATTTTTTTAAAAAAAAAGTATGGACAAAAGGTGGTAATTAAAAAAAGACTATAATTGAAGAGATTAATGAAAAGTATGTGAAATAGTTTTCATAAATTTGTATTGGTAGTTCAAGTTACGACGAATGAAAGTAAATAAAATAATAATATACACGAGTTCCAATCTAGTCACATGCCTTATAGTCCTTATAAGGACTGGCTTAAAGGGGCGAAGCAAGAATGGTTTTTATCTTCCCCGTTATCTGTAGAGGACAGTGTAGGGATAAGGTGTTATTGAGCTATTAAAGCTCTGATCATGGCAGGAGGGTAACAGCAAAAGCCGAGCCTCAGTTAGAACTTCATTGGCTACAACATTGCCATATTTAAAGGTAAAGCCGTCTCTAAAAATTCGGACGATCCCTAGGCCACTCATTCGTGGGCAAAGGACCGTCCATCTCAGCGTTGGCTCCACTCAGTGATGGCCTTCCACCCACACGCCACCACCGAGCCGAACCGCTCAAATTCCGAGGAAAATAATTCACCGACAAAGCCCCTCACCGGGCCGTGCCGGAGAACACTCTCCCCGGAGACTCAAATTGCTCCCTTAAGGCAAAAACCTTAAAAGAGCGAACTCAAAAACTCTCGAATCTCATCACCCAAGGGGGTAACAGCAACAGCCGAACCTCAGTTAAACTTCATTAGCTACAACATTGCCATCCGTTACCCTCCAAAAGTATTGGATTGAATGAATCCTAGTCACATGCATTTGTTCCTGAGTGATTTTATAGTTTAGAGATGAATATTATCATTAGGTGTGAGATCACATTTATTGGAGGGCTAAAATATTTAAAAAAGTTAAAGCTTTATTTTTCAAAGTATAATTTTATATTACGTAAAAAAATAAATAAAAATACAAAATACATTTAAAGTTAATAAAAATGCGTAAACAAATCCTTAGACCACCTATAGTACTAACGTATCATAGGTTTACAACGATCGTAGGTTAGAGTCATAAAACATACGTTATTAGATATAATATTCACCAAATGTAGTTCAATAATATTATACATTCCATCCATTCAATTCTTGTTCGCCCTTAGACTGGCTGAGTTTCCCTTTAATTAAGAGGTTTTGGTAATTTTAATGCAACCGATTTATCATTCCTCTGCTGCATCCCTCTAAGGATAAATATTTTAAGTCTACAGATATGTTCGAGGGGCCAGTTTCCTGTTCGACTTTCGTATGAGAACAATTAACACACCGTTAATTTAAAATACTTTATAAAGTATTTTAAATTAACTCGCGTAATAGAATAGACGGGACTCGAACCTTGGTCTTTTCAACCAGGCTTCTGATCAGACCATTGATCAACCTACCAAAGGACGCATCTATGCCAGATGAGTTACGGAGGATCGCCTATTATATATTATAATAATTTAAATGATTAAATAAATACCAAAATTAAAATTATTGCATTAAATTACACCTACATTATTATAAAAATTAAACAATGTTTAAAATAAAGCTATATTTAGCGGCTTCTATAAATGGGAAGATGCCTGCATTACCTGGGCGAAAATATGGCGCTCCATACAACATGAACTCACACGATGCGCTACATTGAAAAGGATACAATGCGGAAATATGGCGTCCATGTGATGTGAAGGGATTCCATGTTTGCAGGATATCCTTTTCCTTTGTTGACACGAGCCTCTTTTCCTCGTCCTCAGCTTCCTGATTTTTAAAGCTATGTAAGTATTTGCCACACGACACTTTTACGAGCTACTAAACTCATATTGCCGAGACCATTCCACTTACTTTATGACTTTCTTTGCTTTTTAAGGGCAGTTTCGCTTTCTTCGTTTCTCTCAACATATTCGTAAACACAAAGAAGGTATTTGTGTTTGCAAATGAGGGGGCAATTAAAACTGCCCGGTAAGTAACATAACATCGTGCATCCTCTTTCCAAAACCATATTAAAATTAAGATGTTTGGGCTGACTTGACTTTGAACATAAAAGAAACTCGAGTAATTTATAGGTGTAGCGCTAGTTTAGTATATCCCACTTCGTCAAAGAGATGCAAATTATCTAAACGGTGGCCATTGGGTGTAACTTTAGTAAAGCAAAGCTATGCAGAATTACAACATTCTTAAATTTCACGAGTACTCTTTACAGATTAGTGTCGTATACAATTTTTTACTTCTTACCATTAGATCGACTTGAAATTCATCTTTGTTTGTTTGTTTGTTTTTTCATTCATTCTTTCTTCTTTCGTTATGCTTTTTTTCTTTTCTTATATTTTTTCTTTCTCGTAAATCAGTGCCGACAGTTGTGTGAGCAACCAAAGCAGAAAGGATAAAAACGACAGTTGTCATGACAATACATTATTATTTTGAATTTTTCTGCTTTTTAATTGGTGTATTCTTCAAAAGCAAGTTCCCTGTGTATTACGTGAATAAAAAAAATAAAGTTTGTTCGCTCTCAGAAACACGTTAAAAGATATCATGATAGATGCCCAACACCACGTTTGACTTGTCTTCGTGTTGCATTCCAAATACAAATTTTAACTTGAAACGTGTCCTGTCTCATGTGTTCTCCATAATTAGGGCAAGCTAACTGATGAGGTTGTTTCAGATACACGTGAATAATTTATATTAAAACCAGTAATTTGTACAAGGTTTCCTGTAAGGTTAACTTTCTGAATTAATTACTATAATAGGATCGTATGTTTTGAAGGAATATTTTTATGTGGCTTGCATCAGTATTACGTAAGCATGGTAATTAATATTAATGCGATATTCGATTAAAAAATAGAATCTTCGCTCACTTGTGTAATATAAAAAATAATAAATTATTAGTTCAACATCATTTTTGTGAAACGTATTTCACATTCATTAAAATAGTAAACAGCTCTCCAGTGAGTGCGTGCTGAAACGAGGATGGCCCTTCGAGGTTTTATGAAATGACTTCGAACTTCTATATTTAGCCCTTGATTGTCAAGAAATACAAAGAGAGTTTTTGTACGACCAAGACGTAGATCGTATTTCTTGTGAGTACAGCCATTTAGAATAACTATCCTTCTAGCCGCAAGCTACAGATACGCGCTAGTGATGACCTATGAAGTAAACAGGATATTTTACAAGTAGCCTCAAGAAAACGAAATAAAAAGAAAGAAATACAATGAAGAAAACCGTGATGAATTGGGTAAGAAAACGTGAAATAAAAATAAGATTTTTGATTAAAAAAAAACAAGAACTGTTACATCGTGGAGATAAAAAAAATAGATTTTTCACAAACAACTTAGCAGCAAGAATTTTTTTCCTTCTCATGCAAGTTTCGTTCATTCAGATGGACCGGTAAGAAAACAGACTCGCTTTTCTTTGTAAATTTTTATTTCTTTTGCAAACAACCCAAGTATCTTGCTTTGACTCTCTTTTCTAGAATTCTTCACTAAGTCAACAGATCTGCTGTTAATAATTATTTAGAAAGAAGGGTGAGAACTGGGAAGTACACACAATCGACTTAATGACTTTGTTAATTAAAATCCTCTCTCTCTTACTCGCAGATAATTAAAACTAATTAAACTAGCTTTATTTTTCTCTCAACTTCCATTTTTGTAAAGCTGTGAACATTTTATTTTCAAATGTAAAACACGTCTACAACATCTATACAACGTATGCAAATTATAAGTCATTATAGATCTAATACATCTTTCTTAACGAGACTCTTTTAATTTATCTAATTATTCTCTTACGTCAAAACATAAAATGGTTGACGCAACAATGCACAGTGACGCAACAATGCACAGTGCTACTGTATTCACAGCACATTTGATCGCTTTTCATATAATCGAACTTCTCTAGAGTTATGCAAATTATTTAAGACATTTTAATGTCTTTTTAAAGCAATCTTTTGAGCATGCTTTAAAGTGATGATTTAATTTAGAATGCTATGTTTGCTATCAGAACTTCGGCCTTTAAATTTTCAAACTTTGAATATTGTACTACATTGTTAATATTACAACGAAATTTTCGCATTCAGTGAAAGTGTATTTACAGTACGTTATCGTTTCCATTTGCATATTGAAGGAAAATAATTGGAGTGTCTAGAAAAAGGAATATTCCATGCTATCAAATCCTTTCAACTGCGCTTTAAGCATCGCTCATGATCCCAAAACAAAATGCGTACACAAAACGGAGATCTTTAATCAAATAGAAGTGGTATTAGAAGAGTCGTGATTGGTTGTCTGAGTAGCTTGGGAAAAAAATGTGCTATTTTAACTACTGTTACTTTATTTTTTGTGCTATTAAATTAATGTTGTATTAAAAATAATAAAACATTTATATTTTGAGTAAAATTAGTTAAATTTTTTTAAAAAAGAAAATATTTATATAAAATTTTAAATGTGTTGTAAATACACCTTTAAACTTTTCAGTATCCAATACTGAAATAAGATTATGGCAAAAAGTATATCCCTGGTCATTAAAACCTTTTATATTTTATATTTATATAAATTAATTTTAACTTGGGGATGCTGCATGTTAGAGTTACCAAGCAATTCTATAAGCTTGGTTATTTAACTCCTAATCCCAAGTAAGCAAACAGTTAAGTTTGCGCCTGAAACATAGTTCAAGTCTAAAGATGGTACAACACCAGACAACTCATTGAAAGGTAGGTGAAGCTCCGATCACTATTCTTAGTATTTCCCACTATGTTTCAGGCGCAAACTTAACTGTTTGCTTACTTGGGATTAGGATTTAAATAACTATGCTTATAAAATTACTTGGTAACTCTAATATACAGTATTTCCAAGTTAAAGAATTAATTACATCTTTATCTTCTCCAGAGATTCTCATTAAAAATAAAAACACCTTGTGGCAACTTATATAGGTAAAGTTGATAAAGTCTGTATTACTAAAATCTTGGTATATATATATATATATATATACATATATACAAAATTTAGGTTAAAGCTACTCACTGGGAACACCTCAAAAAAGGTTGAAATCGGTCTGGGTAGTGACCCCACCCATAATGTATTTGAGTATATATATACATCTTTAGTGAGATGTGCTTTATTTATTTACATTATGGGAAATACTAAGAATAGTGATCAGACCTTTACCTACCTTTACAATGTGTTGTACCATCTTTAGACTTGAACTATGTTGCTGGCGCAAACTTAACTGTTTGCTTACTTGGGATTAGGAGTTAAATAACCAAGCTTATAAAATTACTTGGTAATACTAATATATATATAAAACCAGGTTAAAAGTAGCTTGGTATCTGTAACATATATATATCATTATCATTAAAATTTAATATTTTATCTCGGTTTAAAGTCATTATATATATATATATATATAAAACCAGGTTAAAAGTAGCTTGGTATCTTTAACATATATATATATATATATATATATATATATATATATATATATATATATATATATTAGAGAATAAATTTTAAGTTTAAATTTATATATATATATATATATCATTATCATTAAAATTTAATATTTTATCTCGGTTTAAAGTCATTATATATATATATATAATAGGGTTACCAAGTAATTTTATAAGCTTGGTTATTCAGGTATCCACTAAAGGTAGAACACTAATAAAAATTTAAGTTACAAAAACTGAGAATTACAGGCAAAAAATGCAACACATAATTGAAACAAAAACGTTGTACTTTTCAAGTCGTTCTATCTAACGTGCTATTGTTTGTTGTATGCGTGCTTGCAGGTTCTCGTGAGCGCCAGTATTGAACAACTGCAGTATGACTATCAGGGATGTTATAATTCAAATTGCTGTTCAAATGCTCAGGATTAAGGAGGATTTCCCTGGACTCCACGATTTTCCTTTCAAACTCATCACTGCAGCGAAAAATGTTTTCGGATTTATCCCAGCAAACTGAGTGACTCTGTAGATCGTCATGAGGGTTATTAGAGAAAAGAACATGACTGGATAGCGCAAATACATGTGATCTTTTATAGGAGATGTCTCTCTTATGCTCCCCAATACGCAGTTCAACAGATTTGTTAGTCTGTCCAAAATAAGGAATATTACAGTCGCACCATAACTTGTAAACACTGGATATTTCAGGTTATGATGAATAGGCTTCGGATGGCTTATAAGAGAACGGACTTTAGGAAGTGTAGTGAAAAACGTCCTGATGTTGTATTTTTTAAGGACTTTGGCCAATTTATTGGAGACTGAACTAATGTAAGGTATTGAGATGCTTCCTTTAAAATCAATAGTTTCCCTAGTACGCTGCCTAGGAGGATTCAGAAGAAATTTCTTAATTGTTTTTTCAGAATATCCAGTTCACTTATTCCTAATCATTTGGCAAAACTTCTCCGTATTGAATCCATCTTCATTATCAATAATGCTAAACCTCCAAGAGATAATCTTTCTCGTGCAGAAAGACAGGCCTTAAAGAATCTTAAAAAGAACAAAAACAGCATTATTTTACCTGCAGATAAAGGCAATGCCGCAGTCGTCCTCAATGCTGAAGAATACCACAATAAAATGCTTCAATTGCTTGAAGACATATTCAATTCTTCAGGATGATCCAACAAGGGAACTACAAAACCGCACAAACAATCTGTTCAAGACTACATTTGAACTTCAACACAATATGCGCCTTTCTTTACGTTCTCTTCACCCTCTTATTCCACGCATTTATGGAGTTCTGAAGATACACAAAGAAAACACCCCTCTTCGCCCAATTGTAGAAGGAATTGATGGTCCTACTTATAAGCTTTCGAAACATCTTGCAGAATACCTCAAGTGTTTCTCCAAGAAATCTTCATCGTTCATCAAAAACACCACAGACTTCGTTTCTCATATCAAAAATATTTCAATCAGTGAAAATGATATCGTAGCGAGTTTTGAAATTATCTCATTATTTACTAACGTCCCTACTGAGAAGGTATTAACATTACGTAAGGAGAAATTGTCTAAAAAGATATTTGCTTTATTAAAGCATTGTATTCAATCTGGCTACTTCAGATATAGGGACTCCATTTACAAATAAAACCAAGGCCTAGCAATGGGCAACCCTTTATCCCCGGTTCTAGCAACATTTTCCTGGAAGAATTTGGAAAGAAGGCCATATCGTCCTTCTCATTTAAGTCGAAACTTTGGAGACGTTATGTTGACGACATTTTCATTATATGGAGTCACGGACACACATCCCTCATGGATTTTCTTCAACATCTTAACAACCAGCATTCTAATATAAAATTCACTGCCAAAATAACTGCCTTCCTTTCCTGGATTTAATTCTTACATGATGCTCTGATAGATTTAAAATCTCTATATACCGAAAGCCAACTCATACTAACAGATATCTGCACTGTCAATACTCATCACTTTCCACCACAAAATCTCGGAACTATTTCCACCTTAGGACACAGAGCACGATTTCTTTTAAATTAACCAGATGAACTCCAAAAAGAAATTGAACAACTTTCTCTTATCTTTAAACAAAATGGATATTCTGAAAAAAGAATTACGAAATTTCTTCTGGATCCCTCTAGGCAGCGTACTATGGAAACTATTGATTTTAAAGGAAGCATCTCAATACCTTACATTAGTTCAGTCCCTAATAAATTGGATAAAGTCCTTAAAAAATACATCATCAGGACGTTTTTCACTACACTCCTTAAATAAATTGGATAAAGTCATTAAAAAAAACATTATCAGGACGTTTTTCACTACACTCCTTAAACAACAAAGTTTTTAGTAATACAGAGCCTTATCAACTTTATCTATACAAGTTATTACAAGGTGCTTTTACTTTGAATAAGAAATTCTGGATGAAATAAAGATATGAAAATATTTTTTACTTTGGAGATGATATATATTAAGGATACTAAATAATTTTATAAGCTAGTTGTCCTGGTATTGCACTACCTTTAAACTTGAACTACATTCAGGCGCAAACTTAACTGTTTTGCTTACTTGGAAGAAGGAGTAAAAAAACCAAATTTATAAAATTACTTGGTATGCTTAATATCTTTATCCCCAAGGTAAAAACCTTTTCACATTTTCACACACACACACACATACATACATACATATATATATATATTTTTTTATATACATACATACATATACAGGGTGTTCGGGATAAATTTGACAGTTTCTTCAGGAAAAAGAAAATCTTCTTTGTATCTATTAAATTTAATGAATTGACAAAAAAACATTACAGGCAGAGTTAATTACAATACTATCAACAAGATTTACTCAAAATAACCACCATTAGCATCGATCACAGCTTCAATTCTGCTTCGGAATCTCGAACAAGCTGATGCTACAGTCTCCCTGCGAAGGGCCGCAAAAACTGTTTTAATTTTATCCATTAACTGGGCTTTTGTATTACTGGAAGTGCGATTGGTGTATTTTTCAACTGCGCCCCATACAAAATAATCCATGGGGTTAAGGTCTGGGGAGTTTGGAGGCCAAACATTTGGACTGGTGAAGTCGTAGAAATTTTCAGACAACCATTTTTGACTTTTCCCAGAGGTGTGGCAAGGGGCCGAATCCTGCTGCCATACATACGGCCTACCATTGGCTACCCTTGTTATCCAGGGCTTGACTACAGTTAGCAACTCCACGAACAAAGCCCGAATTCCAATGCCAGGGTTCTTCAACACCTGTTCCTGCAGATTTGCGAGGAATTCTGCTGTACGAACGCAATCAGATCGTCTGCTAGGGATCTTTCTTCTTGCTACATCCTCGTAGTCACCATTGCAAGTCTCTAGTTCATGCCTGATTGTTTTTACTGTATTCAGGGAGCATTGGGCAGCAGTCGTAATATCCTTATTTTGATGGCGGGCACGAATCATCATGATACAAGTTATTCTCTTCCATGATTCAGGTGGGTTCCAGCTATCCATCCTTTCTTGTATATGAATGAAGAAGGGTCCAAACTTTTAAATGAAGAGAAGTGTGTGTTAATACATGTAACTTACGGAAAAATATAATTAATTATAAATATGTCAAATTTATCCCGAACACCCTGTATATATATATATATATATATATATATATATATATATATATATATATATATATATATATATAGTCGGATATTCATATTTATTTTAAAAAATTAAATCCTTAAAATAATTACATATGAAGCTTTATAAACAAGGAGATCATCTTCCAATACAAAAATATTCGTGTATATTTATACTTCGGTATACGTCCCGAAATAAATTTTAATCAGTATTTTTAATACTTTATTATTTTCCTTTATGGATTGATTATATGAGAGGGTGTCTCTATTTTCACTAGGCTTTGCTATTTTATTAGTATAAATTAATCAGAACTACATGAAAAAATATTTTCAAAAATTCCAGCTAATGTTTCCAGTTAAGTGATAGTATATTGTTTGAAATCGTAGCTGATGCATATTTGCAACGTTTGATAGTGAACAACAATAATGGAAAAAAAAACTGGCAGGCTTATTTTTATAATAAAGCTGACCTACTTTGAATTACGTCATGTTCAATGGCATTATTGGGAATGGTTTCAGTATTACATGAATTTATCACAGAAAAATAAAAGAAAGTTGGGCGTTTAGTGAAACAAACTGGTTGAATATAAGTTTTCATAAAAACTAACGATGACAGAGTCTGTTGCTATTTGGCCCAATTTTCTGTATGTTTATTCTCTCGGGTCTCATTGCCAGAATTAGGTAACGTTTGGGTACAATTGAGGGGAGGCTGTTGTCTCTGAAATTGATTTTCTTTTATCTTTCGCCACTAAGTGTGCAAAATGACCGTTTATATCATTCCGCTTCATGCTCCAGGAACTTGTACCGAGATGCTGTTTCTGTTATCACAGAGGCACGATGCATCTCTCCTTCCCTCAGTCCTCTAAATGAGTTGCAATGTTACTGTCAATAAAATTCAGTAGCGGCACACGGAAAAAACAACTCAATAGACAGGTGTAATGGGCCCTGGGTATTTGCGATAAGGAAAAGAATAAATTAATTGAGATCTCACGTGCATTGTAAATGGGTAAAGAAAAGTGTGTTGTACTGGTAAGACTATTGTTCCTCCTATCTCTCTATTACACACACACACACATCGACAAACCACATTAACTTCTCAGCTTTAGAAAAGTTCACATTCCATAAAGTAATTCTGTACTACGACATCAATATATAGATTAATAGAATATATATATATATTAAAATTAAATTATGTTGTATGAAACTGTGCTGACGTTATATAAATAAAAGAAATAATCTTGTAATTTGAATATTCTGGTATTGAAGGCATTTTACATCCGATAACTTTATTTAGCGAACAAAAGCAAGTATCAACATCGGACCCAATGATTAGTGTTCGCAGGAGAGAAATAATATGGTAAACAGACTTTATATCGTATTGCATATCTCCATCCGGATTCGATAATTAGCTTCGAAATAATAGTGGGCTGGGTTATGAAACCATCAAAGTTTTGTAGCAAGTGACATTTCTATAACTCGGAGGAAGTTTTAAGTTTGAATTTTCAGTCTTCACGCCATATCACCATTAACGTTGATTTTTAGGACGGTTTCATGGCAATTATAAGCACAATCTGAATGCCAGGGACGGTCACGCATTTCCTTATTTCAGTAATGAGATGTAAGATTTTTTTCTTACGATTAATAAGTACTGGTGTCTCAACTACAACGTTAATTCGTGTAAATTGCATGCTGCGATCAAGCTCTACGCTAAAAAATTGGTAGTACTATCTGCTTTTTAACTTTTTGTACCCCTTAATTTATCTTTTTTTTAAAAAAAATAATAATAATTTCTGGGAAAAATACACACAGAAGACGCCAGCAGGAATTGTGTGTTCTTTCAAGAAGAATGTTTGGTTAGAATGAATTAAGTAGTTTGACAAGACTTGTAAGAAGCGGAAGTATATGGCAAGTCTTGTCAAAGAGTCTTACAAAGAGAGAATATTAGTATTCGGTTTAAGTCCTTTACTTATCATCAACAACAAATGTTCCAATAGAGAATCTGTCAGATGAACAGAATGAATCAAAGCTCTCCATTTTCTTTCCTCATGAATACTATTCCAGCTCAAGATACGTATTTACTTCTAAGCATTCTCTTATCTTGTCTCTCCATCTTCGCTGTGATCTCCGTCTTTGTCATCTCAATCTTCATGTCGTCTTGTCTCCTTTTGTACATTCATTTTTTACACGTCTAAGCTACTTAAAGTAGGAATTTCTTTAATATTTTCTGGTTCCAATACATTGATAATATCCATATTTCTTATCTCTCTTTCCTTGTTAACATTATTCTCCAAACTTTTATTTCCGTTTCCTGTATTTTACTTATCTCTCCATTTATTGTCCTCCATGTACAAATAGCATGTATTAACTTAGAATCTGCTTACACACTACCCTATTATGTTAGTCTCTCTCTCTCTCTCTCTCTCTCTCTGCATCACTGATGCCTTGTTGATTCACGAAATACAAGATATCGGAATGTACTTTCTTGTTTAATGGTTTCATCGAGTCTTTCGTCAAAAATAGGGCTTCTTCTTCAGTCAGTCAATAGAATGTCCATTTGTTAACATTCTGCATGTTAAAGGTATATCTGAGCAAATCTCGAAAATATTTGTTTGCTGGTCTTCAAACAACAATCCATCCTTTCTGTAAAATTGCTTCCTTTTTAGATTCTCCGAAAGACAGACTTCTCCTCCATGAATGACTCACATTATTAGTGTTTATGAATTTCCTGTGGTTTATTCTATTTTGTCCGAATCGGTAGGTCTGCAACTGTTCGTCGTGAGGAACACCAAAGTTACATTAAGTAATTATATGAGCTGAAACAATTTGGACTTGCAAAACATGCTGTTACCGCTAAAAACAAGGATCATTGGGGGGGAAAACGGAAGCCCTGTATAATAGAATTATACAGGACTTCCGTATGTTGTTCGGGTTATAGTCATTCCTTGTTTGGGAAAGGTTTTTCCCCTCACAAACTTATTGTTTCCATATCATTTGGAACTTCGTATGAATTAAACAGCTATTCTGTACAATCACATTTTTCGCGTCCGCATGTTTAATTTTCTGTTAAGCTTTCCCTGCGTCCTTATGAAGAAGCTCTCAGGACTATAGCTGAAAAGCATAGTTTGAATTTGACCTTATCTTACAAATAACATAATCATGTTAAATTATTAAAGGTGTTCGAATGAAATTTTAGATATTTTATTTTAAAAATAAACATTTCAAATAAATTAATTATTATATTAATATATATTAATTTATATTAATAATTTTAGAGTATTTTAAGTAAAATCTACATTTCATTATTGTTTTTAAAAAATCATATAAATTTCAGCTAAATTATTTAAACAATTTATATTCTGTGTATAACGTCACTTCCACCTTGAATTATTCTTATAAACTGAATAGAAAATAATTAAAATAAAAAACAAATAAACAAATTGGCTTTAGCTAAGAGAGATTTATTTTTGTTCTTCTACGAACAAACTTAAGTAAATGGACGCTCATTCTAATTAAATGTCATGTAAAGCAAACCTTAGCGTAAACATATTAGGAAACATCTTCGAACTAAAGGATGGTGGCTTTCTCTGGTTTCCCCTGAGAAACTTAGCTCCCTTTTAATCCGCATGATATTGCCATTAAACTAAACCATCAAGCGGTGTTTTATTTAATAAACGAATCCATTTGTTTTTGTTCGTCAGGTCTTCGGAGACTTCAGCTATTCTGAGCGAACTACACTGATCGATATGTTTTCTTTAAATCTTTAACTTTTTCATTCACACGTCAGCAAATAGAAAAGCGAAGCTTTTGTGTTTGGAGAGTGGAGAAGCATTGCAGAGTTAGCTCGCTAAACATGTGGGATTTGTTTTCTCTGGTGGCTACCTCCGTTTAAAAAAAAAAAAGCATATTCATCGAAAAGATGCAGATACGTATAAAATGAAGGTCGTCGAGTTTTTCCTCGGCAACATTCCGGGGGGGGGGGGGGAATACTGATTAGCAAATCTTCAAATAACTTATATGTAGACAGTAGCGCAGTACATTTTTGAACATATTTCAATAACCAGATAATTTCATCAAGATCCTTAAAGAATGTATGTAGGTCATGCTTTCTGGTCCCTAACAAAGCCTACTGGGTCCAACTTCTGCTCACCAGTGCTCCACATCGGCCACTGTAATATCATCTAAGGATAAAGCCGACCCTCCTGACACCACTTTTCTCCTCAAACACTTGCATCCACGACCAAAACAAATAATCTCTTATCACATTAGAACCAATGCATGCCTCCTTCATCGAAATGACATCGGAAGAAGCTTAAAACAGCCTAAATACCAAACGTTAGTCCGAGTGCATCCCTCCACAGCTGTACTTAAAGTTCTCTTCTAAATAAACATCTGTCAGATCTTGTCTTTACATTATTTTAAAGTCATCAATATCTGCTTGGTTGGCGAATAACTAGCACGTCCACTCCTCAGCTAGCAGATTGACCAAATCCTAGCGTGATATGGATCGTTGTGAATGTTTGCGATTATGTAACCCTTAGCCCATCCATGGTAATATTAATGTTACATTAATATATACTAATATTAATGTACTATATGTTTACATCCTTTCGTCAGTGGGCGGGATTAACATAGTAATAATAAAACCGTTGTATTTATCCAGTACAGACGTAAGCCTGCATTCAGCCCATTCAATAAACATCACTTTCACAGCCCCTCAAACTATCGTCCCTCCCCTTTACCTCATCTCATTTCCCCCTAAATAATAAAGGTCACCAATGCTGAAAACAGAGATATACTTACCAGAATACTATCTTATGGTATGTTTATCCATCCTTTGCATCTGGGAATCTAGTTTCCTTTGTGATCGTTAAGGGGTTGCTCTCCCCCCAATGCATAAATGACCCTCTCACTAACCTCAAATCTTATGCATAATTTTGCTGATGATGATGGTGATAGCACTCAGAATTTTCTCGTCTTCGTTCAACAATCTTAAACTGATTTCCCTCCTATTTTCAGTGCTATTAAATCATAAGTCCCTTATCTCGATAATACTTAAAACTCCAGACAAGATCAGATTAGATTTGTCTCTCCTTCTATTTCCTAAGCTGGCTTACATCAGTAGTCGCATCGCACCCGCTTCTCTTTCCCAACATCCAGAGAAATTTCGTAGCATTTTCAGCTGAAGGACTATTTTTTCTCCTATTTGTTGCAGCCGAAAGTAAGTTAGCCTGTCTCATATAAAAGTGAGAGGATTTTTTTACCACCCGAAAACTACGGAGTTTTTTCACGAAATAGACAAAGGTCAGAAGAGCGCACACAATTACACGACCCTCGTTGCGACTAACTGTCTCTTCTGTAATTTCGAACCATCACAGCTAATTATAATCCTATCTATTTACTAACTGTACAAAATTCGGAATCCATCTTAGAATGCTCGTCTTATTTAAAGTGGTGCATCAAAAACCTTCTTAAAATATGCTTGTCCAGAAGAGGCCAATTCAGCTAATCGATGAACTGACCCACTTCAACTACTTTCTCGCAGGCATTCTGTTTTCTTCTTCGTACGTTTTCTACGAGTATTTTCATGGAGGCTCTTTCGCTAAACTAGGGTACATCATTTCCTATTAAGCCAGCAAATACGAGTAATCACACATGCGGCGGCTGCCTCAAATTCATTTACGATGTCCAAGTGACAATCCATCGACCCCATTTCAGATTTTGTTGTTGTTTCATTCCATCTGCCTTAGTCCGTTACAAGAGTCTTCCCCTAAAAGAAATATTCCCCAAGGACTACAACTTAACAGATATCGAAAAAGAATATCGTTAGATGCGAATAAATTCTTTCTTCGTAACCTCTGTCTACACACAGTACTAATATGCAAAATAATTAATATAAAATGAATATGCAACAAAGTTTTTGACTTTGTAAAATGGGATAAGATGGTGGAAGTAATGGAAAAGATTGGTATAGATTGGTGAGAGACATATATGGTACAACAGAACCAAGTATCATTGGACGAGGAGTAAGACAAGGCTGTTCTCTGTCACCAATTTTGTTTAACATGTATTCTGAAGCAATGTTAAAAGAAGCACTGGAGAATTCGGAAGAAAGAATAAAGATTGGAGGTAGACAGATATTTGCAATAAGATATGCAGATGACAAGGCGTTACTGTCACATACTGAAACAGGACTACAACATCTGTTGAACAGAATACTAGAATCCTGTATCAATTATGGAATGAAAATTAACAGAAGAAAAACAAAAGTAATGAAAATAGCAAGGAAAGAGGCAAATATGGATATCAGAATAAATGGAATCAAGTAAAAACATTTAAATATCGAGGAAATGTGATTTGCAGTGATGGAAGATGTAAAAGTGACATAAAAGCAAGACTAGCGATGAGAAGAGATGCCTTTAATAGAAAATGGAATTTATTCAGAAGTAAAATGGATAAAAAAGACTAATAAAATGTTATGTGCGGAGTGTTGCCCTCTATTCAGCTGATACTTAGACATTGAAGAAAGAAGAAATTAAGATTTCGGAAAGCTTTGAGATGTGGATTTGGAGAAGGATGGAAAAAATCAAATGGACAGATAAAATAACTAATGAAGAGGTCTTAAAAAGAGTAGAAGAAGAAAGAAGTTTGTTAAGGAGGACAAAAAGAAGCAAGGGAAACTGGATCGGACATATTCTGAGAGGGAATGGAATCATCAGAGATGCCATCGAAGGAAAAATAGACGTAAAAAGACCCAGAGGAAGAGTAAGGGAAACAGTGCTAGATGACATGCTCAATGGAGACAGGTATACAACCTTGAAAGAGAAGGCTCAGAACAGAAGAGAGTGGAAGGAGAGTTTTTGCTACTAAAAGAAGAATCTGCTCAATTGCAGAATGCTCAAGAAGAAGAAGATGCAACGAACAGGTTTCTACCTTTCGTGGGTGGGAGAGTGACATAACAAAAATCTTTTGAAGTTTACATTTTGAGCCGATGCATATATGACTCTTTTAAATCATGTGCATTTTTCAAGTATTCACTCCTCTGTAAAAAAGGGGAAAAAATGGAGAGAAAACAGGTTTAAAAGCGTTGATTTTAACATATTTAGAACCGTTTAATACAGAATTAAAACGCAACTGATTTTATATACAAAAACGTCATACGTATCAATGTGTATTATAATTATTAACATGTCATATTCTACCTCTTTTTTTTTTCGGATTTGTTATTCAGCTCAGCTATTAACCTCTTATTTGTCAAAGCGCACGTGTTCATTTGGTGTATAGAAGACATTCCATAATTGTCACTGCGGGGAAAGGAAGTGGTTTTAAGGTTAGATGCCTTAATCTAATTTAGTTTTGAAACTAACCAAGTGAGAAATGGATTTTCCGCAACATCGCGAGTGAAAGTCACGTAATAAATCCACCTTGGCTGAAAGAGAAATTTCTTTTTTGGTTTCAAGGAATTGTCACTTGATTAAACTCGAAGTTAAAGAGCACGTAGAAGCTAATGACGAAAACAAAATCGGATATCTTAGAATGTCACTGGATTTTAATACCCACATAAACATTTAATAATGTTTATATGATTATTTTATAATTAGAGAAAGGTATTTTGTTTTATTTTTGCGATAGTCTTATTCAAATAACTTAATTAAAAAGATGCTGTTGTTTTTTGTTGGATGGCTGTTCCATGGTTGGCAGATATAACACCGTCGTGATTATATAGGTACTTCCAAGTTTACGACCACAAAACCAATTTTGGCAACATTTCAGATAACTTACCCTTCTAATGTCATCCTTGGAGTTTATTAAGAATGTATTATAAAGTTTTGGTGATGTTTTCGTGAAATTTGATAAGGATCACAAAATGACGAATAATATAATACGTTGTCCAATATAGTCCAAGCATTAAATGTCCAATATAGCCTAAACATTAAATAAACCGAAACTATCATATCATAGGCCTTATCGTTTATCTTTTAAATTTCCCAATTTTAATAGATGAAGTGGTGTCTTACTAAACTGCCTATATATTAAGAAACAAAAATTCAAAATAGTATATATTTAATAAACAAGATTCTATTATAAAAATGCAGTCATGTTATTATTATACTAACTGTAATCATGTCACTATTTATTCTCTGTTTTAACACAATACATTATATTGTGATAGTTTAGGAGACTTGATGTTGAAAGTGTTACGCAACTACAAATATTACTGAAATAGAATTATGATTAAACATCGGCTGGTTGGGATTAAACATCGGCTGGTCAAAGAACTACGACTACGAACACACTATATTATGTTCCATTTATGCATACAGATATAACGTTAGATGATTCCGATACTTTTTACTATAAATATGACTGAATATGTCATAAAATGTTGCTATAAAATCCTTTACAAAAGATTCACGGTTTAAATTTTAAAGAATTGACAACATTTATAAAATAAGTTAAAACTTAAGTTTTTTGTATAATTTTCAACATGAAATGGGGGGGGGTGGAAATCGTGTACTAGGTTTTCTAATTTGTTCCTATCATTTTTAAAAAACATTTTCCTCTGTTGAAATTATTTTTATATCTATTTAGAGGTGAAGGGTTGTCCTCTGATAAATTTATCGTAAGGTTAATATGCTACAATAACTTTTAAATATTTTACTAACTTTGGTTCATACAAAATAAAATATAAATGTGTAAATTTAATTTAAATCAATAAAGATTTTTAAAAAGTAGTGGAAGTTATTTTGAATTTTATGTAAAATCAAAATATTATAACAAAATAAATTTTTTAGAAAAAAATATGAAATTTGAGAAATACACCAAACAAAAGAAAAGAATTACTTTTCCAAAAAGTAAGTTGGGTCGAAATACTCACAGTTTGAAGATTATCAATTGTTCAACAATTTCCCGGTTTATTGAATGTGATAGAGATAGATATTTTTCCACATATAAAATGAAAATTTTATGTATTTTGTTTCCAACTGATGTTTTACGCTTGATTTAGAAAACTAGGAACAGTTTTAAGAAATAAGAAATATAATAAGAGTATTGTTCAAACTTTCGTAAGAAATAAGAAATTTCTGGCACTCAGAAGTCGAATAACTTTTCACAAACAGCGCATCACAATAAAAATTGTCAGTTTACCATCTCCTTGTCTACCAATAGGGGATATTCCCAATCCCATTGTTTATCTGAGATACTCTGCACTGTTGGAAGACCTGAATCGTAATTGACTCATTCACTATAAAGTGATGTTTGGGGAAATCCATAAGACGGAGAAAATGCTGGTGTTTATAGGTCTTTTGCTGATATTTCAGTAAAATATCGGAACTATAAAATAGTATTTTTCTTTTTCTTTATAATATTCAAAATTCCTCAAAGCATCCATGGTCTATAAGAAAGACTCGCATACAAAAAAACACTCTCATTACGCTATGTGAAATCGGAAAGATCAATTTGTCGAGTTTCTGAAGTGTGCTATTTTGGTGTCTCGAGAAATGGATCCGTAGTCCGAAAAACTGAAGAATAAGAACAAGGGAAAAAATTGAAACGTAGTTGATTGCAAAAGCTAACCAACGGACAAACGCCACATATTATAATTAAGAACTCGTGTCTCGTTATAAAATGCAAATATTGAGATCATGTTCACCTCTATGTTAATTATCTGGTATCGTAGTCTGAATTGTGTAGTACTTATGAGGTCTAAATCATCATTCAAATTTTGATACAATTTGATAATGTACGACACCTTCTTTGCAGAGATAATTAATTAGGCAAATTCTAATATTTAAGATGTGCAGATAACTGCATTACCTTCCAGTATTGCATAGTACGTCATTAAATTTAGCACAAGATACTGCACAACTTGCTTCTAACTTGGGTTATATGTAATTAACCAACGTTCTGTAACACCAGGAATATTATTATGAATTATTAGTATTACTATATTTTTTATGTATGAGGGTTGATTAGAAATATTTGCTGCAGAATTTTTTGTAGGGAAACTACTAAACATTGGTTACAGGAAAATTCATCGAAAAGCGAACTCATCGAAAGACAATTCATCGAATGAACAATTCATCGAAAAACAATTCACCGAAAATTTTAAATTTTCGATAATGTTATGGTAAAATAATCCATTTACAACAAAAAACTTAACCACGCAGACTGCTTCTTGTACTGCAACTTCTACTAATTCCGCCAAGTCAGAGAGTTTTTGTAATCCAGTACATAATTTGGACACATTATTTCTTTGTTGCCCCGAATATAGTTGAACTGAAAACTGGAATGGTTCGACATTTCCTTGTAAAAGTTTCAGATAGCGAAATCTGAGTAAAATTCATCCCATAATAATTGCAGTATTGAAGTCGCATATTACTACTAGCAACAATAATAATAATGAAGCCCTCATAGTTCAGTCGGAAAAAACGAAGCTGTTTAGTTAGAAAGACCTGGGTAGTTGGATCCCATTTACGCATAATTTTTATCAGTCCTGTTCTTCTAAACGCAAGTTAGCAGGCATAATATAGATACGGCTGGGCTTTTTTTACGGAAACAGGCAAATCGGTCCCATGAACAGACATGAAACAGTTATCGGACAAGAAAGACTATAAGAACCATATTGTTCTATAATTTTTCCCTATGAAAGTAGCATTGTAATCTCCTTATTCACGGTTCAGGTTTTGTTCTAAATGGATCAATTTTCTCATAATATTTTCGAAAATTTTAATTTTTCGGTGAACTGTTTTTTCGATGAATTGCATTTGCGACGAATTGTCATTCGATGAATTGCCTTTTCGATGAATTGTCTTTCGATGAATTGCCTTTTCGATGAACTCTCCGGATACCCTAAACAGTATCGAAGTGGTAGCTATGCAGACGTTTGTCGAAATCTTTCGAAGCCATCTACTGGAAAAAAGGGGGATAGTTTGACTCATTCGTGAATAAGTGGGTCGGAAATGCATTTTTGTTTCCTTTGATCACACTGTGAAGTGGATTTTGGAGGAGAAAGTTCTACTATAATCTTGGCTAGACAAATACAGAAAAAGAAACAACCTCGAGTTAATCCAAGATATTTGAGTGAAATTCCGATTTTTTTTTATTTAAAAAAAACGATTCAAGAGACGAAAGCTGTGGGAAAGAATCTCCGTTTTTTTTTTTAAATTATAATCACTATATGTCCGCGCGGTTAGCCTAGTGGCTGTGCGCTTCGCAACCATATGCCTGGGGAAGGAGTGTCCTAGGTTCGATTCCCGTTGACGACGTGAGGAGCTTAAGAATCTTTTTCAGTCATAGCCAAGTTAGTCGGTCTTGGAAGTGGACAGAAGGGTTTTTCTCCCAGTTTATCTGGGGTTTTTCATCCCGCAAGCAGACAGACAAGCCCCGTGAACACACACAGATTACAGTCATAGGATATAGCACGACAAGGAAGGCAACGGGAAAAACCACCTTTCTCATAGTCATTTTCCCAGCTGGTAGCGTATATATAGCTGCCTCTAAACAGCCGAAAAGGCTATACCCACACAACAACCATTATATAACGTGGTGGGAGCGCTTACTCATCGTAGCTTCCAACGATGAGTCCCTAAATCCTTGGAGGTCTCTTGTATTAATAATTTATAACCACTGTATACGACACAGCAATACGACACGCATCTCTCAGAAATGCGTCGAATCGTACATGTAATTAAAAGATCATTCTTTGACGAATATAATACAAAGTTGCTCATTAATATTTGGTTTGCGTGCAAAACAAAGTCTCCTCCATATGTTTCGCAGGGCAATTTAACAGTATCGAAGTGGTAACTTCCCATAGCATTAGTAATTTTCGTACAAAATTTGTTAACTTTCGGATATACTAAGAGGCTTTATGATGTACTCACAGCCATTGTGAGACCAATTAATACTTTAAACATGTTGATGTGTGTGTGTGTGTGTGTGTGAAGTTCAATTGTCGTAGCTATTCGTACTCTGTGTTGGGTAACATACTGAAGTGTTATCCACTAGAGTTGGCTTGCACATACCCCTTCTTCACACGAACCAAATTTGAGGAAGTGGAATTTTATTATCTCTTTTATTAAACGCATGTCATATTTTTGGCAGAGCATTTAATGCATAATAGCGATGGAAAAATTTCTTCAGTGTACTTTCAAATGCAAACAGAACAATACAAATATGATTAATCTTAACGAAGAGTGGAGAAGTTATTTTAATGAATCTGTCAGCACCGGAGATCATAAGAAAGAGACGGTGAAGCAAATAAATTCCTTTGGTAGAGAAATATATACAATTAAATGAATATTAAAATATTAATGTAAAAATCAAATTATAAAACTTAATTACACTTACTTAAAATTTAATTAAGTGTGAATATAAAAATCAAATAAAGTCCAACTGTACTTTCTTGTGTCAAGCGTAAACCAAGCTCCTAATTGTTCACTACAAACAAGCTTCAGTACTGTTTCAATTAACCTAACCTAGATTGATTAAATCTGACAGCAAACACGTTTATTAGATGTTCAACTCTCTGGGTTAATAGATAAGCCGGTACTAGTTCCATCAAGAGGAAAGAGAGAGAAATATTCAACTCCAAAAGGAACACTTTTCTTTTCTGTGTAAGGAGTTTATTATTCAAATGATGTCCCCAACCGAGTTTTTACGTCTTCCCTCTTTGATGAAGTGCAGACTCGTTTTGGTGTTCATTCGGATCACGTCTATCATGTAATGGGTCTACAAGTCTCTGCCGTAAACGGGATGTAGGGAATTATACGCCGGTGTTTACATCATCCTTTCGGAGAAACATAAAAAAAGCTACTACAAAACGGAAATCCCAGTGAGGTGTACACTCGTGAGAGATGCAAAGGTTACAGAAACATACTTTAAAGGATTCACAACAAACCTTTCTTTATGGAAAGGAGTGTCTGAAGAAAACTCAGAAAGTCAAATTTAGCTTTCGCAGGGGGAAATAAAGAGCAAGTTCGTGATTACCCTGTATGAAAATAAGAATTTGTAGTAAATCTAGTTTTCCTGCGTTTTATCTTTTGACCCCTCTCCCTACGGACTGGATTTAGATTTATTTCACTCGTTTTGCATTTCTATCCAGTACTTCATGGAAAATTACAATTTAGCAAATGTGAGTATTTTGAAATTTCTACGAAGCTCTTTTCAGAGGTTTGGAATTACAGCACACGCGCAACTAGATCTACGAGACCAGTGTATTGTTATTCATTGCATTCTTCTAGCCTGTTGAATGAAAGAGATAGAAAGAAAATATCCTTCCATCTCTTTATGAAACCAACTAACTCAGTTGAAACTGGGAAGACGGAATTCGAACTCATGGATATTATAAATATTATATTCATTGCATATAATGTTTAGTTAGATGAGCTCTCGAGCTATGACAGTAAATAATAGAATATTTAAAAGTAAAGTCACTTGTATCTCGCTGATATGCAGTCAGATCGTCAAGAACAAAAGCCCTACAGACAGTTTGGCAACCTGGTATTGCTAAAGCCATCACCGATGTTGTGTTTCGTTCCTATGTAATTTATTTGTTTGTTTGTTTCCTTGTTTAGCGTAAACTGATGTAATATTCTGATTCAAAACGACGATGATCTTGCAGTTTCATCGTGCTTTCGAAACCGGATGTGATATCACACAAGCATTACGTCACATCCGTTTGCAACCAACATTTTTTATAAATAGACAGACAGAGAGATGGGGGATTTCTTATTGCGAGGAAACATAAAAGGGTAGTGGAAAGGGAAATTGATAAAAGATAAAAAGTCATCTAATTTAGCAAAGAGCAACTTTGGATTGTAGAATTATTTTCGAGGTAGCTAAGATTACGGGTCAGTGATGTATTCGTTATCTTTAGTCGTACTCCAAGGCTGAGTTTGTCATTTCTCTGAAAGTGTGTTGCAGTTACAACCAAAGCAACTATGGCTATGTATCCGGTGCATTATGTCTTGTCATTGAAAATCCCTTAACAAGGATTGTTTAGAAGGGATTTTTGAGAGATAAAACCAGTTTTCTAAAATAAAAAAAAACTATTTTAACGTGTCCAAGTAATCCTTGTTGTTGTGCACAAAGGCTAAAGAAGAAAAAAAGGTAGAAAAACATAGATTAAAAACTTAAAATAGAGAAATAAAGATAATATTAACTCAAGTGACAAAGAAAAAAAATGGACAAAACGGAATTAACACAGAAAATTCCCGAAAAAAAATATCGGAGGAAATGTATCTTTCTTTGAAAAGATAAGCAAGGAAAAGATATATTCTTATATATTTTCTCATATGTTCACTTAAAGAAAAAGAGGGAGCCAGTGTAGCCAATTTTCAGTAGCACTTTGAGTATCCATCTTTCAGAGAAAAAGTGGAATCCGCTTATATCTTTTCAAGTGCTCTCTACGGCATTGAAGTAAAAAAACGAAAACAAAAAATGCACTTTGAATTCGTAGTGTTTGTGTGATAACGACTGTGCATTAGACTGGCACTCAATCCCATTGTCTTTTTGTCCTTTTGATCCTCTTTTAAAAGGAGGTAAACTAAAACAGTTTATATGTTTCACAAGCCTTTCGCTTTCCTACTGCAAATGCGTACGTTATCATATGAGAAATAACAATAATAGCCAATTATTAAGAAACTAGACCAAACTAGGTGCACAAAGTAAGCACAATGTATCATATACTGCTAGAATAATGCTTCTAGTAAAGGACCTAATTCCTACTTTTATATAAAAGCATTCTTTTACATTTGTCGAGAGAGAGAAAGTATATGAATAAACTTGTTATATGAAATGTTCTAAGAGATACTATTTAGTTTTCTTTTTCTTCCATTATCCTTGATTTGAGATGCTGAGGTATGGTAACAAATGTCTACAATCACTTTATATCAGGAGCACCGCTTTGAACATTATTATATCGTAAGCAATAAACAAATAGTTGGATTATATATAATCTCTCTTTTCTTACTCATTTTTGTGGTGCGAATAAATTGTAAGCCTTTAAAAAAAGAACAAAATGGCATTCAAATTATTATAAAATATTTTCTAAGAAACTAAATTTCACATTACATGAACCGAATCTAATGGATAAAAGTACTGAATAAATATATGAGACCTTGTATTTTGATTCTTATATTTCTGTGTGACTTCGATCGACGAAATTTTCTTGTACAGGTATTCAATGGCGAGCTAATCTGGGAATGCTACGCTACAGATCAAACACGAAAACTTTCTCAAGCCACTTCAGACCTAAAGACATTTATGCACATCCATACTCACGATGGTATTAGAACCCACAGCCTCTTGACTGGAGGACTAGGCACTCAATCAACCGTGCTGGCTACATACGCTGTCCTGCATCTCATTTTTTTTTATATATAAATATAAACTACATCACAACTTACATAAGATATACTCTTACGTACTACATAACCTGTCGTAGATTCTTATATATTTACCTTATTTATATTCATAGGAAGACTATTTTATGTAAAATTCACACAGAAGTAAATATACTTCTGTGTGTGAATATTTTATTTATTTATTAAATATTCACACAGAATATTTAATACATAATATTTTATGAAAACTTATCCTTATATCCTTATAAGGACTGGCTTCGAGGGGCGAAGAGCAAGAATGCTTTTCATCTTCCCCGTTATCTGTAGAGGACAGTGTAGGGATAAGGTGTTATTGAGCTATTAAAGCTCTGGTCATGGCAGGAGGGTAACAGCAACAGCCAAGCCTCATTTAGAACTTCATTGGCTACAGCATTGCCATCCATTACCCTCCAAGGGTATTAATCACCGCATCTTAGATCCTTCCACTCGTGAAAAACATATAAAAAATTAATTAATTGTAATATTATGATATTAAACTTTTAAAGGTGTACTTCATATTTCGTAAAATTTTTAAAATTATTTTAAATTATTAAAAAATTTTAATTTTAACTTAACAAGGAAAAAAATTTTAATTATTATTTTAAAAAAATATAACAAATTAAATTAATAAATCGTATAACGTTAGTATACTAGGACATCTTAAAATAAAATGAACCTGACTAAACGTCATCCGAAAATATAGCAAGAAATCTTGTTACTGTTATAATCTTTTAAATTGTTCATAAATAAATGGGAAACAAAAGCTTCCCGTTTAGTTCTATAATACTCACTAACAGCGATCTAGCAGCATATTATCTCTTTAGATTGTCAATCCTTAAGTTAACCTGAAATCCGCATTGAAATCCGTCAACATGTCACTCATGTTTTGAAAAAAAAAAAGAAAAAAAAACACGTTACAATCAAGAAACATGGAAGACAATTTTGCTTCTGATATATTCTCTAAAGAATAAATTTATCTCCTTGACATCCTTTATTAATTTTCTAGGTCACGACTGGCGACTTTTCTGTTAGTGTATTTGTAAACAAGTGTTCCCACATTGCAATCGTGAGCATAAAGCCTACAACGCAACTTTTTTGTTGTTAGGTTGTTCGACATTGGAGAAAGTTAATAGAGGTTCTTTTTTCAAATTTAAATCCGGTAGCAAGAAATTATTATAAAAAAAGTATTTCGCATACCTTTCCTGATTATTCGCAAGTTTACGTACTTATTGGTAATGACTTTTTAATGGGAATTCGAAAGACCACATCCAGAACAGATACTGGAGCTTCTTAGAATACTTTCCCTTTCTTGTGGATATCAAAATTTCGTTACGTTTATTAAGAAATGGGAATTGTGATCAGTTTTGAGGGTATGTTGTTACCCTCCACTCTTATTTATCTATCTAATAAACCCAACTCGGATGACGTATAGTCAGGTTTATTTTATTTTAAGATGTCCTAGTATACTAACGTTATACGATTTATCAATTTAATTTGTTTTATTTTTTTTAAATAATAATTTGAATTTTTTCTTTTTTAAATTAAAATTAAATGTTTTAATAATTTAAAATAATTTTTAAAATTTTACGAAATATGAAGTACACCTTTAAAAATTTAATATCATAATATTACAATTAATTAATGTTTTTCCATAAGTTTTTCACGGTGAGAACTAACATGTCCTTTTTAGGACTTCCAGAGTAACGAATGGCAATGCTGAACCAAGGAAGTTAACTGAGGTTCGGCTGTTGCTGTTATCCTGGGTTATGAGTTTTTGAGTTCGCTCTCTTAGGGTTTTTGCCTTAAGGGAGCACTTTGAGTCTCCGGGGAAGGTGTTCTCCGGCACGGCCCGCTTGTCGGTGAATTATTTTCCTCGGAATTTGATCGGTTCTGCTAGGACGGGGCGGCCGTTACTGAGTGGAACCAACGCTGAGATATGGATGGTCTTTCACCCACTATGGAGTGGCCTAGAGATCGTCCGATTTTTTGAGATTTTACCCTTTACTTACTAATCAGGGTAACGAATGGCAATGCTGAACCAAGGAAGTTAACTGAGGTTCGGCTGTTGCTGTTATCCTGGGTGATGAGTTTTTGAGTTCGCTCTCTTAAGGTTTTTGCCTTAAGGGAGCACTTTGAGTCTCCGGGGAGGGTGTTCTCCGGCACGGCCCGCTGAGGGGCTTTGTCGGTGAATTATTTTCCTCGGAATTTGAGCGGTTCTGCTCAGTGGTCGGGGAGCCCGTCACTGAGTGTAACCAACGCTGAGATATGGACCATCTTTCGCCCACTATGGAGTGGCCTAGAGATCGTCCGATTTTTTGAGATTTTACCCTTTACTTACTAATCAGGGTAACAAATAGCAATGCTGTAGTCAATGAAGTTTTAACTGAAGCTCGGCTATTGCCGTTACCCAGCCATGACTACAGCTTTTTTAGCTCAATAACACCCCCATCCACACAGATTTTCTTCATTCAGATGACGGGATAAAGAGTCAAGGACTCAGTCCATCGCCCAGTTCTTTTAAGAACTTTAAGATAAGTTTTTCACGAGTGGAGGGATTGTGATCAGTTTTGAGGGTATGTTGTTACCCTCCACTCTTATTTATCTATCTAATAACCCCAACTTCATGAGTTTTATCGTATTCCGAAATGTATTTCCTGTACTTTATTGAATAAAAACGAATACGAGTAGAACAATTCTAAAAGTATTCTGTTAAATGAAATGTTTAAATTTTCGTTAACTACATAGCAAATTTTAAACTCTCTATCAAGATGTTGAAGTCAGTGTTTGATAAAATGTGCCGAATTAAAACAAAAATAATACTGTGATACTCTCCCAAATGGGAGCTTTCTCATCAAACATTGATTATTATAAGCATGTTGATAAATATTTCCCCATAACACCGGCGTGGGAAGAGGACCTCCCTTATAAAGATTAAGAATGCAATACCTCTCTGTGGATGGATTTCACATTAAAAGTAGGATGTTTAATCATTGGATAATTTTGTCCCTGGATTTTTATTAGTAAGTTATAGGTTAAATAAATTTATACCATCTTCCAGAAAAACTGAATCTCCCCTATCACACCTGCAGACAATTCAAATATGATCGTTCCTGCTTGATATCAGAAAACTACAACATAAGCGATGTGTCTCGTGCAAGTTTAAAGTGGGGCCATCTTCACTGAAATATTCCGATATATTACTCCCCATCTTCGCTTTCAAGTTAGGCTTAATGGCCTATCACAGACAAGAATAACAAGGTTATAATCAGATTTATAACAAGCTAAGTAACTTGGCTTGTTATAAACCTTATTACTGCTTATGTGGTGATTAATCCCATGCAGATTATCTGTAAACTGCGTATATTCTTCTGGACTGTTTGTCTGCGGGATTACAAACCCGAGTTTCCTGGATGAATCTCGGCTTTATCAACCACCGTGTGAGACCGGCTAAAATTCTGCTGAAGTATTCGATGGAGTGGAGCCATCTTTTTTATATTGTCAAGTTTCTCTTAGAAGAGAACTATCTTCAGCACGATTCTATTTTCTCTCTTTCTCTATGCAGAAAGTGGCTCTACTTTCTCTTTATGTGTGTGTTTTCAGCACTTTATTATAGCACACTCCATATGTATTTCTGTCACCTTACCCATAATTAATTTATATACATTCGAAATATTTTTCAACTTGTATCTAGAATCAGATTCTAATATGGTCTTATTTTTCCTTTATCCTTTAAGCTGTATAATTCCGCTAAACAATCGCAGGAAACCTGAAAAGTATACTGAAAAACTATCTCCAAATAGGTTTTTTATGTTGTAAATAAATAAAATGCAACTTTAATAAAGCTGTTATGGTTTATATAATAAAATGCAGATACTACAGTACATCAATAATACTGATAATCGACTTCCAAAACCAGCAAATCAATAATTATCTTAAATAATTTTAATTTTATAGTCAGTAAAAACGTTTCCAAATCAAACAGAGGCATCCTTCAGATTAATGATACTGCAGATGGAATTAGGTTGTGCCAATTACTGCCGAGTCAGCTGAGGACTTTTGATATTATGTTTAATGGTGTGTGTGTGTGTGTGTGTGTGTGTGCGCGCGCGCGTGCGGTCTCCTGTTCATTCATTTGTGTCTTATGAGGGGATAACTTGCAAAAACGAAAAAAAATTGCCGCTTTCATGAGACCGAATTCGTGTCGTAACTCTGAGTTTGGATCCGAGTCTCCGACCAGGAGGGACACATATTGTGTGGTGACCGGATGCCAAAACAAAAGGTTGATGCGTAAGAGGCATATTGCTATTTCCACTATTTCCATAATGACGTTAATAGTAGTCTACTCATTGAAATAAACAAAGTATTGAAATATAAACAGAAATACAAATCATGGATTTCTATTAGCACTCGTGCTACAGTTCCAGTGAGCTACTACTGATTGATTCTAATGAAGCTCAGGCTTATTAGGATATTCTATAGAATTCGACTTTGTGCACTCGACGTGAAATAAATATCAGCCTTAGTTTAGTCACCCTCTGGCCAATTAAACTCAGTGTACAGTTTTATATTCAGCTGTACTGTTGACAGAAATACGGATATCTGAAGGGTATACGTAAAAAATATTTCTGAGTAATTTTATGTTATATTTTTATTAGAAACAACATATCTAATGTTGTTTCTAAAAAATATTTTTGAGTAATTTTATGTTATATTTTTATTAGAAACAACATATCTAATGTTGTTTCTAAAAAATATTTTGAGTAATTTTATGTTATATTTTTATTAGAAACAACATATCTAATGTTGTTTCTAAAAAATATTTCTGAGTAATTTTATGTTATATTTTTATTAGAAACAACATATCTAATGTTGTTTCTAAAAAATATTTCTGAGTAATTTTATGTTATATTTTTATTAGAAACAACATATCTAATGTTGTTTCTAAAAAATATTTTGAGTAATTTTATGTTATATTTTTATTAGAAACAACATATCTAATACGAATTATGTTTTTCCAAAATGAAGCTATATTTGGTTCTGTAAGTAAGTTGTCGTCCTCTTGAAAGTTCTCGCCATCATTATCATCTCCTAGTTTCGAGGGATTACATTTACACACCCCTTAACGGTTGTGAAGGGTTCAGTACAAATAAGATTTTAGTTTGCTATGAATAATTTCTTCCAAATTTGTTAGATCTCTAAAACATCAGTTTCCATTTTCATCAGACTCCTCTGAAATCTTATATTAGTCTTAAATCTTGTTTGCATACAATAAGACTTATATTGACCTCATTACGCAACATTTATAATCTTCACTTTGAATCTTCTCGCCAAAGTAAATGATAACCTAATACCCTAATCTGCAATTCATCTACACATTTATTGTTGATTTTTAACTTTGTATTTTTGCCAATTTCTCATAATTCTGTTGACAAAGAAATGAATGTGCATACTTGTTAATCGTATCGTGGATCAGAGTTATTATTTAAATACATATTTCTGTATAGCAATTTAAATCATTTTTCTATCTAAGAAGTTCATTCCTGCATTGCATTTTATTAGTTCTTTTTTCGCAGCCAATCTGAGATATTTTCGATTCTCTCCCAATAATATTCTGTTTGTGACCTCATCCACAAATCTTCTTGTCATCCGATGTTTAATCGTGTGTAGATTTTGTCCTTTAGTGGAGTTCCGCTTTTGCTTTTCATATTCCACTGACTGAGTTTTTCGCTGACGTAATGTATGTGTAATATTCTTCTTTCTTTGCACCATTCCTCCTCGCTCCATAAAATACGCACAAAAAAAAGTTAGTGAATAAAAATTCGAAGGGTATACTGGGAGTAGTTCATTTTTCACAGCATTGTGAGAAGTGGAATATTACTACTTCCCACATATCTGTGGAAAGTAGTAACATTCTATGAGATTCACTGGTCCATCTGGTTGTATTTTTATAATATATTAATTCTTGTTACCTCAAACCGAGAATATTCATATACATCACTTTAAAAAGTGATTTTTAAATAGAATTATTAAATAAAGTCACATTGCTTGTGGTTAGGGGGGAGCGGGGGGGGAATAAACATCGATTGTTGAATACAAAAACCAGTATATGTATTCAGATATTCTCACTTACACGATAAAGAAATAAATAAAATCGTTCGAAACTATCACAAAAAAAGTCCATGTAATATGGAAACCGGCAGCAGCATTGGCCATGTAGGCACAATAAAATGATTAATAGTTTTTTATCTAGATTTCAATTTATATTAACAATATTTGAGTATTGTTACTGATATGGTTTATTATTTTAATGTAGGCATTGTTGGCCAGTGACTTATCTCTTTGCGTGTGTTTCCTTATCCGATGTTCACCCAAGGTTATCGTGAAATATCCGGTTCGTGTTTTGTTATCAGAGCGATATCTCTAAGTCTATTCGCGTACAAAATTAACAAAATACATTTATTTTAGAATGTCAACCGATGATATATGAGTATGTTTGAATCGTTTAGATATTTCTTTACGTTTTTCCACGAAAAATTCAGTTTATCAAAGTCGCAGTCAGAAACAAATGGTAAGTTTGACGACAACCTGTCATAAAGACGGCTTCTCTGTAAAGCATAGTTGTTCTACAGGGAAGTCATACAAATGCATGACAGCTTATGATTGTGGTTATATTGTATACTGCTAAGAAGAAAAAAAAGCAAAAAAAGAGGCGATACTTACTTGACAAAATAATCTGCCAGAGCATATTCCGTAACAGCCAACATAATTCGCACTCGTGTACCAACTACGTAAAGCTATTTACTAAACAAGATTCTTGTGTACAGCGTAGAATGTTTATTTAATCCTGGTAAGGGAAAAACCCATGTGGACATCTCTAGTATTCTGGTCGGGACATTCCAAGGGCTGTCACCATAGCTACTCACGCGGAAACAGGATCAAGTAAGTCCGCCGCTCAACACACAACTGTAGGCAACTACACTAGATGGGGGTCAGAATTCACCGTAAGGGGGATGGTTGTCGTCTCAATACCTTCCACGTCCGAATTCCTTGTGACTTTTGGCTGAGTACATGCCGGGAGTGAAGATCTGCTGTCAGTCGAACGGGCCCGTTGCTCCCGCAGCGAGCAAGAGTGTGCGTGTGTGTGTATGTATGTGTGTGGAAACTGTGGTGTATGGAGGCCGTCGGAATCACGTGAGAGCTGTCGTCTACCCTCTCCCTTTCGCGTCCGCTTAGCAGCGCGCGCGCTCCGAACTTCGATAGGGAGTAAGTGTCTTCCGCACTACGGCAGCTGTGATCTTAAACTGCGCGTGCTCTATGTTTTCTTTTCTTTTTTTTTTTTGGACTGTGTGTATGTTTGTGTGTGAGTGTGTATGGCGAGCTACTAGGAATTAGGTAACTGCACGGGACAAGTTCACCCCCATCCTCATCCCAACTCTCCGCCTAAACGATGTCAAGAGAACCCCACAAGCCAGGAGTGATTGAGAAAACGCAGCCAAGTTTGCTTAGAAATATTCCACTGTTTAAAAGTGGTCGTTTAGAAAAGCGAAGAGTGAAAGTCAAAATTTATGCAAATTGATAGCGAGTGAACTGAAACAAAAGGTTAGTATTTGATATGATATTTTCTTTCGTTTTCGGATTTTTTTTCGTTCTATTTTCTGTCATGCAACTACAAATGAATTCATAAATATAACATTAGCAAATTGATTACATCTTCCTTTATCCTTTTTCTTTCTCTTCCTGTCATTTTTTTCTTCTTTCTCATATAGATTTAATTTTTTAAAAAGGTCTTAGACTTCTGTTGAATTAGAGAACCCTGTTCAATCGACCAGTTTTCTATTCGCTTGCTTTTTTGTTCGATATTAGCAGCACGCGTCACTCAGTCTAGCAATATCGTGTTTCACAGCATGCATTGGTTGAGTGGCGTCAGTCAGAATGAAAACACGATTTACACTAAGGAGCACGCGTGACGAGTGAGGACATTAACACTGAGCAGTGAAAACAGGAATTCAAGTCAGTCTAAATATTCAGCTGTAAATGAATAAAACGAAGAAATAGCTACACATCAACCAACGTCGAACTTTAACAGCAATTTCATTGATCATTTCTTAAAGAAAAGTAAACTTTATCCTATTTTTCATATCATAAAATAAAACATTATTTGTGTTTATTAACATTTCAATATAGGATTACTTCATTTTCTTTTATTATATGAATTTAGAAAAAAAAATTAATACACTGTCGATATCTATAAAAACTTGTTCGATAGTTTCATTAAATATGACTTTATTACTTATTTAATTGACTAATTTTAAATCGTTTATCATTATAATTTCTTTTAAATTAATAGTAAACATATTTTATACATAATTTGCTAAATAGTGCATTAAATTTCCAAATTTGTTTTTAAATTTCTAAAATATATTTTATACACCATTAAATATTGTGCATCACAATAATATAAAGTTATGAAAATTAATTCCATTATTTATTTATATTTATTTTGCTGTTAAAGTATATATTAAAACCTATTTAAAAAATTTCCATATTACAAAAAAGTAATTTTATTTAATTTTAATAACAATAGCAGCATCTTTCATTTGTTTTATTTAAAGATATTATAAAGAATTGAATTTAAAGATAGATACTCTATTGGAAAGATAAGACGATACGTAAATACTTGTAGTTTTTCATATTTGCAACATCAACAAAATGTTGTGACTTTTTGGCAATTTATCGCTCTATTATAAACAGCGTATAATAAAAATTATGGAATGATCAGAATTCAGTCTAGTTTGGATTCAACAACTGGCATTTCGTATTATTTCCCCATTTTGAAACTGTTGTCTGAATGAAGGTGGCGCTTTCCTAAACAAAACATCTCTCCGTAATATTTGAGACCTTGAAAAGCTTTTTGGCATAATTTCCGAAAGTTAAAGTCAACAGGAATGTGAAAACCATTTAATATACAGTCAGGTCCTTCAGTTTACAAAATCCATATTTAAAGAACTTAACTTCATAAGCACGTTGAGACGTCCATTAAATCCATTGATTTGTTAACTGAGAAACGCATTGATTTATCTTTAGACTTTGCTTCAGCAGCAATACGATTAATTTTCTCGATGATTATCGCGCTTAATGACAACTGTAATTTAACAAATCACTGCTAAGATATTTAAAAACATGTAGTTATGTGCAGTTTATTGAAACAATGTGTTTAAGCCCATAAACTGAAACGTATTGTACAATCAATGTTTTGACTTATTTAGGTGAATATTATAGGGATAATTAGTTTTTTATGAGGCTCGCTTCAATCAATAGTACTTTGTAGTGTGGGCAGACTAAAGATTTTTTTCTACTTTTTTTAATTAATTTTATTCGTAGTTTGGATTTTTTTATTTATTTTCCATAGTCCGGAAATGAAAAGTAATAGAGGCAATGGAAAAGTAATTCATCTCTCTCTCTCTCTCTCTCTCTCTCTCTCTCTCTCTCTCTTTTAAAGAGATTCCCAAATATCCATGCCTACGGCGTGGTCGAATTAGCATCCTGTTGATTGGAAAGCAGATACACTAACCTCTCGGGTAACCAGACTGAAGGAGTAACAACGTATAAACTAACTGTATTCAAAGCATTGTTGTTAACGGTCCATCTATTGAAAAACACGATTAATGCGTAAATTATATTTCTGCTGTATATATGCATTACTAACTTGTATGACCAATCACAGGTCTGCCAGTTCAATACACTGTACTCAGTGGTAAAATATTTTTACCGCTTTAACACGCAGGAAGCATAGGCTATAAATAGACTGTAAATTCTCTTTGGGTAACAGTGCATGCGTTCAAGTGTGTGAGGTAATGGGAAAAGACCGTGGTTTAAATGAGCGTACGAGCTACGCGGGCTAGTAAGAGTGGGAAACTGTCGCTTCAACGTGTAACGCTAAGGTAAATATCGAGCAAATTTTAGGTGCATTAGAACGAGAAGGAGTTTTTCAGAAGAATACACGGCCAGCAAATCCGATGGAAATACAGAGATTCATCTTGTTCATCTGCAGTCGGATACCTGTGGAGTGTTCCTATGACTTCGTGGATTTTAGCATATCGAGGATGGTCTTTTCTCTCACAGTGGTCCAGCCTGCCAGTAGGTCGGTATTTCTTCATTCTTATTGTATACAAAAAAACCCACTCTTTTCTCTATTTTTTTTCTATACAGGAAGATAAATTAAACAACAAAATCCAATGTGTGTGTGTGTGGCTGAACTGATAAGGAACTTCGAACATCGTTTATAATGTTTAAATCTCTGAAAATACGGTGGTTGGAAGCGAGTTATCATTGCTTACTTAACATAAAATATTTCAGAGTTAGATGTTTTAATTTGGATATTCTTCTCTACTGTTAGCGAGAATGAAATCTTTATTTTCTTATTAGATGAACATTCCACTGATTTTAATGATGAGCACGCAAGCGACCTCTATCGATGAAGCTAAGAACTACACTTAACCGAAACTAATTTTAGCATGAAAAAAATATCAATGTCAGAAATCTTTAACATTAGGAAGACAGTAACGAATGAACGAAGAGGGAAAAAATCGTTTTAGTGAAATTATCTATTTTCAGTAGGCGATCATTGTAGGGAATTCGCATCACGTGTGAGGTTTACATTTCTCTCACTCTGTTATTTCCCTAATTAGACACGTGACTTGCGTATGTGAGTCCTCTTTTAATAGAAAAGAGTTGTTAGGTAAAAATGAAGTCCACTTTGCGCACTCAAGGAAAATCAGATTAATAATTATAATTAAACCTGTAATTGGAACTTACCCCAACGTCTGTCTGCCTCTCCTAGTCTATTAGTCACTTATCATCACGCGTCCGCCCTTACTACAAATGGAACCCAAATTTTGTAAACGGTGCCAAAGATTTCTGGCAGTAATCGGGATAATAGCTCAAATAACAACGTAGCACACGTTATAATTAAACAGGCCCATTACGTTTTATGGTATGTAAAGAAAAGTAGACTTCGTGTCTGTTTTATGAGATAATAGGGGTTTGTTATAATATTTAAATTGTGCATCAACTGCTGCCTACTGAAATAGGTTTGGACCAGCATTTCCATCAGATTCTAAGCCTTTACCTGCGCACTGCTACAGTCAGATTCATACAAACTTATCCAATCGTAGGTGATATGCGTATTTTACTTCTGGATATGGAAAACATAAAGTCGATTTGCTTACATCTACGAGTATTTAATCAACGTATTTTCAGAATAATTAGTTATACAAATTCAAAATAATCCTGCAGTTCTAAGTGTCTAATTCCTGCGACAGATATAAACGTAATATTTCGTATTGCATTGCAGTTTTTATTTATTTATTTTGCGTGCCATCTTCCTGTTTTCTATATAAAAACAGGAAACAGGAAACAACAGCATACGTTTCGGAATCTAATCGAATTTTAAAAAATGACTTCATTCTCCCACTATTCCTGTGAGTCTACTTCTGTAATCCTCTTACGGCTGAGCCTATTTTATCTCGAGGATTTCAAAATACACCCAAAGCGATCACACAAAGCGTTTCTCAGAAGACTTTGTAACCCAAGTACTTATCGATCAAGAGTTCTCTGGTTTGACTATCGATCTCTTCTAGAGCTTAAAGTGGAATGAACTTCTCGAAATCCACATCGGACACTTCTCTGTGGAAATGATCATCTTAATGCTTTATTAAGAGGAGGAGACTGCACACCTCACTGCATGATTTTGGAATCTGGTGTAAGATGAAATGATCGATTCTTCTCCAGTGTAACTTCGGCTTCGCTTCTTCCTACTTTGAAATTCAAATGTTGCTCGAACATCTGTTTAATTCCATTATTTAGAGAGGATTTTACGGAAGAGTCGTCAAAATATATTAAACGTCTCCATGCATTATGCATGCTTTGCTGGAAATGAGCTTGCTTAACATCACATTGTCGAAAAGGTAGACTGCCAGCAAATATGATACTCTATTCACTGGCACCAATAGCTAACTTAAATCACTTCTATTTTATTAAAGAACTAAAATAATGTGATTTTTATTTTGAAATATAGCAAGAATTGCTAAAAATTTCTTAAGATAACACAAACATTTAATACACACCTTTAAATATTTGTAATATATAAGTTACTTATACTTACTAATTTATGTTTCGTTTGATTTTCTTCTAAAGAGTGTAATCTATTTTTTATTCAGTTTATAGTTGATAAACCATATCTTTGTTAACAAAAACTGTCAATATGGAAATGAGTGTGAAATCATAGAATTCTTCGTTGATTCTATTTTTTTTTTCAGGTAAATAAATACGAATATATATTCTTCTACTTATTTAGGAGAATGTGCATTACACCACTAAATGAATAATTCTGTTTTTTTCAGCACATTTCTTCCAGTTATTTTTTATGATTGTAGAAGAGTTAAAATTCCTACATTTCTAGATTTAACTTTAAAAGAAGTTTAGAATCGAACTGTTGGTTTACCTATCATGAACTTTTACAGATCGGAGCACTTAAGTTTATCTTCTTACCAAACAGCGTTTATTTTATTTAACAACACTGTAGGAAGACAGTTAAATAGCAAATAAAAGCTACTATGGACCGCCATATATTTCAGTCGTAAAACAAACTAGAGTGAGTTATTTCAGCGACAGCGTTTACTATGAAAGAGTCTCTTGTGTAATACTACTAGCAACAGACACTTAGAACTTAACCTAGTTTACATCTATTTTGCTAAACTAGACATCCGTTCATACGTATGAGTGTACATAAGAATACACCGTAAGAATAAAGTGCATTTCCCTCTTTTCCACAACTTTTATCGGATATAAACCGACTACAGCAAAGAAAAACCCAAGTGTGGAATGTTAGAACCATTTAAAATGTGTGAAAGATCGTTGACAGGGTGTCATAAGGGATCCAAAAGCTCTGAGACAAAATACACTAGAACTGCGTTCAACAAAGCGTGATCACAAAACTAATATAATAATTATTTAGTAAAATAAAGAGCCAATAGGCTTCAGTTCGGCGATGCAAAATTATATAAATCAACTGGATATTAAATTCAGCATTATTTCAAAGCCGAATGTAGAAACTATGAAATTTGGTTTTGAAATAATGCTGGATTTAATACATCTATCAATTTGCATTGATAAATGAGTGCCACCTCTTGTAAAATTATTCGCATGATAAGATAACGAGAGAGAGAGAGAGAGAGAGAGAGAGAGAGAGAGAGAGAGATGTTAAGTAAAGTTCCATTTCTGAGTTAAAGGTGATTACTTTTCTACTCCTTTCTGTTAAAATGCGTAGACAAAATTGTAACGAAATTCCTCTCACACACGAAGAACATAAAGAGCAGTCTCTATTAAGAAAGAAATAAGAAATCACAATCTTAGTTTTCTGTCATCCTCAGGAAATCGATGTTCTTTCGTGTAACGTGATAGACAAGGATTACTGGAGGCAGTAAAACAGATGTGGTCGCATAAGATGAGAGAGACAGAGAGAGAGAGGCGGTGAAGGAGGAAATGTGACTCACTTTGAAACTATGAGCTTCAGGTAATGACCACTGACGGATGAGACAAAAAAATCGTTCTTTTTATTTTTCGCGTGTGACATGTAGTGAATCAACTTCTCTTAGATGACACAAGGGTATACGTTATCGGCTTTCAAAGGACATGGAAAAATGAACGAACTACTCGAAGGTCCCTAGATGGACACCGATATCATTCTTCAGTGCCAACCATTTTTTTATGTGATTGCCATTAGGGGGCGATAAAATCTTGAAGTACTGCAGTTCTGTGGTATGACTAATGACACGAACTTCGATTTCAAATTAATCAACCAACATAAAAAGGTATTTGTGAGACACAAATTTTGCTACTCATAAGTTTTTCTAAATATGATGGACTCTGATATCTAACTAGTTTTGTCGCTAAAGCATCGAAAGGGTGGATCAGATTATAGAGTAATATCAAGTACCGACTTGTATCGAAATTGGACGATTATGCATCTTTGATAGAACTCATATAAGAAGTCTGCGAGAAAAAAAAAAAAAAAAAAAAAACAGAATGAGTCGTTTGTCTGTTGTGCGGATCGAATTAGCGTTACTATCTGTTCATTTTGCTTGTAAAGCCAAAGGACGTACTCGGCATAGAAAAAAATTATTAATTTTTACGCTGTTAAAAGTAGATGCAAAATAAACTGTTAAAATCAGGTGCAGTTTATAGGAGAAGCATTTCGTGGATGTAAATTAGTTTTTAAGTTTAGAATTCCATTTCCACAAAACATTTCCTGTTAAGTAAACGATATAACAAAAAAATTAAAATAAGACCACAACTTATTATAAAAAAAAATTAAAGTGTTTGATTGGCCTTTCGGTGTTAAAATATTTTACTGCTTATAACTGATTTATAGAATAATATAAAATACATTAAAAGGATTACAGTAATATTTTAGCCAATACTTTTCTTTTTAATAATTAGAAGGATAATTAAGATACGTCTGTCATTTTTTGATCCATATTCAAATGATAATTATATTTAGCCAATGTTTTAAGCACAATAAAATCCAATTTGTCAATAACAAATATTATAAAGATAAGAGGAAAAAATTTGGATTTTATTGTGTATAACACTAATTATAATTCACTTTTCTGTTAGTGTTGGCATGAAAATGTGATTATTAAATATTATCATTAATTTTTATATAGTACACAATTTTTATTGTCCTGTCCTGTATAAGCGAAGGCATAATTATTTAAAGAAAAAGAAGTGACTGTATTTAACCCTGCGGAGGTCGCGGTTGAAAAAATTGCAGCGTAGGTCGCGTGTATCTGAGAGATACATTCATAACTAGTATGTGCTAAAATGCGATGAAACTTAAAAACAAAACACTGCAATTATAATACATGATGGTTTGTTTATTTTCAGTTACAGTCTAGAAATTATTGAGCAAAGAAACAAAGAAAAAAAAAGCTAAACCAATACTATGCTGACATCGGAGGTCGCGGTATCTCTCAGATACAATTTACTATGAAATCACTCACCTTTACATAACACGTGTTCAACCAAAACTGACCGCATAAACAGTGTGGAATATCACTCGTAATATATGCATGCACAGCTACTCATGACCTCCAAGCTATACACTGGATATGTGTAAGAATATTTATATTAAACAATTGGTTTGTATCTCTCAGATCAGCCGCGACCTCTGCAGGGTTAATATCATAAATTAGTTTTCGCGAGCCAAGACACGTACATATGTTAGATAAATAAACACGGATGGTTGTTATTTGCAATTAACGTCCACAGCGACTAAGGCTATAACACGGTGGTGTATTATTTGTCCATCAACTGCTTGTGTTAGCCAATTTGCCTTTTTCAGGGATGAAACTCTCGGTAGATTAAATGATGGAGAGAATATGAGAGCGAAAACATGAATATCAACGAACGTCAGAAAAGTTTAAGAGGAAACATAAATAATAAATGGCAGAAATATATGGGATTATTAAGCACACTTCCTACATAATAAAAGGAAAGATCTGATTTGACTTTCTTCATTCATGTCTTTTCTTACTGAAATTTTCTCAGAATCGTTCGCTTAAAATTGGACAAAGAATAATCATGTATAAGACGTGATGAAATATTGACTCCAAGCGACGTCTAAGAGACGGAGTGCACAAATTAATATTTAGTGAATGTGGATAGTTGTAGAGAATGCAAACATTAGATTTGCATGCATGTGCATATATGGAACGTATTAATAAGTTCCATATATGCAGATACATTAGAAAATTCAGGTGGACGATTTTCCAAAATAATAAAAAAAAGGTAGAGAAAGTGCTGGTATAATATTATATAATCAAGAAAGGATGGTGGAAATATGCAAATTTGGATGAAACGGAATCTTTGTAACAGGAAGAGTAATGATTTGGTCCAGACGGAGGATCATTAATCAACCTCGTCATTCTCGATAGAATAAGAGTTTTTGGAGACACGAGAACAGTACCCTACCGTTTGGAGAAGTCGAGTTTTTTAAGCGTTAGCAGCAGTAGTTCAGAATTAAAATGAACATTGGAAAGAAATAGAAATCCAAACATTTTAAATGCCGAGTAGATATGCTTAGGATATCTTTATGGGTAAAAATAAATAAAATAAATTTATGAATTAACCGAAAACGAAAGGGTTGATTTTTAGATATAATCGAATATTGGAATGGTGATATTATTTAGCGAGAAATAAATTCTTTAAGATTTTCGTTTTCTTATGTTTTCATCACTAAAGAATAATTTTGAGATCAATACTTAAGGTGATGTAGTTTTATAAATTCAAAGTTTTTTTTAATTAAGAAAGGTAAGTAAATTGATTGTCGCTATTAAATCAGTTTGAATTTAAAGACATCTAAAGAAGGTCCTAATCAAGAGGAAGGAGAAGGAAGAAGGGATGAAACGATGAAGAAAGTACTGTAGCATTAGTTGCAAATTTGAAGAATAAAACTCCTTTTTATCAGAAGATGAATATGCAGTTGAAAACATCTCGAGAAAGAAATTGCTTTTAACATGAAAATGGTCACACCCTGAAAACATAACTCTGTTACACGGTAAAATGCTTTCCCTACATCTATAATATCTCGAAATTCCTTCGCCATTACAAAAATTAGATTAATATTAATATTTAAGAAAAAAAAGGTTGAAAATGATTCAGTTGTCGCAGATCTGACAAACTTTAAAAAATAGATTAAGAAATTTTATCTAGCGATCAGTGACAGGAGATTCTAAGCTCGAATTCTCCAACGTACGATATCATTGATAACTTGTGCATCAATACTACATTACGACAAAAAATAAACACTGTGTAATCGAAAAAAAAAACTATGAATGATGGTTTGTATTAGAAATAATGGTTTGAAGACTAAATAGCTAAATGGACATCATTCAGCTTGGAATAAATTTAAAATTGAGAGGAACATGAATTGGAAGTGATGAATTTTTGGACACACTTAACACATTCATCACATAGCTACTTCGATATTACCTCCTCTGTATAAACGTATACCTTTTATTCATTCGTACTTGCTAGAAGTGTGTCAGAGAGCTTGCTTATGAGATGATACCTAAGACTCCTACAGTGTTATTACCAGTAGGTTGTTATTGTTAGCAGGGATAATAGCATGATCCATCAGGCTACCAGTCTCGGGGATAATGTTTAAAAGTTGTGTTTGAAAACGAGAAAAATGCTAGAAGTCTGCATACTGCCGGTCATAAACCAAAAACATTGGATAATGCGTGATAGAAAAAGTCCATGTGGGAAACCAGGTCAACATATAACTACATCTACTTCATAAAATGAAATAATAAAGTTGCACTTTGTAAAACTGTTTTTTTTTTCGAGGTATGAGATCAGTGGTAACCAAAAGGTGCAATGATTTAAACAAGACCTAAATAATGTTCGTTTAAAATTCGGAATGAAATACAAAAAAAAAAAAGTTTTATTTACGATCCCATTTGATCTACAACATTATCTTAATCATAGCAAACAGACTAAGTCACTGCCAAACGTTCTGGAAGATTATCACAGCAAACCCATCAGTAGAATGATCAACTCTCACCGCGACCATAGGGTATCAGTTAGAACTGTAGAGTCACGCTAGTTTGAATTCAGTCTGTGTTTAACCAACTGAAAGTTAGTCGATTAGTAGATATTTCCTTGGCTACGTGTGTATCAGTTCATCTGTTGTTTTCGTTTTCCAACCAGCTCGGGTTTGATATGTTCTCTATCATTTCAATGTAAAATTTATAGTTGGGTTCGAAGTATACAATTTTCCTGCGATAATTTTGAATCGGTTTTCTACCTACGTGTCCTACATCACAACATTAGAGATCAATGGAAAATGAAATGTGGCCAAAAGTAGGTTGTTGCAAGCATCAAAACTGTACAGTTAAGTTGTTCACGATTTATTTATTAGTATGGGGTTCCGCCCTCTGTCTTCCCCGTCCCTTTGGAGGGGGAAGGTTCAGCCCCCACTCCAAAGTCTTGAGTCATGATATATATATATATATATATATATATATATCTTGTGACTAAGTCCGTATGTGTTGACACGATCCCTATGGTATTCAAGGATCCTTCTGGCAGCTCAACTGTAACAAAGTATTTGAGCTTGCTATTATTAAGAATATTTAGTATAACCTTATTTTAATAACTAAGATCGTATTTTAAAAAAATCAATATACTATCAAATTTCACGAATCAAATTAGCTCAAAACTGGAAAGATTAAAAAAATCGTAAAGTAAGGAGGGAAAAAATTCCCCATAAGAAAATACAACGGCGAATTTTATTCTAAATTATCATTTATCAAATGCGTATATAAAAAAATGGCAAACAATCATCAGAACAACGAAAAATTCAGGTGCAGTATTTTTCTCATAAAATATCTTCACAAGTTTGTCATTATTAGTTGTGTTGGTTCGATGTGGCTTAACTTCTCCCAGTAGTTAGAAACAAAACAAAGGGACGTATAAGACCCCTTGATCGACCGTGGTCCAACTGCCAACCAAAATTTATCCTTCTATCTATATATAGCTGAAGAGAAGATCAAATATACGGAAAGCATCGCTGAGTACATCCGAAGTAAATGAATGATACTATTAGTTTGGTCAATAGGTATATACTTCAGAAAACCATACAATCTGGAAATGGTAACGAATGCGCGCGCGTGTGTGTGTGTGTGTGTGATTCATTTATCCCGTCACCTCACCTTTTCCACCCCCTCCAATCTTTTTGTATCCCTTTGAACGAAATGTCAATACTAAAGCCCCGCTCACTACTCTGTCGGACGAATTGCCCATGATGAAATCGCCTATCCCACCCTCCCATCGTCTATTTGGAGACAGCACACACTTCCAAGAAGATAGATGGACGATCGATAAAAGAGGGAATACAAGACGCGCGAGACAAAAAAAAAGCAAGAAATAATCGCGTGGTTGATGTATTTGTTGGGGGAAAACTCGTCGAAGCAAAACGAATTCAGTGCGATTGGCTTAATATACACTAAACCTACAATTACGGGATTTTTGTGACCCTTTTGCCGAGGGGTGAACACCTGCAAGGAAAAAGAGTTCCACTTCTCTGATTCATCGGAGAGTGTGAACGATGTCTTTGAAGAGCACAAGATGAGTTAAGATCCTCCTTTCATTGTCTGCAAGACGACACTCCGCTCTCGCAGATAATGCGAGATATAGTAAGACCGTGACGACTTAATATCGTCAGGTCCTCTTTGCACCTGATTGATCCAAGAATTTATTCTCTTAACGCAACTGGCGAGTTGCATTAGTTGCTGGTGACGTCATTGATCTGTTGTAACTACGAGATATGCTTGAATCTTCACTGGCAGGTCCACATCCATTTCTATTTTCTTAAAAGCACCTTCTGATACTGTAGCACAGTTGTTACTGGTTACTGATGACGTCATGGGGGATACTGTAACCCTAAATCGATGGTCATAACATCCATTCCAATTTTTCTATTAAATTAACCTCATTTATATGTGAAAAATCTTCCAGAGAAACCCGTTTTCTGTTTTTAATGGTAAGTTTGTTATCGGAGTATTAATGTGACCAGATATTCTTGTTAATTGGGAAGGTCAGCTAATTAATCTTTTAAAAAGAGGATTAAAAGTGAAGTACGCTTATCAGAAAAGTACTTCTTATGATATTCTTTTATTTATTCTTCTTATCTTGCTTATGCAGCTCTGGTTCTTAAGTGATTGATAGAAGATTATCCTGAGACTCCCCCTCCTCTGGTATAACCTGACTTTCATCACTCTCCAATAAATAAAAAAACATCATTTCGCTCAGAGGTCAATAAGGATTTTCTTCGCTGAAATTAAATTTATAATCCTTACCTTGTAAAACGCATTTATGCAGCTTGTAGAAATTACTGAATCACTGTTTAGCAATCTTACTGTTCAATACCAGACAGCTGCAAAATTCCGCGTGCTAGCTGTCTGAAAGTAAGTATGAAATAACACTTTTTGCTATTTAAACATTTTCATTGTTTCGGAGTGAAGAAAGATACGCAGCTAATTTTACAATCTTTTTTTTTAGTTTCTGATAATGACGCTGTACTATCCAGTATGAGAACAGCATAAGTTGCATGCCACAATGGCATAGGTGAATTAGAATACGATTCCGGTAAAGTAAAACTTATCAAAAATAATCATAAAAAGCTAACGTTTCTGTAAAACCAAGAAAACACATTTTATTACGACGATAAATAAGGAAAAAATAGAAATTCTTCATTCTTTATTTTATTGTCGTGAATAACATTTGAAATACTATAGCTGAAGGCCAAAAACATCAAACCACAAAATTATGAGGTGTTTGTTGCATCCTTATGGCAACATCTCTAGGCTTCAAATCGCTAAATCTCGAATGAATATTCGTCTTTGGCTTTGTATACAGAAGCTTTCTTTTGCAATATCGATGGTTGTTATTCCTACAGGATGAAATGCAAACGTTACAGGTGGTTCGGTTGATATCAAAATGCTTGTTCAACACAACACAACACAGCATCGGATACTTTATGATTAAAGGGGAAAAAATCAATACAAAAAAATACATATCTATGCTGAAATGCTATTAAAAATGAGCACGCCATTCTGTACTAAATGACCATATCGATTAGAGTAAACAAGAAAATTATGGAAGTCATTCTGGACTGCGTCTGGTAAACACGCAAATAGATTGCTCAAGAGGTCGCTGATGTCGAAACCTCAAGAAATGTAGTTAATTTTATATACTCTGTTATATTTTCCTCATTTCACTTCCCAAATGTTGTTTATTTCCTGTCTGTGTTAATCAATCATTGCAAACAAGTTTTTTTCTTTTCCCATATTCATAATACAATCCGGATCTATAAACCTCGGTCTTCAAGTGAGAGATGGAATTATAATTATGTACAGTTATGTTTTATACCTGTATATGGTTTTCAAATTGACATTGAAAGAATATTATGGAATATTCTTTCAATATCACTCGAAACGTGGTTTTATTAGGGAAGGGGGGGGGGGGGGGGGGATCATCCTTAAATGTACTTTTCTTTAGCACATTTTACCTACTTCCACCCTTTTCATTGAAAGCAGCCGAGCTCCTTTTTCATCTCTATTACAGAAGTATTAACAAAATACTGAAAGGTGAATTTCATGACAGTACATGAAGTTTTATTTTAAAATTGCTATCTAAATTTATATTTTTATACTTTGTTAAAGATAATCCAACCTCCAGCATTATTAAAGTGTGACATTTAAAAGTTAGCCCAAAATTAGTGTTACAAGTCGACATCATTTTTTGTCCTAATTGTCAGCTAATCTCCTCGAAAACCGAATATGTTTCTTTTCAGGCTTTCATATCCTGAAGATATCCCAAATGAATTTCATCAGATAATGTTCAGAATCACGATGGAGATAATTATAACACACAATGTATCACAAAAGTGTGAAACAACGCTATCTATCATTTAGAAGCTTAGGATTGACCACCTTGAAAAGCTTATTCTTAATAATAAAAAATCTGGGGTGTTCTCATTCTTCCCACTGCTCATCAAAAAGATACAGTGGAGATGTTCAGGGTTGCGTTGGATCATTTGTAAATTATTACCGAAACAGTTAAACCTATGAAGCCAAAGTATTAAACCAATTAACTGAGTGTATCATTCTTGAGTTTGCGGAAGAAAAATCCAAGTTTTTCGATAGCTATATTGTCATCTGAACATGTCTAAAGAAAGAATAACACTGATAAAAGACACAGTTTCAGTTGTTCAAGACATCCCTTATGTCTTGCAATACCAAGGTTAGTTGGTTTAGGATGTATCAAAACAACTAAGGAGATATTGTACGCCCACATATCGAAGAACCGACTTTGGCAATGTGCCAAGAATACTCAATTCATGCTGAAGGGGAGAAAGAAATAAAGGATGTATGGATTCGTCATCAACACGCGAAGTCACGTGCTTTATACATGAATTTTTCCAACTGTTGTACAAGCAAAATAGTTACCACTTTAAAAACTATGTTCATAAAAAAAAAGAAAAAGATAATTTTACTACGTGTAATAATAAACAACTCATCCCACAAGTCGGATTGATTACCCTAATATCGGAATGGATTCTCCTTCTTCTGACATGCACAGAAGTGTCGAAGGTTCTCGCATCTGTGGGCTTACAGTAAAGCATATGATTTGTGTCTGTAAATAATTTTTGTTCTCTGGCTGGTTACATGTAATGATGCGTGAATTGTTCTTAAGAATGCTGCTCTCGGGCCATGGACTCGGCACTAGATCCAGGCCTATCCATCCAAACGACATCTTTGTTACTGACTGCGTTAAGGCACTGACAGAGCGGCTGGAAGAAATTATGGCATGAGCTTTTTTTTTAGTCACTGAACACTTTTCACCTCACAATATACTTACGTAACACGGAGATAGTCCTTACGGCACAGTGCACACATGGGAAGATGTGTCCATGCCAGCATATTAATAACCAAAAAGAAACGTTACAGATTGAAATCATACAAAAGTAATGTGCATTACAAATAAGAAACATTTATTTCTTTTTATGTTATTTTATTATTAATTACGATTTTTTGGAAGGTCACATGTCTGGTGTTCGGTAGAAACACAGTTTGGGAAACGCTGCTCTACTGGATCAGTGCAAAAATGTTTGTAGTTCAATCAACAAAAGATAAACATTAACTAATATTGTAGTTCAACAATTCATACATAGTCCTAAGTACCATTCACTTGTTCTTTAGGTTAAATGAAAAAGTTAGCAAAGATAACCAAGAAGTAAGAATTACAAATTCATTTCGTAATTGTAGAGATTCCAATTTCCTTTGGCCTTATTCTATCATGAACTGATATTTCTCATCTCGTGGCTTTAGAAGAGATAGTACAGATGTTTACTGATTCTCATGGAGAAGAGCAGGCCCTCTAATTAATCCAAAGGACCACGCATGAGATTTTAGCCTGTGCAAAGTGTTCACTTGTGTTATTGCATTGTTTTGTTAATCATATCCTACTTTAGGTATAATAATTGCTGTTTTCGTTCATGTATTATTTTCCATTGTATTTATACTGTTTTAAATTTGTATTTGTAGCAACTTCTGTATACTTAAGTGCTGCGGAAAATATAAGCCTAATATCAGACTTTTGTTTTTATTTATCAGCTTCAGTATCGCAGTTCTCGCTAATGATGACAGATTTACAGAAGTCTTGTGGCCAGTAGATTTTCGAGTTGCATCCCACATACGTCCACGTCAAAATATCATTTAGATGTAATACTTAATAGATCACGTGACCAAGTATTTTGCATATACGCCACATAAGTGACGTTTACGTACAACAGCATGAAGGTATCTAATTTAGTGGCGGGTATGTGTACACAATACTGATACAAGATAAGATATTAAAGATATCCTTTAATACCCTGTATTCCCAACGGGGGGGAAGAGAGTTCCTTTTTCCCTAACCAATTCTTTGAAGCCAGGAGGTTAGTCTCCATCCTTCAGACTTCACAGATAGTGAGCTCAAGCTATCCATGAACCATGGAAGCGAGTATAAAAGAGAACTTCCGCCCTCTAGTGGTTCTAAACACGTATTGTTTGTAACAGTGTAAGTTCTACGGTCCATTCTTTGAGATGCAGAATAGAAAAAGTGTTAGCTTATTTCTTATATCTGAACTCTTAAAACAACCCAAATCTTAGGTGCAACTAATCCTTGTTTATGATAAATGCATAATTTTAATTATTGAATTAAAGTTGACCCAGAAGTATTTCAAGAGGCTCAACCATATTTAGTCGACCTGGTTGGCCAGGGGTTAGCGTATCTGCTCTCCAGTCAATAGACCGCGGGTTCAAATTACGCAGGAGGTATGGATATTTGTGATTGTCCTACTAACTCTTTGTGGAAAGGGTATCTACGACTCTACCACTTGTAGAAGGCTTCACTCATAAACCTTCAACCATATTTCATCATAGAATGATGAAATATGGTTGCTAGCTAGTTTGTTTTCCGCACACAACATTCAACACAAAACGTCATGTTTTTTTCCGCGGATAAAACATGACACAAAATGTCATCAACATTTCCGCGGAAATGTTGATGACGTTTGAAATTACTGACAAAGAAACCAATGTAATGAGGTCAGTGTAATTAATGTCAGTTAATTGCGTGTGTTCTTCTGGCCAGGTTACCTGTTTTGATGGATGAAAAAGCCAATTTTCTGGAAGGGGTAGGGGAATCTTTCATTTGCGTATGAAACCGACAAATTCGTCTTCATTTGAAAACACTTTATAAATATTCTTGGAGTTCTAAAGGTGATTTGAACCCAGGCCAAACTAACGGGCATCTCACTGAGTGAGAAGAAAGATTTCTGCCTTCAGTCGGACAAGTGAGTTCCGCTTCATATGAAACTTCATAAGTCCAAGTTTAACGATAGATCTTTCAAGTTGGTATTGGCAGAACACGTTCTACGAGGATACGGAAAATTTCTTTGGAAATAATAACAAAGAATGATATTTTTCCAAAGAGTTAAATGATATTTTCACTGTTAAATTTTTCTTTTTAATTTTTTTATATTTTATTTCTTTTTATTTTATTATACTTTAAGTATAATAAATTGAGAACGATTCTTGATACGGACTTTATTTTGTCACAGATGAATGCGAGTCATATTTTGGGTGGCATCGCTTTTTTTTCGACATAGTTGTCGGAGATGTTTATTCCGTGTCAATTTGCTTGATAGCAGATGAATTTTCGGGTATCGAGTAACTTTTAACTAAGAAACTACAGCGAACTATTAATCTAAGGCAAAAGTCGCGTGCTAACAAAGTAGATCATCGTTAATTTAAAAAGATGGAAATCATTGGGTGCAAGATCGGGATCTTCATGTTCCGAAAACTCTCAGTTGTAACAATAAAATCACTCACGTGTGATATTGACAGTGTGTGTGTGGCATGGCGTTATGATGTTGTCTTCATTCACGCAGACATTTGCTGGCTGTAACTACAGTAGTGTTAAACATTCCAGTTTTTTAGAAAAACGGGAATTTATCTTTTTCACAAAGAGGTGATGGGAAGATTGCTTCTTACAGTGGTTGATAATGAATTTCTTCGTTCGTGTACGATACCCCTAACCTAGAAAAGCAGATCACGCTGCCATACCTTTAAGTATATTTCCATCGTCTGCCATCTTACGACTAATGCCATCTCGCGGTGGTATGAGAAAAAAGACAATACAAATTTCCTCTTCGCCTATTCCAGTTTACCTGTTTTGGTGTACTGTAACGTTTTTTTTTTAAACTCCTTCGAGTGAGACATTGACCTTACTTTGCGTGCAGGCTCGATGACCATCCTTTGCATGCGACTATTTTTTTTTTCGTTTATACCACAAAATAAAAATGCATCACGAACCTATCATTTTATCCCTGTGTTTTTTTCCCTTTAAATAAATATATTTCCAGAAAGAATAATTGTAACAGGCAGACAAGTCAAGATTCTGTCCGTTTCAGATTTGACAGTCGACCCAGATCAAAAGAGGGTCAAAACTGGTTAAAGGTTTAACCAGTACAGTATATATTAAAGTTTTAGTTTATGTAATCTTAGCAAATGGCTTATTGCCGGAGAGCGTCTCTCGATCAGTAGTGGTAGTGAAGACCCAGTTTCAATTCTCTTTTCTACAAGACATGAGAAATGTTTAGCAGCTTCTCGTCTGTATTTTAATTGATCCACCTCCTCCCTCCCCCCCACACACACTTTCACGTATACAGAAAGAGAGAGTGAGAAATAACCAATGAGTATGCAAACAATAAGCATAATAAATTCACCTCCAAGTTACTAAGATATGTTTTTCAATCACATGGAATTGCAATTTTTTAATCGATACCTTTCGTCATTTTTTAGCCCTGCACACTCTTTTTCTTTCTTTTTGTTGTCTTTCTCTTTGTCATGTGACAAAGAGAAAGACAACAGCAACAACATTACTGGCGTGGTCAGCGAAACATAAAATGCTGCAACTTCAACTTTATTTATCTAATTTTTTATTAGGTGTATACTTCTATTTAGCAAAATTAAAAAGAAAATCTGAAATTTATCAATTTATTCAAAATATATTTTATTTTATTACATTTTATTTGTTTTTATTAAAAAATAATTTCTTTATTTTTATTCATAAAATAAAAATAAAGTTCCTAATTAAACAATAATATTTTAAACTCATTAAATCATCTTTCTATTATAAATAATATTTCAAAAATTGTTAAAGTTAGTTTAAAAAACATCTTAAATTTTACCAACAAAAAAGACAGAAAAAAAAAAAAGAAAAACCTCTCCATAATCTACCCTTAAACAACCTAGATATTTGTCTTAAGGGCTTTACTCTCGTCATGTTTTATTGCAGTTAATAAAAAGTTAACAAACGAGATTTAACTATAAGTCGGTGCTTCTGACGAGTCTAGGAAAGATATTTTGTTCTTAAATATACTGAAGGAAAGAAAAATATAAACAGATCCTAAAACCTCATAGGAAATAAATTATTATTGCAAAATTATAAAGATTACTTTTGACAGTTATAAGCATTCTTGGAAGAGGATGTAGCGAAATAATGATCAAAGACAAAGCTGCTACTGCAATTCAAGTCCCGATGTTCCTGTGCAAGCACTTATTTGGTTATCCGAGATGCTCAGATTTTTCGGATAACTGAAGAGGTCGAGAAAGAGGGAACGCAATGCTAATGATCATCTTTCAGGAGACTTTAGAGAAAGAAATGCATTCTATTCATTGGAGTAATATGGTGGTCTTTTGAGAAGACGTGAACATTTTGCAACCGACGAAATGATTAACTACAAAAAAAAAAAAAAAAACGACGCTAAATGAAAAAGTAAATGGTTAATACAGAGGAATCGATTTACGATATTTCTTCTTTTCTACCATCCTCAAAACTCATCCATGAGGCCAATGCGCTATATATTCCATGGCCTTTTGCGTATAGAATTACTCTACTTAGCTTACGTTTCCAGGCGTGATAAATATAAGAATATTAACACCTACCGGCCACTGAATTAGAAACTTATGTTGGGCCTTCTTTAGCCATAATTACAGCACATATGCAGCTTGGCATAGATTCCACAAGGTGTTGGACTACATCCACGTCTACAGCATACCAGCATACGTTCACAAGACAGTTCTTTAACTGGCTCAGATTTGACGGACGAGACTTTGCTCCAGCATCTGTTTTTTCTGACATGTCCCATACATTCGCAATGGGATTCAGATCTGGACTTTGTGGTGGCCAGGAAAGATGGTGGAAGTCAACATTGCAGGATGGAGTTGATCGGCAACAATGTTCAAATATTTCTTGGAGGAAACCTGTCCATCCAGCAATATCAGGGGACCCGTTCTGTACGAAAAGAACATGCCTATACCATGAAGCCATCTCTAGAACTTTCAGTTGTGTTTACAAGGCAAGCTGGGTTCATTGCTTCATGAGGCTCCTGCCAGTCTTTCAGTGTCCAGTCACTGCGTTTCTAACACCGCTGTAAACGAACTTTCATGTTTCTCGCAGAAATTAGTGATTTCCATATTGGCATTTAACTGCCAAAATCTTCTAAAATTCCCTGCGAATAGTTCGGTGAATTGGTCGGGAACAGCCTTCATTAAATCTTTCGGTCAACTGTTGCACACAGGAAGTTTTGTTTGTCCGTAAGCCTTCTCTTTAGGACCACAGTTAGGCCTCTAAGACAAGTAATGTGGGTTATTTTTCCACTGATTAAACACGGATATCTCTCCTTTGCGAAACCAGTCATTTAAAAATCATGGCTCCTGCTAGATGGGCATCCATAATAAGCCCTTTAACGAACTCCGAAAGATCCTTTGTTTTCTCATTGTGATCAATATTATTGACAATTATTGACCGGAAGCATGATTAAATAGTTCCCTGGAACACTAGATGACCCACGTGACCAATTATTTTGCATATACGCTGCGTAAGTGACATTTACGTACATCAGCATAAAGATTTCTAATTCACTAGTCCGTACGTGTAGTAGCACCAGAATTTTTAACGTAACGTTTACGAAGCCATTGTGAGTTTTCTCACAATATAAAGACAAATAAGATTAATTGCTTGTCATGGTGTCATAATTATGATAATTACGAAAAGTAAAAAAAAAAAAAAATTAAAATTAAGACTGGCACATCTAGCATGCCACAGCATCTCTAAAATCATAGAAACTGTCCGTAATTAAGGAAATAAAGAAACCGGTGAACTTTTAACTTGCTGTAATTATTGCAAAAATGCCATGCAATTAAAAACATAGCTGATTTCTTAGCAAGGTTTCTGTTTGATCAGATCAACTGTTCACTTACATTGGATGCTTGAAGTAAAATGGGATTTCAGTCTTAGGTTATTAGGTTAGAACGTAAAAAGATAGAACTATCCACCATCAACAAATTTCTCATCCCATTCAATACTTTCAACAATAAATCGAATTCATTATCGAAAAAATCCAACAAACGCTAACATTACTTCGTCTTCCTTATAATATACGGCATAATTTCTTCGAGCTCTGAAGGAGTGTCACTTGAGTATCGCCATCATCATCAGCAACCCCACTAACACCAAAGATTGGGGAAAAAATACGATTAATAAAGAGAAACCGAACAGTACCGGGTTTAGGGAAAGTAACCATAACTCAATCACACTACGAGCAAATAAAAAAAAAGCATATATTCCAAGCTAGGGGTGTTTTTGCAAACCTATCATGTAGAAAAACTTGCTTAGAAGATAAGATTTGTTGGCATATAAGAGAAAGGAATAGTATATAAATTATAATAATATCCATGCACTTTACAAATTTAATATCATTCCACTGCTTTTAGTTTCAAAAGATAAGAATGTTTTCTTTGTTTTTAAAACAGCATTCTATTTGTCGAGATATTCGTAAAGAAATTGGATTATTTTTATATTTGCCACTAGATGGCAGTGTAATGAAAAGTCAGCTTGTGAACTATTCAAAAGTTGATAAATTTGAAAACGTTGATATGCTATAATAGTTGCTATTTGTTTGTATATTGATGTGTTCAAGTCGAGAATTTGATACCTATTAATAATTGTGATAAAATAATCTTGTTAAAATGTAGTAATTTACTGTAATAAGCATTAAAGTTTCCTAAATAATAGCAAAATTTGTGGCTTGATTTTTATTGAAAATATTCTCTCCTACACTTTTAGAAATAAGATCTAATTCTGTTTTTCTGTCGCATAGCGTCCTGTGACGGTAGATGGCAGCACCATACACTGCATTCATATTACGAAAACATCTTTGCTATGTCTGATAACTTAGGGACGTTTGTCACGTAAGCACAACAGTCGGGCAGGTTCGGGTTCAAATCTAGAATTCTAATTCTTTCGAAAGTGCAGAAAAAAAAAAGTGAGACTCAAACAAGAGAATTCACTTGTAGGACAGTCATGAAAAGCGGAATCAACACTGTTGATCTAATAATATTATGACGTCATGAGAATGATTTAGTAAACGAGCACGCGCATGCGCTTTTAAATAGAAACACCTACGAATTGTATGCACTTGGCGCGTACACACAACACACGATTTTGGATACGAAGGATACATCATTGTTTAGAGGAGCAATCCAAACAATGAACGTCACGTGGCTATTTGCGAACAGAGGAAGTAAATTACCGTGTTGTCAAAAATATTGAAACCCTAACAGAAGTACGCATGATGCAAAGAAAGTTTCATTATGCCGATGGGGTCCAAAACCAATTAAAATGGCTCAAGGAGTCACTTTAATTCCAACTTTCACTGTGACAAGAGAATTTAGCTCAGCAATGGTTGTAGTGATGTTTAATCTACAAAAACTGGACGAACGGAAAAAGGGTAATTTGGATCGTTCGCAATCTCTTTTGATTGGTGAAATCTGAATTCGGATGGAAAGGAGGCCAACCTCACTGGTAGAACTCAAACAAGTACTGTGTGAACAGTTCGCACTATTCCTTATAAAGCTTGTCAATATAACTTCAGAAATAAAGTAAATCTTACAATACGCTTTGAGAAAAAGGCTAAAAGACTACCCCATGGGACTAGATAATGTTGACTTTTATTTTAAACGTACATTATAAGAGATTGCTAGAAGTGTTATATTTTATTGTCTCGAGTGTATGCCTTTTTGTTACGGGTACAAAGTCATTTAATTCTGTAGTGACTATATCGCCTACCTTTATTTTTCTAGTAACGAGTATGGCTATGGTTCTTGGCTACACACATTGTACAGATCCTTCTCGTGTTCTTTATTCTTAAGTATTTTCTTTAAACTATCATTCTCTATATTACCATTTTTAGAACAGTAGTGCATCGTATTATATTTTTAATATAGGTATAGTCCAACCATAGAAGGGAGAGCCGTCGTTGGCAGACTGCCAAGAAGAGTCCATTCATTTTGAAGGGGAGAAACAAATAAGGCGATGAACGAATTGGTCACCAACACGCGAAATCACGTGCTTTATACGTAAAATTTTCCAACTGTTATACAAGCAAAATAGTTACCATTTTAAAAACTACAATGTTCATAAAAGAGAAGTTAATTTTCCGACGTGTAATAAACAACTCATCCCACAAAACGCATTGACTACCCTATTATCGGAATGGATTCTCCTTTTTGTGACATGCGCAGAAGTGTCGAAGGGTCTCGTATCTATGGGGGTACTATAGTTACTTTTTACTATCCTCCATTGTTATTTGTCTGGCTATAATACTTGTCTTACATTACTGTCGTGTTATCTTACCATGTGTGATACTTCTTCAGTCTTAATAAATCTCGATTTCAATATTTTGGATCTTCGTCTGTGTTCTTTGCATGTTCTGATATTTTTGTACAATGATTCTAGTTCACTATGTTGCCAAAAAGTCTTCGAACACTTTGACACACTCAAAACTGTAATAAATTTGAAAACTTGCAAATATGGTTGTTATAAAATGTGTTTTAAATTCTGAATTCATCACCGGAAAGTTTAGAGCCATCTAAACAAATACGAGGAAGTCTAAATAATCAGAATGTCATTAGGAAACAAAACTATCTGCTTACAAATTAGCGATGCTAATTTCAAACAAATCATGCGCTCCAGACGGTATCGAACTCCGCAGTTCGGTGCCGATCTTTCTACTTGAATATTTGGTTGATCCTCCTCTTCCTGATCATTTCTCGGGTCAAAAGAGCGTCAATGCCACCGCACTAAATTACATTTCTCATAAGCCTTCGTCCACTGTCATTGTTTGTCCACGTCAAGGACTCAGAGATTGCAGTGTCACTAAAGATAATCCTTGTTCATCCTCGGCCGATAAGAATTAACACGATCTTCAGATAAAACGCTTCTTCTGATGCTGTCATACGTTTGACTGTTCTGCGCTGAGTGATTTCTAATCCTTGTTTGATTACATTTTTCCTCAGAAGGTAATTAATTTGCGAGTGATTTCTTTCAATCTTTTTGTTCACAACATTCGTCATATTTCTAAATCTTAAGTAATTTTTTTTTAAATTATTCTCTCTTTCTTTATGTTTTAGTGCTTCGTATTTTTTTATAAATTTTCCCTATTCGTTTTTTTTTTAAAAAAAAAAAACGTATAAATAAGATGTAAAAAGAAAAAATGACTGCATCGTTATCGTGTCCTACAGAAACTGTTAATTCAAAGTCACTGTTTCTTTTTTATTTCCAATAAACTAAATAGAAATAACAAAACTCTCAGTCTATCCGAAGAATTGGACAATCGAGTCCTAAAATGACAATTTTCCAGACGACCAATCCAATGATGTTTTTCATCGACGACACGAGCAAAACAACATTCCTTCTAGACTGCAATTGATTGTGTTAGGAAATGCTTTTGAACTGGAGCCAAAGTCGAAATTAATTGCGTTCATTAGCGCGCCGCTTTTAATACTCGATTCAATATCGTCGGAAATCCTACGTGGAATTGCGCTAACAAACTCCAAAATAAGTGTTTGTTGGGAACAACACTGGATGACGACGAATTCGTGTAATTGAATAAAATACGGTTGCTAATTAGAGGACTGGAAGTTCATTTAATGTAAATTCTAATCCTTTTCATTATTCTTTCTCAAAAAATTTCAAATAAAATTATTTCTCTCTTTTAGTTCCAAAGAGAGACCTTCTTTCTCTGTCAGTGGTGCTACTATTAAGACAGCACACCTTTGGCCTTTGCACAAAGTTCAGATTTAACACAAAATGTATTACTTCCGTTATTTTCGTATTTATTTACTTTTTTTAATCTTCGTCATTAAAAGTACATAAACTCCTTAAATTATTCATCCTAAACAAGTAAAATAATTAATTGCAAAATATTATTTTACTTCTGAGTCTTTTCCTGAACTTCAGTCTTAATAACAGTATGAAGTCCCTTTTAATGAAAATAATTTATGCCGTTCAACTTCTCTGGACTTTGTTTACCAACTTTCTTGTTGCAAGTTTTTCCCACGATATTTATAATCGTGTTTTTACCTCAAACCAACTTTCTACAACAACAGCAGAAAAGGTTAAGGAGAAAGTTTATTTAGTAACCAACAAATTAATCGCACTTCACTTCTGCTTCCACAAAGATCAAGTGGGTAGAAGGCAGTGATAAATGAACTGGGGACAAAAATGATCCTTTAGGCTATGTTGTAACGCAAGCTGACTTGGAACACTTCGTGATCTCTTTGAAGATGAACACTGCGGGGCTCATCTTTTACACGTGAGTGAGAGAAAGGCCAGCACGCAAAATTCATAATAAAACACTTTTTGGGTCATACATGAAAGAACAACTTATTCATACCAATTTAGTGAGTTAATATTTTAATGTGAACAAGAAACTGGTATTCCTATGAGCTCGTTTTAAATTTAATAAAAATAAGCAAGGATATCTGAGACAGTTATTAAGAAGTGTGTTTCTTTGTAGTTGTGATCATCATCATCCTTTACGTGTTAGCATAATGGACAAAGTAACAGCGTCATAGGAACACCTAAAAAATGCTCTGATAGACCGATCAATGCTTATTCTTTTCGTGTGTTCTCGGGCTAGTTTGTCAGCCTTGAGGATGAAAAAACCTTGGTTTGCGAGAGTATAAGACAGACTAGTTTACATCAGTCGAAAAGCTCTTATAAAGGTCTTTCATTACGTCAGAGATTGGATGCGAATCCACGTCTTTCCAAGGACATCGCCATTATCTACTAACCCACGGAGGCTTTCCCCTTAATGGCATTCTAGACATGCGTAGTATTTCAGGAGTAATTTTGTGTTGCTTAATTTTGTTAAAATGGTCCAATAACAACTTAAATCAGCATTATTATTGTTATTTCAAATCGTTTTGCCTGAAAACAATTCATCAAGCAGTGTTGAATAATACCTAAGTCTGGGATCAACTGGACACTTTTGATTGGGTTAAAAGCCATAACTTCAGGCTCCGTGCATGCTAACATACAGCTGTTATTTTGCATATTAAATCGATAAAAAAAATCAGAGCCACAAATTATATTTTATTACGAAAAACTGAAACATTTTAATATTTTAAATGGGTTAAAAAAATTTTAAATATTTTAATTTGTCACAAATGGAACCTCGATTTTTTTTCGATGAATGTTTCTCTTTCCTGAACTCATCACAGATAAATTGATAGAGAGTTATACGAGAGAAAACATAAATAACTGAAATAAAAATTTTCCATCGTAAACAGTCGTACGCAGTAAACTAAAATATTAATTTAGAAAAATCGATAAACAAGTTCCCTGAAAAACATAATGCATCTTCACCAGTCGAGTGTAGTAAGATTCTCAGTGCGTTTGGTGTTTTACGTAATGGAGAAAAAAATATAACATTATTAAAAATAAAGGAAGGCTTATCTTAAGTAACATAATATTTCAGAATTTATTATTATTATTACACAGTTTCTCGCGATGAATTTTGCAGTTCCAGGCCTCATCGATAGGTAATCATTTGAACTCTGTTACATGCATTATTTGTCAAAAGAAATATCTGAGTTTTTCACTTACACCAAAATGTAAAATATTTTATAATAGTCCGAACAGTAAACATACAAAATTGAATGTAGCGCTTATCAATGAGGAAATACTATAATAAATGATTAACATATCTGCCATATTCTTTCCTTAAAAATCCTCTCGTTTATATTTTAAAAATTAATGAACGTTATTACCATATCACCGGACAGAACTGAAATACATTTGAGAAAATATTTCACGATACTAATGCTAGAATGATGTGGAATGATCTAGCGGTCACATGACATACAAATGGCAATCCAAAGGTAGAAGGAAATATGAATGCCATTCTGAGAGCATCAGGCAATTCGAAACACTGTAACTGCGGAAGAGTCAAAGTCATTGGTGAAAGCTATTTTGTTAGAATGTCACGAAGTGGGTAAGTTGTGCAGAGGAATGTCTTAAAGCCACTTTATGGGAAAAATGTACTGAGATGAAACGTAAAAGATGGGGATAACTGGATGTTGTGTTTTATAGGTGACTTTGAAAATGACTCGATAATGTTCCACCCATGAAGAACGGAGATAACATTTTGGATCAATGACCATCACAGAGAACCTTCATAAGACTGGATGTTGTGTATGTGCACGTTTCACAGATCTCAGAAAACAAGTACGATCTTAAGTTTCCTGAAATTTGTTTCTTTTCATCATCCATCTGAAAAAGAATAAGATTTCAAACCCAGTTCAATTAAAGAAAATATAAAGAAAGCTAATTTCCCAAGACAATCTGTGTTTCGGGGGGGGGGTAGTTTATTGCCTGAATACAATACAATACAAAAACATATTTGTGTGGATAATCAGAGCCAACGTCCATTAATGGCACAAACGAACACATTTGTGTGTGTGTGTGGTACCTTTGCAACTAACAATCCACGAAGCAGCTCCTTGAAAATATCGGTGATGCCTAAACATCGGTAACACTTAAAAGGAAGATTAATATTTCTTTCGTAAAATGGTAAGAGTCAATTTAGTTAATGAAGTACTACACACTTCAGATGTAAGCCCTTTAAATAGAGTTATAGGAATTGACATGACAGTGTTGATGTATTAGTATCATAATAATTAGGCTCAAAGTAAAACTATAAAGAAAATATATGTTTGTTTAATTTAAGTATTTGTTCGTGTAATCTAATATAAAGTCTAAAATTATTTATTATTTTGCTCTAGAATTATATGTTATCATCAGCATCATCAAATTCCTGCCATGTACCCTCAAGGGGTGTACAGGATATGATAGTATTACACGCAAAACTTACGTCATTAATAACTTCCTGTCTACAATTTTCCTCCAAATCAGTCTGTTACCTGTCAAGACGTTAATATTATCAGATCTTATATTTCTGTCTTCTAAGGCACTTTTTACTGTATCAATCCATCTACATCTTGGTCTTCCTCGGGTATTTTTCCTGCCAACCTGGCAGTGAATACTTGTTTTGCTAATCTGTCCTCTCCTATTCTGTTCACGTGACCATACCACTTCAGATTAGCTCTGCTAACACATTGCCGGATGTTATTATTAGAAAATCTCAAGTAGACACCTTGTTTAATAACATATACTTTTTATAATCAATGGGAATAATAAACAGCTTTTAATAATCATAGATCTGCGATAAAAAGCCAAGAGGCTATTTTTCCATGGCGTAAATTAAGTTAAAGAGATAATAAATCCCTCATTATTTTAAAGCCGGATACGAAACTCGGAGATCGAAATCTATCGAAATCTCAGAGTTTCATGCCGAAGAACTATCGGCGAGTCCAAGCGTAAGTCAACGCCTGGGTAGTACAACACTAGGGCAACTCGGAGCAAAGGTGGAGCAAGATCCATCACTATCCTTAATATTTTCTCATAATGCAAAACGCAGCTCCTAGGAGATGTGTTACTGTTTTACATTATGAGGAGAGGTCACTACCGGTTTCGTTATTCATTAGTAGGGGTATATATAAGTTCGGTTCACTTAAACCTTGGTATTTCAGGTCTACCTACTCACTGATAACACCTCAATAAAGGTCGAAACAGGTCTGGGTAATGATCTATGGTCAAATAGATTAGTCCTTGGGCCACAGGAGAACCTGCACCTTAAATATGCAGGTTCTCCCTCTCCCCAATCCATTTAACACTTGTTTGATACCTATCCGTCAGCCATCCGAGTCAGCAGTTTATATTCCAATCCAGTATCATTCAATGTATTCAACAGCTCTCTCATGTGATATCCTATCAAATGCCTTAGCAAAATCCATCATCATCATATTGTATCCATTTCTTTTTTCCAACTCAACAGTAACATTATCATAAAATATGAACACATTTTATCTGTTTGTCTGTCAACTCATTTCTGTGTGCCATTTTTTACCAACTTCTCTAACATCTTCCCCCACTACTCCAGAGATACTGACCTGTCAGTAGTTAGACATATCGGATTTTGCATCACCCTTGTACAAGGGAACCATCATACTTTCTTTCCATCTTTCCTGAACTGAGATTCGAGTTATGCGAACATGTCAAGGGTCAAACCAATTCGGCTGAACATTCTTTTAGCATACCCGCTGATATCCAATCCGGTCCTATTGCTATCCAAGTTGAATTCGTATCCAGGTTATGCAACAGCTTTCGAACTGAATCATATTCTTACGTACCTCTGCCTCTTCGTCCAACGTAGTGGATACGAGCACTGTGCACCACATTACATACACCTGGATGATCGGCCTTCGAGGTGAACACTCATTATTTGAATAAACTCATCTGCTTTTGACACAAGGTATACGATCGGACAAGTGTGTGGCTGATAATAACATAGTCTTGAGTAAGGCATAAGCATTGTGCATTCGCTGTAGTTATTATGTAAATTCGTTTAAAGTAAGGGATGACAAAACTGGTTTAAGTAATTTTAAACTATTAATTAAAGTTAATTATTCGATGATATTCTATCCAAGTAGAAACAGTGCTCCGTTTTATATAAATACATAAATACTGTAAAGAAATAGCAAATGACAAATGATAAAACACATCTAATACCTGTTAGATTACAAATAGCTGATATCTAATTAAAAAAAAAAATTAATCGGAACATACACGAGGTGCTGAAATTTCAAACACGTGGCCCATTGTTGAACTACATGTCAAGTCTATCACAACCTAGCTCCCAGATGCTTAGATAGTTTATATTTCGGTCATAATTAGTTTAAAAAAAGGGCTTGCTTTTTTTTTATTTACTTGTTGGAACTATACTCTTTTCTTCAACTTTTACTTCGAAACTTATTAGGTTATTTAGGAAGTTTGAAAACTATCAAGTGTTTCTTTGGAATCTGACATGAGTGGCTATAAAACTACCGTAACATATTGCAAAGGTCATCACACGTTTTGGCACATTTACGAGAAAATGCAAACTATAAAAGTGCTGCTTCTTCGCCTGACATAAAACATGAATAAAATGGCTGATGTGTTAAGACAATGCGACTTCAAAGTAGCCTTCACATCAATGACAAAATTCTTCTTGATGCTGAAGTCGCCAAAAAAGCAACTTCTCAGAATTTAAGAAACCAGGGTACATATAAAATTTTCTGCACGTGCGGAATCTGTTACATCGGAAAGGGCTCGAAAAAAAAAAAAAAAAGATTTGTATGAAAGTATATATTAAAAATTTAAATTTTTAATATAATTGAAAAACATCAGGTAGTTTTAACTCACGAGGATGGCATATGACGAATTCAACAGCTATGTTTGCATGTTCAAAAGAGCCTCTGAAATGACAACACGTTGTCCAGAGCACACCAAAAAAATCAAGGCCTAAACCAGTTGTGGGCAGCGTGCATAAAAGACAAGAGAAGCTGAGAACTAGGCTATGATAGACATCATACAGCGTACTTCAACAATGATCCATGTTTTTGAAATCTCAGACTGTGCACCGTCAATTTAACGATCTTCCATACGTTTGTTATGTTTTGGGGATCAATATATTCATATAAGTTTTGTTAAAAATAAAATATGTTATTCTTGACGAAGTACACCATACGAAACTTGATGAATATGCAATTTTCACTTTGTGGTCAGTATCGGAAATGAAACTAAGGAAAAATCTGACAGATAAGCGAAATATATATGATAATAGTTCAACGCTCTCCTTTGTTTTCTTTATTTTTTATTGTATTATTACGTGACATCTCCAAGGAGTCCAAAGACTAATCAAGGGAGGGCATCCACTCCACAACTCTTCGTCTCTACCACTCAATCCACTAATTACAGCGAACCCATCATCTACACCAACGCCATCTACTGCCCACCAGCTCCACCACCACTAGTATTTTAGAACATTTAAAGCTATTTGCAGGAACAAGAGTAATAATTGCCCTCCCGAGTGCCACTGTCCAGATTTAACATCTAGAATCACAGGCGTAAGATAATCATGCTATACTGTATTAACTCAAGGTATTATACGTAAGAATACCTGAATCTAAGAAGAGAAGCCACAATGCCTATGAAAAGACACCACCAACAACAACAGATAAGTTATCTTTTTATAAGAAAATGCTTTGAATGTAAGAAACAATCTCAGAGAAATAAAAACGTCACTACAAAGAGGATGAGGGAGTATACATTCTGAGTCTTCAGCCATCAAAAATGATTTCAGTGTAGTCTGGATGGCTTCGCTACACAGTTATTAATAATAATAACCACCGTGTGTGTGTGTGTGTGCGCGCTAGTAAAAAGAAGACTTGTAAACCTATTACTTTAGATACTAAGATGACTACAGCAGGCTTCAAGTTCAACTTACTTAGCTCTACTATTGTTACACTTCTTAAAGACAAAGACCAAGTTCTTACCCGTAACTTTTACATACTATGGTTATCCTTAAGTGCAGTTACCCGTTTATAACTTTTTCTTTTGCGGAAATGACTTAAATGAATTTATTTACGTCAGTTATACACAAATGTCTGCTTATAAACGTTATTAAGTCATCACATGCATCTATAGCTAGGGAGATCAATGATTCGCTATACGACACTGGTGTGGAACACAATATCGTATTACCAGGGTAAGCCTGTATATATATTCAGTGTCTGGATATAAAATGGTGCGTTTGGAATAATAATTACACATTCGCCCTTAAACTCCTGTCATTTTGTAATAGCATCGAAAGATGAATCTCTTTTAAAAATAAAACACGCAGCTTTCGCTACTTTTGATACTTTAATGGAAGCGAACTGTAAGTTTTGAGAACCAAAAAAGACGGAGAAAATGAAATTATACAAAATCTGTTGAGAATATATTCGGAAAATTTCTAAATGTTAATTAAGATAATTTAAACGCCACTAGCAGTTGTAAAAATTCTTAAGATTATCTAAAATTATGGTGTGTGTTGAGAAGATTAAAAGGTATCTGTTTATTTTCAGGTTTTAATTTATTCACTTGCACAAAACAAAAACGAACTCAGCCAGTTATGGACGGTTTTCTGAAGTAGGAAGAGTGTGAAATGTGAAACTTTATACGATTAAAGTTAAGTCTTAAGAGAGCTATTTTATACGAATCTTGTCTACGCTACAGGGTTACTACGGCGAAGGGGGTTAAAGTTTATATAATCAGAAAATCCTTATAATTAACCCTACTAAAGACCAAACAGTGGAACATGTTGAAGTCTCTTCGGGCTTCTAATGTAGTTGCCTTACACTAGACGATGAAATTCGGTTTGGGTTTGAACCCACTGCAAGTTGTGGGTTCGAATCCAAAAGTAGGATTTGAATCCATAGCTCTATTGGTAGGTACGCTTTCCAACTGGCCAATATCTGGATAGTCAAATCACCCTTCATCTGTATTATTAACATACAAACAAAAGAGGACTAAAGACTTGTCCATTTAGAATTGTCACCTTCGTTCTCTTTGACCGTTTCTTCATACCCTACTCCCTTGATAACCGTCAGCGAGCTGCCTTCTTAACTATGCCGTCAGCTTATTACCCACTTCCAACCACCTCATTTATGCAGTAGTCACGGACAAATGAAAGAAATCACAGCTGTGGATTATATCGGTTGATTGCGTGTTAAGTCGGTTTGCCTGTTTTTCGGGGTGAAAAAAATCCTTCCTCCTTAATATGAGACTAGATAACTCACCTGAGTTGAAAAACTCTTATGACGATTCCACGTCTCCTAGACCCAATACCGGTCATCGACTAATAAAACTATTCCTACGTCATTCTGCTTTCAACCAGTTCCCGATTTAATTGAACTTTCACACCAACGATTTTTTCAGCAACTTATGGTTTTTAACCAGTCTCGTACGGAGGTGGCAAGATTTTATCCTGTAAAACAGGGAAACCAGCCAGGAAAACACAGCAATTGAAGACTTACTATGTAGTTTAGGATTAACTGTCCTGACAGAGCATTAAGTACGCTTCACAAAAAAGTATCCACGTTTCTGTACAGACCGTAGATGAGAACGATCTGCCTTTAAATCAAAGCTGAAGATGTTAGGGGAGGATCGAAATACTAATAATAACCTCTCTAACAACAGCTGGTTGTTATATGAATTCAGAGAGATATATATAATATAGATTTTTTTTTCGTTGAAATTTATTCCACAGTCGTAATATGTGCCTGTCACTTTACGTTTCTGTCCAAATCAGCATTTTTTTAATACACATCTGAAAAAGTCATCCAAGAATATAGAAGTCATCGTTTGATTTCTGCCTGGTAAGTCCAGCTTGTTTTTGTTCTCATACTACTGTATTTATCCTAAATACAGTTAACGGTCAAAATGAAGTCTAATACAAAATTAAGCCTAATACAAAACACACATACGGGCTCCTGGGCACAGCTTGTCTTAAGTAGTGCATAACAAGGCACCTCCAATTCCGAAGATTACACTTCTCATAAGCTCTCTGTCAAATTTTTGAAACTTTCCTATATTTGGCTATAAAATATGGCTGGATCTATAATATTCTCCATATTTCTATCTTAATTATGCAAATTGAAACCTTTCAGCTCTATAACGTAGAGTGTTTTATTCATTTTCTTTTTTTTTTGTTGTTTTATATCGGTGAAGATTGTTTTCCCTAAAACATTACATGAAATGCGTATGTAATGATGATTATGAAAGGATATATTTAAACAATAATATTTTTATTAAACGTAATTAATAAGTTTAATAAACAGAATTATTTATTTTAATAATAATCAAAGAATTCTATAAAATAAACATTTCATAAAAGAAATAACTAAAAATTATTTTTATCTTGTGTTATTTTTAATAAATTCTTAATACACCTGACTGCTTTTTTTATCAACTAAAGCTATATTTTTATGCATTTATTAATGAAAAGTGTGGAACGTGGGTTGAGCTATGAACAATCGATCGTGAGATGCGGTGAATGATTCATTCAATCCAATACCCTTGGAGGGTAATGGATGGCAATGCTGTAGCCAGTGAAGTTCTAACTGAGGCTTGGCTATTGCTTGTTACCCTCCTGCCATGATCAGAGCTTTAATAGCTCAATAACACCTTATCCCTACACTGTCCTCTACAGATAACGGGGAGAATATGAAAAGCATTCTTGCTTCGCCCCTTTAAGCCAGTCCTTATAAGGACTAATGAAAAGTGTATGTTTCTGATCTATTTGTATCAGGATAAATCAGAAACATTCCCTACACAAGGTGATCAATGGTAATCACCTTGTGTAGGGAATTTTATGCATTTTATTATTAGTAAGTATTAGTAAAAAGGAAGTAATGACTCTGAGAAGGGAATTTGCATTTCATGCAGTTATGAAAGATTTATTTTGTTGCGTGAGAGACACAAAAACTCAACATTCCAGAGACTAAAAACCGCCTTGGTCAATCATCTTTAAATCCTTTCCAACATCTCATCATCCTTTTGAAAATCAGATGGCCTTATACAAAGGAACCGCAATCTCCTTGATGTCTACAAGTCACTAACCTCCCATCACTGTCAGAATTCACTGCGCTGTCATCACAATTTTAGGCTCCTATATATATCACACAGATATCTCTTATACCCTCCACCTCCTCCGATATATCCTCCCCAATTTTATACTCTGTATTCCATTTTCCAAATTTTAAAAGCCTTATACTTTGCAACATTGAACTGGTAACTCCATTTCCATGCCCATTCACTCAGTCTATTCAAGTCCTGTTGTAAAGCCACAATATCTGCTCTACTCATCATTGCTCTTCCCAACTTTACATCATCTGCAGACATCTGAATATCTCCAGACAAACCTTCCCCATTATAATTAACATACGAGGTCTGAAAGGTTCTCTGCCTCGACCATAGATGGCAACACTATCGGCAAGTTTTTTTCTAGGTTGGTACATCTGTCCTAAGCATCCATGTGTAATTGCAAGTCATTCTATCAAGCAGATTGTTTTATACAGCTGTCTGAAGCAAAGGTGTCTGTATCTCTTGAAATGGATAAAATTGAGTATCGTGTGGTTATAAAATTCTTTGTAAAAGAAGGTTTTAACGCCAAACAAAATTCATTTGAAAGTTCAAGAAAGTTTATCGGCACTCTTCTCCTTCGTTTTAGACAATTAAGAAATGGGCTGCCGAGTTTAAACGTGGTCGTACCAGCCTTGAAGATGATCCACGTGAAGGACGTCCAAAACGTCTAACAACACAAGACATTATTGATCAAGTACACGATATATAAATTTGGCTCTCTCTGACTTTTATCTCTTCCCAAAATTAAAACTCTTCCTCGCTGGTCAGCGTTTTTCTTCGAATCAAGAGGTGATTGCAGCTGTAAAGGGGTATTTTGCAGATCTTACTGAGAACCACTACAGGAACGGGATAATGGCGCTGGAGCATCGCTGGAATGTATTAAGGGAGATTTTGTTGAAAAATGAAAATAAATTTGAAATTATAAATTCGTTTTTTTATTGTTAGGCCGAGTACTTTTCAGATCATCCTCGTAAAGGTTAAACACTAATAGTCCAAATTGAGACACGCGATTAGTGACGTTTCTCTTCCGGGATATTGATCCTCCCATACACAATTGGCAGACAGCCACCAAATAGCTAATCTCAAATATAAACCACTAATCTATTATCCGACCCATCTGTGGATTTGACTATAAACATAGTGTGGCAATCTATTAAACCTTTGCAAAGTCTAAGCATAATACTGTGCATGCATCTTCTTTCTCCAATGTACACTCCACTTTATTGTAATAGGTAATTACAATTACTAAAAGATGATCTTCCTTTAGCAAACCCATGCTGTCACACAAACAGAATTCCACTGACATAAACTTAATTGTGTTTATTGGTCTTCACTAAATTCTCAAACACTTAACCACAACACCTGACACACAGATTGGCCCATAATTTGATGCTTAAGTTCTGTCACCTCCTTTATGAAGCGGCACAATCTTGGCTTCCTTCCACTCCTTTGGAACTTGACCCATTACAAGACTCATATTAAACAAATATGTCATGGCAGATTCTATCAAAATACGCGATGATATGTCACCAAGTCCCAGAGTCTTTTTAACATCAGTTTGCTCAATTCCCCACACACACCTGCTGATGCACAGTCAGTCAGTCAGTCAGTCTCTCTCTCTCTCTCTCTCTCTCCTCCTTTTCCATTGTACTCAAAGTCCGCATAATGTCACATTCACAAGGATGAAATACCTTCGTGAACTGCTTATTCAATATCTCAAATATATTCTCTGCAGTGGTTATCCTTTTACCATTTTCGCCAATCAATATCATCCTTCCTCAATTATTCTTTCTTCTGCTGGCTACATATCAAAAGAACTCTCAAGATGCTTTGTGGCTTCATTAGAAAACTGCTGCACATTCTGCACCAGAGCGAGTCACCTTTCCTGCTTATTCTTCGCTCTGCTCATGAAACTGATTGTTACCACTTAATCTTGTGCTGTCATCATCATCCTTCTTCCTCCGGACGGCATGATTATTCTCTTCATTCATCCATTTCATCCCTATTTTATTTAACCCTTTGACCCCTGGGATATATTTCGGCATTACTTCTACTAGATAGTTCTTGAATATCACTCAATCAGCATTGATCTCCTTTCCACTCAACTACTTTCATAATACAAGTGCTAACTATTTCCTGGGCTTTTCATCATCCCCAGCCTTCTAGGTCCACGTATACTTTCCTCACATAAGTCTTCATGTAGCTAGCAAACAGCCAGGTAATCAATTCATGGTCACTCTCACTATTTCGAGGGAGATTTGACATCGCATTCCTCTTATTAGATAAGATTTGCCTGTCAGATTTGCTTATACATTTCACGGTCACAACTCTCCACACCACCAGGTCTATAAAAGCATCCAATTAATATTTCATTTTATCAACATCTACCTACTTTCTGCCTCACATATACTTCCTCTAAACCACTCAATATTTCCTCCCTTGCATGCGCAAAACTCCTTTTCTCTCGTTATACACCCTCCATCTTTATTTTGTCAGACCGTATAAGTTTCATATTTATGTGGCATAGATCTAAAGAGGATATTCGAATAAGAATTTAGTGCATCCTCTTAAAATGAAAGAAATAATTGGAAAAAGTAATTAAAAAAAATACATATGCATATATTCATATGCACATATGAATCCGATTCTTCGAGATCGATGCTCAACTTAGTCTACTTTCGAAGTCGCGAATATCGTGTTTCGGATCATGTTTTGAAAACAATGTCAAAACAGGACCGATTTGTTTTCGCAGGTTTAGCGTCTATGCAGGTTGCATGTGCACCCCGCTTTAGTTTTTTTGAGCTTTGGTGGTTCGCTCTTCCCCTCAGAATGAGTACACAAAGTGTACACTAATATTAAAAAATGATGTCCGTCTCATGAGTAAACTCATTTGGTCATCTCACTAGACAGTACACTCAATGAAATTGCTCGCTACAGTAATTATCATCGTCATTATCATCAAATTCCTACCATGTACCCTCAAGGGGTGTACAGGATATGATAGTACTACATGAAAAATTTACATCATTACTAACTTCCTGTCTACAATTTTCCTCCAAATCAGTCTGTTACTTGTCAAGACTCCAACATTATCAGATTTTATATTTCTGTCGTCTAAGGCACTTTGTACCGTATCAATCCACCTATATCTTGGTCTTCCTCTGGGTCGTTTTCCTGCCAACCTGGCAGAGAACACTTGTTTTGCTAATTTTTCCTCGCCCATTCTGTTTAACCCCTTAACGTACTACTAATTAAAAATCAGAAAGCGGTCGTTTTTCTGCCAAATTTTGAGCGAGGGTAATTTGCTGGATCAAATTCATCATTTTCTCGGCTGAAAGGAAATAGGCACAAGATTGGCACTAGAGTCTATATTCGGTTGTATTTATATGTGAAACCAAAATTCAAAATCAGTTTTGGTGCAATAAACAAAAGACGTGTCACAGACGTCTTTGTATGTTAAGGGGTTAAGCGCCCATATCACCTCAGATCAGCTTTACTAACGCATTCCTGGATGCTGACAATGTCAAGTTCTTTCCTAATATCCTCGTTTTTTATATGATATTGACATTGATGCCATCTGTTCACCCCTCTAATCTTTCTCAGGACTCTCATATCTGCGGTCTCTAGTCTTTGGTCAAGTGTTTTACTTCTGACCCAGCTCTCAGATCCATAAGTTAAAACTGGTTTGAACACTGTCTTGTATACAGCTAATTTAGTGTTCCGACTAATTTCTCTCTTATTCCATATGAATTTATTCAATTGACTTCCTACCATACCAGCTTTGTTGATTCTGTTGTCTATTTCTATATTTAATTTACAATATTCAATAAAAATCGTACCTAAGTAGCTGAAATGTTTTACTTGTTCCACAGATTCTCCATTCGCAACGCAGTTGACATTTTCAACGATTCTGCCTATTTTCATTGTCTTTGTCTTTTTAGTGCTGACCTTCATACCATATCTATTACAACAGCTATTCAATTTAGTCAGGGAATCTTGCAGACTTGTAGCGGATTATTATACAGTAATTATTATTTCTCTAATTGTTTACAATAAGTGAAAATATTTAGAGCTTACTTCTGTGCATCTTACACACAGTATCTTTTTTTTTCAACGAACCACTGATTCCTTCATTCAGAAACGTATTCTCTCCATACGCGATCATCTAATGAGTGTGTTTTTAGAACGCGATTTTATTCGCCATGAAAAATAAGCACTTCATTAATTGTAGTACAGTTGGTAGTTTTTTAATGGATAAACGCATGCATTTATAACATTATTCAGTGAAATCTCAAGAATCATTTTCTTTTATAAGAATAATATTGAGGACTAAGACAGATGTGGGGTAATGCTTCTATGGCCTAATTTTTTAAAGAAGTGCTGCGTTGTCAAGAAAGAAAGAAAGTAATAAACCATTTGTAACTTGAACATCCGTAGCGTATTCGCTATGTTTTTTTTTTTTTTTTTTTGTGGAAATGACTTAGGTTTTGTGTTCGATCTAAGACGCAAAGAATATTGTTTTCTTTCATTTTAAGATGAATTAGCGTCTCATATGAAAGTTGCAAGATTCTCCTTCCAGAGAGGTTTTTAACCTCTCAAAAAAAAAAAAACAAGTCAAAGGGAAAAAAGCAATCATGAGACACAGAACACGTGCCTAATAGCCTGACCTTCTTCAGTCGTAATTCCAGCCAATTTATGAACTAACCTGTAACTCAATGGAAAAAGTTTCGCCACTCCTGGCCGTTCTGCATTCGAGTCCATCTTACGCCAAAAATGTTCTTTTACAATACAAAATGAATGCTAAATGGAAGATACCCTTGGATACACGCGAACCTTAGACGTGCGAGCATGCTGATACATTCCGTATTTCGTTCTAAAAATTTCAATATATCCTTAAGGTATTCCCTATTTATTTCTAAGATAACTCCATGCTAAAATAATATAAAACAAAAATTCTTTGCTCTAAAAAGGAAAGTTTAATTTCAACTTCAGATACTGACGTCACTAAACCAACTAACGTCAACTGGAAACGTTTCTGGCTAAGCAGATAGATGAAGACATAGCATGGTAGATTATAAAGTACTTTTCACTTCACCATGACATGCCAATGTTTCTATCGAAAGCAAGTACGGAACTAAATGACTAAGATCTGTTGTTTTTACAATTACCTTTAAGATGGTTTTATTGCATCATTCGTTTTATAGTTGGTTACATTTATAAAATATACTTAAGCACTTAAAAATTATTTTTTGTCCAACAATTTATTAAAACTCTCTCCAAAGAGAAAAGTTTTTAAAATGATGTACTTGTTCCTTAAACTTTTCAAGTCACTTTCCAAACTCAGGTATAAAAGTTTTTGATAATACACAGAGATTAAGCCAAATACAGATTGCTGTGAAAATTGGGGAACTACCTGTAATCAAAGTCGTCTAAATGTTTAAATTGAATTAACGAAACCCTAAATATACTCTCTATCTAAGTTATAAAAAGACACCTAAATTAATCTATGAGAGAAGCCAAAAAATAGCATAAAAATTCGTGTTGAAAAGTTTATAATAATGAGAACTACTGCATAAATCAGGCACCTTTACCAAATAAAAATGACAATAAATCTGTTATTTTTCATGATCAATGAAGTTTATTGAATAAAAGAGCTCAACAATAAAAAAAAATTGAAAGCTTTTAAAATATTGACTGCGGTACGTGAGGGCAATTCATCTCTCTATCTCCCCTCCACTCCGAACAAGACCGAACAGACTTCTCACTCGAGACACGCCCATTTGAAGAAGTCACTTAACAACTCGTTATGAACAGTGTCCATCAATCTCCCATTTTTGTGCTTCAGGCTGTCCACCGCACATGATGCACGTAATGGAAGCACGGTGTGCTTTAAGCAAAAGGACGTCACGTAGTAAATTATCTCGCTTCCTCGTGCACTATAACATACCCTTAGATGACCGTTAAAACAACTTTAGTGAATGCGATAATGTTCTATACAGAAAGGATGGAGATGTCGCTCATCAAGCGAAGAAAAACAGCAAACGGAATCTCTCTTAATTTGTTATCGTTTCTGAATGGCAAGTGGAATGGGTCGATTACGCTTTGACAAGTTGGAAAAGACGAAAGATGAGCCTGTCTGACAGCGTCAGACTGAAGAGCAACAGCTTTAGATTATTCAGTGATAATACCTGAAAATGAAGAGTTAATATGGAAACTCACAGGCGATTTGTATGACCTTTGACCTTATGTGAACCATACGGTAAGCCACACTAAAACGGTGAGCTCCAAAAACGTGTGATAAGAAGCGAAGTGTTATATCTCTGACTTTCACAGTCATTAAATATGTATTTCTTTCTTCTTCTTCTCCCTTCTACGTGTTAGGCCTACTGGCCTGTTACAGAGCTATCTTAAGCCCTTCTAAGTCGTGCCCGTCCCGAGGATAAGGTGACTAGCCTTACCTTATGCCTCCCGGTATATTCTATGGCTGTTGTGTGTGTTCGTGAGGCCGGTTTGCGGGAGGAAAAACCCCAGATAAACTGCGAAAAAAAAACCCTGCTGTCCATGTCTGGCTAACTTGGCTATGTCTGAGAAATATCTTTAAGCTCCTCACGTCGTTGACGGGAATCGAACCCAGGACACTCCTTTCCGAGGCATATTGTTGTGAAGCGCATAGCCACTAGGCTAACCGTGCTGACTTTATTTCTTTAATATCATGTAAAAACGAATATCTGTGTGCCCTACATGTTGTAGGATTTATTCTTTGGGAAATGTATGTTTTTCTTTGTTAATTCGTTTCGAAAAATTAGATTAAAATGCAACGGTCTGACAGTTTATAAAAAAATATTCGATCTGCCTCTAAATTAGAAAAGGCATTATGCCTCAGAACAATGAAATCTTTATTTTGATGCTTCCTAACCACTGTTGTTTTCACACAACTGCTCGCGAGTCATGTTAGATAAATAAAAAACAAGAAAACGATGTATTTTTATGCATAAACTACAGTGAAATTGCTATCGTCGATGCACCTGCCTACAATGCATTGAAGCTAGTCCTCAATTCGATTATTTATTTTGTTTCTATAAAAGTAAATAATAATAACAAGAAAAAGCATGCAAACGTTGCTGATCTAAACATCTAGCGTTAAAAATATGACAAAAATATATTTTAAAAATATAAAGTATGCATCAGACGTCAGAAATTTTAACAAAAACGTTATGGAATTTATCTGAGAGAATTCTATCGTTCGCATATTTTATATCCGTTAGATTTTGTTCCAGTTTCGCTGAAATCGCGTATTTCTGAGCCGGTAGTGAGATAACTCCTTATTCTAAACACAGATGACTGACTGACTGCTTTCCTCTATCTTGGCAGTTTCTCAGAGGATTGGTTCGTTTTAAATCACACAGAGGGAGACATCGCCATAAGGTAATTGAACGTTTTTTTTTCTTTTGCATTCATTCTTTATACTTGAACCCTGAGGTATTCTGTAAAACTTTTTCGCTTCAGCTGTTTTGCTGAAAAAATCGATTTCCAGGTTACTTCATATGATAAAATTTGACTTCAAAAGTCCCAAACATTTGCAAAGGTAAGAAAACAACAGAAAGTATCCTAACTTTCGAAGTACACGAATACTGTTTTTTAAATAAACATTAATTGTAATAACTTATAAAACAACATATTGATTGACGTACATCAATATTATTTTATGTTTATGAAAAGGAAAACAACAAAATCCTAATATCGAAGCCTTATACTTCAAAAACACTCCTACTCAACCATGGTATCATTCTTGTTATTGAGATAAATTAATTGTAAAAGAAAACTAAATAAAATGGTCTGAAAAGCTTTGTATTTATCAAACAAAACCGTACTAAAAAATCACTTTATTAGTGAAAACAGTTTATAAAGGAATTATTGTATTTATTAATAAAAAAGGTGTCGGAATAAATTTTTGTTTCTATAAAAATTACCTTATATTTTATTACAATTTTTAGAAAATATATTACTTTCTATATATTATATTTATAGAAAATTAACTGAAAAATCTGTATAAACGTTTATTAGAAATTCTATACTTCTGTCTAGAATTTCTAATAGAAATATACGTAATTAAAAAAAGGCTTCCTTGAATCGATCACTTCCAAAGTGATACGTTAAAATCCTTATTTCAATCCATATTGAATTTATTATGAATCAATTATTCCTCGAGTTCGATACTAAGCTAATTTCAAAACAGAAAGCTTTACTCGAACTGGAAATCTTCCCATAATTCCAGAGATTTAAACCGAAATTTATTCATGTTATTTTTTTCCCCAGAAGATAGGAAATTTCCCGCCCCCCATTCTACCTGTTCTCATCAGCTTAACGAACGGCGACTAGTGTTCTGTCATTTATTCTCTTCCACCGATCTTTTACAGACTTTGCATGGAACTTCGCTTCCCAGGCAGCGTCGGTTCAGAGGTAATGTGCTTTTAATGTGATCTAATAGTCCGGATATCACGGTGTGTGTAATGTATGGTTCCTAATAGCTCACTGGTCCTTTAAAAGTTAATATTTAGGAATCAAACAATGATTAGTTTTGTCTCTAATCTCAAATTACACGCGAAATTACGTCACGTGTTTCTTATTTTCAACATTGTATTAGAGTACCGCTAAATTCAACTAAATAGCATTTAGACTGAATTTTAATGAATTTTATTTAAAGGAATAAGATTAAGACTTTTTCAACCTTTATGAATTAGTTTTGTAAATATTTTATTCCAATAATAAATTATTAAAAGTAATTTTAAATAAAACTCAATTTAAAATAATGGATTTATGTATTCAAAATGTTTAAATCTTAACATTATGAGCGCAAAATTTATTTAAACATCATTTAGATTATATTTCGTAATTAGATTTTGGCTTAGTATACCACTTACATATTTTATTTAAATTCAAATACAGTAAACAAACTAAAAATATGCTTTTTAAAAAGGCAATTAGAATGTATTATATATTCCAACACCAATTGGTTTAAATATAATGTATTTTATATAAAAAAAATGAACGTTAACAGTATTTATATTTATATATTTATGTATTTATGTATATTTAAAGTTTATAAATGTATTTATTTGACTGCCAAAATTATGACTAAATGTATAAAATTAAATGGATAAGAAAAATGAAAAGATAACTAAAATTCACATTTAAGCAATATTTACTTTATATTAAATTCGTTTAAGTTAAAATATCAGTCCGCGCGGTTAGCCGAGCCGAGTAGTTATGCGCTCCGCAACTATATAATTTGTGTCGGAATGTTCTGGGTTTGATTCCGTTCTTAAATAAAAACAATTAAAACTAAAATTTCAAAAAATAATTTAAACGCTAATTAAAACTATTTATTATAAATTTTAATTTAGCTAATTTAATATAAAATTACTTGTTTTTACTGTATTAAGTTATTTAATTCGTTTGTTTTTGTGTCTAAATTAACAAGCTTTATATCGTTAACTATATGCGATTGCAGACATTATATTCCTCGCTCTTAGAATATGGAACTTAAGACAGTTTTATATAAAATATCATTATAATTAAATATAAAACATTGATTAAAGTATATTTTTATCTATTAAATTGAACTTTAAATGCCGAAAATCCTAATTTTAAATAAAAAAAAGAATGAGTTATTAAACACCATTAATATTATTTCTAATTACAGTTATTTATTTTAATTGTCAACTATACTTTGCTTTTTTTAATCAATCGACCGTGAGATGCGGTGATTGATTCATTCAATCCAATATCCTTGGAGGGTAATGGATGGCAATTCTGTAGCCAATGAAGTTCTAACTGAGGCTCAGCTATTTCTGTTACCCTCCTGCCATGATCAGAGCTTTAATTGCTCAATAACACCTTATCCATACACTGTCCTCTACAGATAACGGGGAAGATGAAAAGCATTCTTGCTTCGCCCCTTTAAGCCAGTCCTTATAAGGGATAAGGACTTGAGTTTTTTTGTTTTTTTTTGAACTGGGGTTACGGGGAGAAAAAAAACAATTCTGGGAGGGTAATGGATGGCAATGCTGTAGCCAATGAAGTTCTAACTGAGGCTCGGCTATTACTGTTACCCTCCTGCCATGATCAGAGTTTTTTTTATATAGCTCAATAACACCTTATCCTTACATTGTCCTCTACAGATAACGGGGAAGATGAAAAGCATTCTTACTTCGCCCTTTTAAGCCAATCCTTATAAGGACTATAAGGTTCGTTTAAATTTAAAAGTTAAATACCAATAAATTCATCTATTCTGGGACTATGATAAAGAGGGGTATTCACTATATTATTAACTACCGTTAAACAAGGTTTATCACCCAACAGAACCGAGACTAAGCCATAAAGGGTTAGAATGCTATCGATCTGTTCTTCGCAGCATTAATATGGATGTACGTTTATTGTCTTGCGACTTGCTCAGAGAATACGCAAGTGAAAAGCATCTTGTGTATTTTATGAAACAACCTCGCCCAATCACGTACAAGATTTTGTAGGAAAACTGCAAAATTATCCAAACAATTTTTAGAGGAATTTTGAAATAGGAAACGTATGTGTTCACGCCTGCTAGGCAGTTAAAGAGGATGGAAACTTCTTACTTCTGGTATTGGCAGGTCGAATAAGGCGTGAAATATTGCATTCCACATCATAAAGAGACACTAACATGGGCGCTGTTTATCACGAGATGGATACCCCTGAACCTTTCCAACCTAACAAGAACAATGGCACGCACGTGCAGCAGAAGAATCTGTTCTTATCTCGACTGTTTCTTCACTTACTTTGAAATGATAATTACTTGGTTAAAATTCATTCTTTCTCTCTAGAGGTTTAATATCTGGCTTCATCTTATGCAACACGTTAAATCCAACTACTGATAGATGAAAAGGATAAAGCGTGATAAAAAAAAAGATGCAAACTGATATTCTAAACGAAACCCTACTTAGTCGTAGACAAGTTTACTTACTGAATAATTCATCTTTTTATACTCCTAAGAGAGTTGAGAAATGCTAATTACCAAGCTAATCCCATTTTTCTGCTGCTTCATCGAATATTCTAGGTTTAGGAATAAGTCTGTGCTAGGAAAAGTAAGCACAGATAGACAGAAATATCTAATAAAGCTCAGATAAAAGACGTCTTGGAATGTGTTATATAAATCATTGTCATCACCTACTTGACTACACAATAAGGTAGTTACAGACGGACACAAAAAACAAATCCTCTAATTCCCGGATTTATGTTAAATACTGTCCTTTCTGTTTTAATTTTTTTTCTTTTGGATATGTGATGGTATTCAAGGTAATTATTAATGCATTCTTTTTAATAACTGTTACTAGTTTGAATTCTAGTTCGCTCAGCAACTGTAAAATGAATTATACATAAAACCTCGCTGCCATCGTTGAAATATTTAATAGCTATACATACGTAAGGAACGCAGCTACACGTAAGCCCAATATCAACCCTTGGAATCAACATTGCGACTAATCCGTAGGTGTTGTAAGTTTATGATGAGAAGCAATGAATCATCTGACACCCTTTATGGATTTTAGTATTGAAAGAGTCCTTGTAGTACTGCTTAGTACTGATCCAAAACTATTTCTCCTAGTAGGAGCTATGGATTAAAACCTGTCTGGTAGTAATGCCTGCATAGATGAACGCAGAAAGGATGTTTAACATTTTTGGAGGAATGATGCGGAAAAACTTGACTAGCCTGATAAAATCCAGATCTCAACTCAACGAGATACCTATGGGATGAACTGAAATCGGATGTAAGTCAGACCAGTGTTTCGAGCAACTACGTGTCGCACTAATAGAAAAATGATCTAAAATACTTCGCTCATCACAAACTGGAGGAGTAAATCTAGAAGGATGAAAAGGTGGTGGTTACTGCTAAAGGAAGACTCACATATGACATTGCGATGTGTGCAATTTAGGTTTTTATGGAATATAATGCCATACTATTACTTATTTTAACAGTGAAAGAAAGCTTGCACTCTCTAGAGAACATCTTCTAAGATGAAGTTTTTTTTATATGTTAAAAGACCTTTATATAACAGCAACGTAACATGTAGGCAAATGATTAAGAAGAAAATGTAATCTATTAATGTTTCTTAAAAAGTCGGGGATTGCATTTATTGGGGAAAACGGTAAGGGAGGATATTGTTCCAGAGGTCAGTGGAATAGAAAGAGGTGAGAAGTTCGTTCGGGATGTTTGGAGTTTGACACTGTATGGACGTTGACTAATGGCTTCTCTAGTTCTTACATGATTAGAAGATTATAGAGGAATGGCAGTAGTTAGTTCAGTGGAGGACTGCCTTTTAAAGTACTTACAAAATAAACACATATATTTAATGCGCCTATGAAAGTGAATGAAAAGAGTCTGCGAGAGATTGGTCACCTATTAAGTAGATCATCCTTTTCTGTGCATCATCAAGAATTCTTACGGAAGTTTTGGATGCATCACCCCAAATGAGATAGTAATATTCCAAGGTTGGTCGGATCTTAAGACTATCTCAAAGGCTACTGATATATTTGAGCCAGGATAAGCTGGATGTGACAGTCAGCCCAAGAATATTTGTTGTACAAAAAAGTAGAGAGAATTTGCTATTATGGTAACGTAAAGGGGAAGATGGCAAGCTAGAATATAAATATTGCAATGACAAAAGCAATACTGGCTTTTAAATGACATGCTGAAGTATAACAGCCCTGGTTCGAGAGCTTTTGTGGTTTCGATAAAGTATGGTAGCTTGGTAGATTGTGTTTTGCATTACAGCCGAAAATACAAATTTTTCCCTCATCATTTCCGTACGATATATCTCAGATATTCCTTCGTTGCTTCTGAAAAGGTATCCGACCTGGGCCTCTCAAATGAGGGATCTCTCTTTCGAAGTTATTAATACCTGCTACTGTTCTCCATATTTGGTTTGCACGTTCATGGAAGATATTTGTGCTTTTATATGTTGAGTTTGATGTGCGATGTGTATGCTCTTGTAACAATTATTCTGAATAGGAAAAAAAAATCAGATTTATTCTTATTATTTAAGGAGAATAAATTAAGAGATTTTTGAAAAACGTGTCATTCTCCGTTATTTATCATTAATGGACTTAGATTTGTTTGTTTACTTATACTGACAGCCAGTGAAATTAATTATTTTCTGTATTTTATCAGAATTCTAAGGATATTAATACTTAGCGTATTATAAAGAGAATAGTTTTGTGAAACATCGAGGATGTATGATAGTAATAGCTGAGAATAGAAGATGTTGTATAATGATAGCATGTGGAGAAAATTCACCGAACTCTCTTTTGATACGTGATTTGTATCAAAAGAGAGTTCATCTGAAATTTTCTAGTAAATTACAAATTAACTTGTTAATTGAAAAAAAAAAAGTATTTAGATATTCAATGAACAAAAAGCTCCAGTATTGTCTCCTTATGGACAACCAAAATTTCAAGATTTTAACGAAGAACCGTCCTAAATCTCACTACAAACGTAGAGCTATATTCTGTCTAAACAATTATAGAAGCAATAAAAATCTTCCTGGCAATTAATGTTTCAGATTGTGCGTTGATATTTCAGAATAGATGAAACTCTACTCGTAATTAATTCAAAGAAGGATCTCTGTGTATAAAGCGGGCGATATTAGTATTCCTTATGAAATAAAGGCAGGATAGCCTTCACTTAGGTGACCTCAAAGCTAGCTAACTGGGGTGAGACTTTAACATAGTCTGTAAGGAATGAGGAGATCCGAGTGGGATATCAAAAAAGTCCGCCACTTAAGTGGTTCCTGCTTTTTTCCCATAGAAAAGTATCGCCCAGGAGATTTCGTTCTTTTTATTAATTTTTAATTTTAACTGCGCTGTCACTTTATAATTAACGGTGGTGTGAATTGTATAGGGGATTAGATGAAAAAAAAAACATGAATAATAAAAGACAATATCAATTAGTTAGCTAATAAGTAGCATCTCTCATTCCATTCTCGAACACATCTAAAGTAGGTAGTTCAACATAAAAGTTGTTGCAACATTATTTTTATAAATTGATAGAAATGAAATAATTAAAAATTGTTTAAAAATTCCAGTTTAATGTTTTCAAACTATCATTGTAAACGTCATGAAATAATAGCTGAAGCAGTTCAAATTTTTAAACTTTTTTCGCCTCCAGTTCTCTTCCTTCCATAGACAAAAATTCACATCTGTACCAAATTAACTGCCCAATAGATCTTTGAAACTACTTTGGGAAACTATTGAAAGAAGTTTTCCTAACACTACACCTGAGCTCACCAACCGCAAAGACCGATTGGTTCTCGCTTAGCGTGAAATGCGAATCCTTCATTCCCCCCCCCATTAAAAACCATTGTTTATTTTCAAATATTATAATAAACCTTGTGGTTTGCTGATTGCATTTTTATCTATCGACTGCTGGATGATAGCGTTTCAAAGAAAACTCCAAAATTATCTTTCAGGTGCTTTTCTTCCGATGTAACCCCCGAAAAGTCTTGATTTCTTCAGTCCACTAAATTTTGGTCGGGTCATTCATCATCTTGTGTTATCCATTTCTAGTACTTGTTTTATCCTGTTGATGTTGTTTTCCGTAAATATGTTCGAACTATTGCCGCATCAGATATTTCACGTTTATTTTCTAAATAATCAGGGATTTTGACTTTTCTTCTTATTCAAGTATTTATTTCAGATCCAATACTATTGTGATACCTAGTATATTTAGTATATTCCCATAGTAATTTGTTTTCTTAGTTTTTGAGTTTCCTATGCATTCAAATGTCCATTTGTCAAAGCCACATGTCAATGTAGAGAGAACGTGCTGGTTAAAAACATTCCTTTTTACGCAAACTACTTTTGAATATCAATTGCAGCAATCCAAATGTTTCCAATATAGCAACTTTCCTATTTTAATATTTCCCATTGTATTTGGAGCCACAACTATCTGTTTTCCTAGTTGTAGTGATTTATTTGGTCAACTTAATGGTCTAACTTTTATTTATGTTTTGTACATACGTACTGAACACAATTTAAATCTTCTGTAGGTTTAATAATTAATTATACACCCTCTGTCCAAAAAGAAACCGAACTTTTCGCAAATAGACGGAACTAGTGGCTCCAGCTGTTGTATTTTTTTTGTTGTCGAAAGCGGCAACCTTCATAAGTGTTGTGTCAACTGTTTATGGCATTTGTTTCAATAGAAGCCGAGTTATACTGGCAAGAGTGACAGTGTGTTTTCACGAACGGTCGGAAAATGAGTTTCAAACAGAGAGTTGCGATTGTGTTAAACTTGGTAAAAGTTTTACCGAAATGCATCAAATGCTTCAAAAAGCATACGGTGATGAATGCTTATCCCGTACTCAAGTTTACGAGTGGTTTAAGCGATTTCAAAGTGGTCGTGAGACGCTTGAGGACGACGAAAAGCAAGGCCGTCCAAAAACTGGACTGAGCGAAGTTAACATCCAAAATGTGCGTGATTTGATCAAAGAAAACACAAAATCATCCTTGAGATTGATTGAAGATGAATTGGGGATTCCAAATTCAACTGTGTACAACATTTTGACCGAGAATTTAGGCCTTCGTAAATTGAATTCGCGATTTTTTCAATTCGTAATTTGCACCATCTCATCGTTCGAACATAGTGAGACAGTTTTTGAGCAAAACCCAAGTTTGTGTGTTGGATCACTCGCCGTATTCACCTGATTTAGCACCCTGTGACTTCTTTCTCTTCCCTTATCTTCATTTGCCGATGAAAGGAAAGCGATACGACACCATCGAAAACGTTCAAACGGCAGTAATCACGACCCTCAACAGTGGCCCAAAAACCGATATAAAAAACTCATTTAAACGACTTAATTGACCGTGCCAAACGCTGTATCGAAACTGAAGGAGAGTATATTGATTGAAATAAATGATTTGAATAATTATAATTGGCTTGTATCTTATTTTCTATCAAAAGTTCGGTTTCGTTTTGGACAGAGGGTGTAGAAACTCCACAGGTTTCGCTGCACAAGAAATTCTTTGGGTTCATCTTTATGCCAGCTGATTGAAGATTGATCAAAAAAGTGGAGTCAATAGTGGACATAACCTCTTTACATACTGCAACTGCTATGAAAGTTTGGTAATTATTCTTCCAGATTTTGCGTACTCTAATACCTTCCCTCCTTTATAACAAAGTTATATCAGAAGCATCCCCACAGTAGCGAATTTATTAAGTGACATCCATCAAAAAAGTTTCTCTCAGTTAAATTCTTTCCTAATTGGTCATTGCCTCTTATTTATCATCTTTTATTGGAGCAGTAGTTAACGGCTACCTCACCATTATAAACCTCCATCCAATGAATTGCTGATGTAATTTCGGCACAGATGCAGCATCCCAGCACTAAAACTGCATCGGGAATAGATCCTCGAACTCCGATTTTTCTGTCATTTTCTCACGCGATCATTCAAATACGTAGTCTTCCTCCTACAAGCATGTACATGAACACTCGGCACAAAGAGGGTGTTGTGGTCGCTGATGGCTGTGATTAGAACACTTCGAAGATGATTCACAGGGTGGAGTTAAAAAGGAGAAATCTCATAGAATAGAAGATGGGTGTGTCGTTATTATGAGATGCGTGACAATGGCATCTTTAAGTTTACGATATATGCGCTTCAACAACTAAAACAAATCACTGCTTGAAGTTTGCATTCTTTTGTGCAATGTGCAGTTTCCTCTTCTCTTTATCTACTTTTGGATTTTCAGTAAAAGGTTAAAGTATGTTTTGGTTATAAGTCGTTTAAATTAAGAGTATGGGAAAATTCCAAATTTTTTTCTGATATTTCGCATAGAGAACAGCAAAATAGTTTATTAAATTATCTATTTAATAGATAATTTACTCTCGGTAAGTCTTGTTTCAACTGCAACTCATTTGTGTGCTAAATTTCAAACCAAATTTGTTGACAAGTCGCTCTTTATTTTCAGTCGCCATAAAAATCCCCATGAAGCAAAACATCAGTGTACGTCTTCTGTGGCGAGCTGTTTTTGTCACGCATGAAGCAGTGCTAATAGCGTAACGAAACGTAATGCTAAACTTCAATGCCATCAACACAATGATTCTACGTAGGCTGTTCAATAAGTAATAAGGCTATATTTATACAGAAAACAGTTTACCTTTAATCGTCATCATTTACATGGTCTTTTTCGAAGTAACTACCGTGAGACGCGATGCATTTGTCCCAACGTTGCGTCCACTTCTTAAACACAGGTGAAAGTCCGTTTTTTGAGAGTTCTTTCAAAACCGCCTCCGCAGTTTTTACACGTGCTTTATTGCTTTCGAAATGGCGGCCTCTTGGTAGTTTATTGAGCTGAGCAAACAGCCAGAAATCGCACGGTGCGAGATCAGGACCGTATGGATGGTGTGGTAGGATATCTGTGTTGTTCTTCTGCAAAACGTCCACTACACAACCAGCAATATGTGGCCTTGCATTATCGTGGTGCAATAAGAAGCCATTCTTCAGCAATCGACGCTTCCTTTTGACGTGCTTGATGATAATCGCTGCTGTGTTGATCATTGTCCCTATGATGGACGCTGAAGGTCTTCCCTCACGTTCAAGATCTTCCACATTTTACCTTCCTTCCTTAAAAGTTTTATGCCAGCGAAAAACACTTGCCCTCGACATTGCTTCATCGTGGAAAGCTTCGCGTATCATGTTAAAAGTGTCCGATGCCGATTTTTGCAAAATTTAATCGCATAACGCTGTTCCAAGGACGCTTCCATTTCGAAGACTGGTCGCGCCTCGTAGGCGCGCCGATGAGCAGTTGCGTTTAGTCACGTGACACTCTGGCACATCAGCCCGTATACGCCATCTATCAACCTCTTTTGTTAATACAGACAACAACATTTCTTTATTCCACAGAAATTAATATTGTGATGAGTGGTTTCGCCACAGTAAAATTAGTCTTATTACCTATTGAACAGCCTACGTAAATGAAAAAGGAAAAGAGAAAAATCCGTAGCACCTTAAGTCAGTTACCTTAAGGTAAGTAATAGTTACTCTTAAACGACAAGTGAGTAATAAAGGTAACTAAGGCCATGAAAGTGGGGGGCGCACGATGTCTATTAGGTATATTCACTAGCAAGGTATGTCTATAGGAAAAGTGGTTTCGAGAGGGAAAAATTTTCTGCTGCCTCCCATTTGAAATCAGCAAACTTTTATGTATAAAACTACAGACAGTATTCATGACAAACGATGCATCCAATTAGCAATCAATAACTGCTAATTAACTACAAAGGGATCCATCATAGTGAATATGAAACTGAAACGACAGAGACATAAACGAAAAAACAACTTAAATTTGCAGTTAGGGAAAGTAACTGAAGCTAATGAAATTAATTTTCGTCATCGGAAAAGCAGACACAAAACATCCTTCACGTTTCGTGTATAGAAAAAACGCAGATGAGAAAAACAGAAAAAAACAGCGAAAACATTAAAGGAAAAAAAGAATGAAAAAACAGAAATGTATTAACTATTTGAATAACATAAACGAATTAATATATACTCGTAGGCTGTAAAATATCCGAGACTAATTTTCTTCAAAACACGCTTCTAAATCTTCTGAGTCAAGCAGAGAAAAACAGCTTATTACATGTAATTTCCAGGATATATTAAATACTTCAGAAGTAAACTTTCAAAAAATTGAATTAAACGAAGCGTGAAGAGCGCTACTAAGAAACACTAAAAACAAAAGCACACCCGCATACAGTGGAGGCCTATGAAAATCTTGGAGCCTGCACAATGCGTCGCTTTAGTTTCATGTTTGCATTTGGAAGTTAGAGGACGCATAATTGAACTCATTAGCTTTTTCTGGATGCAGCTGCTAAAGTGTAATGACGAGTGCACGCGACACGCTATAAAAATGAAGGTTTGTTCGAGTGCCACAATTGAGCAGGAAGATGAAAAGTTTTTCATAACAAACGACATTCAGGAGCTAATGGGGGGGATCGTAATGAAACGGCAGCCGATGAAATGAGCATGCATGAGATTGAAAGGTTTAGTTAATTAATTAAACCTCTTAACGCATTAATTATTCCGGGAATTCAGTAAATACTCTTTTATACCACGAGTTTCTTTTCAAACGAATTTTTCTCGTTGGCATCTTGAAAGTACACAAAATGGATGCATGAACATCAGTGGGTTTTTCAGATAAAACTCTTTTTATTTGTTTCTTTGAAGACAATGGAAATTGCTTTCTTCTACTGGTAAAATGGCGTTTGTAAGAATGCTGAAAAAGCGTACCAGATCCTGCCTAAGTGTTAGAATTAACACCTTGACACTCCATCAGTGAATATGTAATCAGGGTTATTCTTACACGCAACACGAAGCGTCGAACATCAATATCTTCACGATCTGCCATTGAAATGCAATCGGAAACGCCCCTTTTCTTGGAAGAAGGTGATCCTTTGAGACCTTCTCCGATGCACAAAAAACTAGCAATCTCTTAGCAATAAAAACATCTCTCTTTTAATATTTTTCATTCTTCCATTAAGATTTAAGTCCGGTTTTCTAATAATGCATAATAAAAGTCCTACTCTCTCTCATTTTGTGTCAAAAGGCAGACCCAATCAACAGTTGCGACGACGTTCTGGTTTTTTTTCTTTATTATCTCCGTCCTATCTTGAAGCATCTGTCAACATTTGTGACCTTTGACCTACCCAACACTGTTCGTTTCTCATCCGAACCCCCCTTACAACCATGTTCGTTCTCCCGATCGATTTTGTACAGAAGGAATTCGCTGGGTCTTCCTCCTCCTCTCTTTCTGTCGTCAGTATCTTAGCCTGTAAAAGTCGGCAAAAGTGTGCGCCTTAACACAAACCAGCTTCATCGCGTGAACAACTGAGCTGGGTTTAACGTCGTATTGAAATGCGATAGCTGACAATGCATCACTGTCGTGTATCGAGTGGATAAGTGGTGTAATTAAATGCACGAAGTGCGAGACTTAAAGATGATGGTAAACTGAGAAAAATAAAACGCTTCTCTGATGCTGAAGATTTAAAAAAAAATGAGAAATTTGCAAAGGAACTACAACATGGTGTTTATAATAATACAATAAAAATGCAAAAACAAATCAAGAAAAACAATAATTGGAAATTTTTATTTCAATATAATGAAGGATATTCCTTTTCGGATATGTATATGTGTGACATGAAGCATAGTGTTTCTAGGTTCGCTGAGTAGTTTACATCGATAGATGCCAGATGTCAGGGGAGAGCAACTGTCGGTTTACTGAATGCGAAAAGTCTTTTTGAACTTTGGAATACTTATCGAAACAAATGCTAGGTTTAGTGTTAAAGCATATTAAAAAATATATCTATTTAATTGTACTATTGTATGACGCTATATTTAGGTTAAGGAAAGCCAACTGACTTGGCTGTAAAAGATCATTTGGTTCAAGACAAATGATCTTTTACAGATCATTTGTCTACAATTTTTGTAAGGCTACTTTATTATTTCATCCGGAAATAGGCAACCTTTGTGGTTGCCTATTTCCGGATTAAAAATCCAATCATCTGAATATTAGCTCCGCTAACCCACTTAAAAAATACTTATAAAAGGTTTCTTCGAATCCTGTACGGCAGCGTTTCCCAAATGGTGAGTCACGACCCGGCACCGAGTCACGAAACCTAAATGTCGGGTCGCCTAAAAAAACTCTCCAAAACTTGAGTGTTTCGTTTTTGGGTTTTCTTTTTTTCACGAAACTCTAAAATGCAAGTAAATAGTCGTTTAATCGGGACTAATGAATAAATAATTTAATTAATAGAGACGTAAAACGCTTTCCGTCTGCGTCGCCATTTCACAGTCTCTTTGTTCGCGGTAAAGTAGCTCAACTAATGGCGAGGCTGCGCGGCAGCAACCGCGCCACCTGCCGAATCGTTTGGTGGTCTGGCGTTTGTTTTACTTGCCTGCCACGTACTCACTCTGATTGTTCAGTTTGAGTTAAGTATCGAGAGAGAGCTATTTTTTCAAATCTGTTTTATTTTACCTGTTGGCCCATAAAAATTTTAGTGGGTCACGAAGATGAAGTATTAAAATAACCGGGGGCCACGGAAAAAAAAAAGTTTGTGAAACCTTGCTGTACGGTATTCGGACCGGAGTGTTTCCAGCCAAAGGGTATCGTCGTTACACTGAGCTACGTAATCTCTAAGAACAGCGGAAGTGATGCATAAGGAGAAAGCTCTTATGAAAATAAAATGCAAAACGGTAGTCAGGCTTACAGTATTTCCGTAAAGTGAGAGACGAGGAATACATAGAAATGCTAAAAAAAACAGGGCTCGGTGAAGTTTATAGCAAAAATGGGGTATTGTCGAGTCGCGATTTAAGAAGGCAAACAAGTAAAGCAGAGCTCTGAGAATACTGCAGAAGCGAATGACTGCTCTTAAAAAGAAAAACAGAAAAGTGAGCTGAAAATGCATCTACTGTCCACAGAGATAACCCGAGTTTGATTCTCCTCCCAACCTAACAGGCCTAAAGACATGTCCTTTGCTGTCTTTGAGTGTGATCATAACAAAATGAATAAAAGCTGACATCCTGAGCCTAAAACGATGATTTTATGCGACGTAGTCAGAAATCCTGCAATTAGCAGCAGATTCCTCAGATAATTCCTTTGGAATGAAGAGACGGTTCTGCAGGATCGTACCACTGAAATGCCACTGCTCACACCGAGAAAAAGTTGCAGACAAACTTTCACCTTCAAGCTACCAAAACTTTCTTTGAGCATTTAATTGGTGTTTCAAGTTCCAAGTGGAAATTTTAACGTTGCTGAACCCTAGGAAATGCACTGATGATAAAATAATGAAAGTGTGGATTAAGGAAGTTGTCTAACTAGAATGAAAGGACTGTGGTCCATCATCTTGATTCTCAGTTCCTGAACCCTGCAACTTTCAGCTTTTTTTATTTATAAAACTCATTCTGAAAGAAGAATGTTTTGATAACATGACTCGAAAAAGATCGCGGCTCTACTTTGTCGACTTCAGAACAACAGTTTTCAACAACAGTGCCAGGAAAATATAAAGTCTCATATACGCAAACGAAATATTTTAGATCTATAAACGGGCATATTGGCAGAAACGTTGGCATAAAAAGGAATACAATAATAAGAAATACAATAAAAGAAATATCAAAAACTCAGGGGTATAAGAAGAAGACGGAAAAGTAGACAGTCGAGTTCTTTACACGTGGCAACAACTAAAACTCGAGAATGGAAAGATTTTTGGACAGCCATGCTGGACCGTTTCATCTTTCTTTATCTCCAGCGCGTGCATTTCTGATAAGATGGTAGGTGGATGGGTGCAAATCCAATTTCGCAGCAACAGAGTTAGCAGCAAGGAATGTTTTCTGAACACTTCGATTTCTCTTTGAGCGATTTTTTGATAGATTACAGCGTCCCTTCACCTTCCTTCTGGAGTTCACGTTTGGCGAGAGACAGATTTGTTCACCCTCCGTGGCTACAGCTGAAGCTGACGCATTACCTCAACTATCCACACTGGAGTTCCTGAAGTGACAGCTATTCTATTAAAGATAACAGAGTATTGTACTGCACTGCTGCTAGGAAAGGATAATTTTAAACTACCTGACGCTTATCTAAACCTTTCTTTTACAATTCATGGAAGCATAAAAGTTTCAAAGTTCAATATTGGTCATAACTTCAGTCAATATAAGGTTATTAGTATGTACTGATTAATGTTTTATTCATTGACAAACAAAAAATGTTTCATTAAAAGGATATCAAGTCCTTATAAGGACTGGCTTAAAGGGTCGAAGCAAGGATGCTTTTCATCTTCCCCGTAATCTGTAGAGATAACGTGTTATTGAGCTATTAAAGCTCTGATTATGGCAAGAGGGTAACAGCAATAGCCGAGCCTCATTAAGAACTTCATTGGCTGCACCATTGCCATCCATTACCCTCCAAGAGTATTAATCACGGCATCTCACGGTAGATTCTCTCTCCTCTCCGGATATCAAGTTCTTAAAAGAACTGGGCGATGGACTGAGTCCTTGACTCTTTATCCCGTCATGTGAATGAAGAAAATCTGTGTGGATGGGGTGTTAATGTAAAAGCTCTAGTCATGGCTGGGTAACGGCAATAGCCGCGCCTCAGTTAAAATTTCATTGGCTACAGCATTGCCATTCGTTACCCTGGATGTCCTAAAAAGGACTTTTTCATATCGTCGATCCTCACACCAATCAAGTAATTTTTTTTAAATTAAATTAAAGCTCTGATCATGGCAGGAGGGTAACAGCAATAGCCGAGCCTCAGTTAGAACTTCATTGGCTACAGTATTGCCATCCACTACCCTCCAAGGGTATTGGATTGAATGAATCAATCACCGCATCTCACGGTCGATTGTTCACCTTGATCACACCAATCAAGTAAAAAATTAGGCGATTATTTATAATATCCATTAGCTATTAAGAAAAAAGGTGTACTTGATAAAATCTCTAATAAACCTAAGTTTTAATAAAAATGAAGAAGTTCTATTTAATTTCAAAAGTTTATTACTATTCCATAAGAAGTATAGAAGTCGATTTGAGTTAATCAAAATTATATTCTTTCTTTTTTATATATTAAAATTCAGTTATCTGATTACATTATTCACTTAGCATATGCCTATCTCCATGCTAGAGAACAGCGTTGGGAATGGAAACACTTGAATAGCTCAAACTGCAAGATTGGGAGGAATATCTGTTCATAAAAGATAAATGTGAACCTCAGTCTTTATGATTCAAGTACGGTATCGTCATCCTAATGGAGAAACTATTTAAAATTCTTTCTTCAAAGTATTTTTCTGCACAATTTCGATATTAAATATATATGATTTTTAACTACTAGTTTGTGTGTGCTGAAAAGTTATAATAATCACCATGTAACTTACACATTCCCATCGAAGAACACTTGTCAGAACATTGCTGCATCATTTGATAGCTGGTTGTTAAGCTTGATATTACTTATTCATTTTCTAACTATTATAATTACATTTATAATAATAAAAAAACATTTAAAATTTCTAAGATATTGTTGCTAGTATTGCTTTAGATATTTTTATGTATTTTTCATTTAAACACCATTTTAAAATTTCTATAACTAAACTCTTTCTATAATGAAAGCAAACATTAAACTTGAACTGTATCTCCCCGTGTGGTTGCCGGGATAAGAATAGCACCAATGTAGCTAATGCATGTCGTACGAGGCGACATGCATTAGCTACGGTGTTATTCTTATCCCGGTACTAAAATTGGTACCCTTGGAGGGTAATGGGTGCAATGCTGTAGCCAATGAAGTTCTAACTGAGGCTCTGCTATTGCTGTTACCCTCTTGCCATGATCAGAGCTTTAATAGCTCAATAACACCTCCTTACACTGTCCTCTACAGACAACGGGGAATGCCAGTCCTTATAAGGATTAAAATTGAACGGAATAGCCAATTCCAGTTTGTGATAATCAATTTTTACCATCCTTTTTTGCTAACCATATCCAATGAATATAATGTTAAGTTCTCCATTCCATTAATTTATATGCGAAGTCTTTTAATGTGACAACTCTTCGTTGAAAGGAACTTGATGTATTTTTGTTGTTGTTGTTCAAACCTAAATAACTTTTTTTTCCATTAAAAACTATCCACATGTTTCTCAGATCTAGAATTCTTTAAGATTACTAAGAAGCTAAGAATAGTTGTATACTCAAAATAGTTTCGGTGTGTTCGGAGTGAGGGAAGGATGAAAGACCGATGTTTTGGTTGCCCTGGAATTTCAAAAATTGTTCTGCGAGGCGTTGGATAAACAGTGACAGTGTGAACATGTGCACTATAACAACATACGAACGCTTCTTTTAGAACACACCCACAGTGAAAACGCAAAAACGTAAACAAGCTACAACAAATTATATATTCTGTTAATTATTGTCGCATTTATCTTCACAAACGCCAGTTTGGATAAGCTAATTGAAATGGCACTAGAATAGAGTCGTTTCTAACTCAAAATTCAACTTCTGCCTTCTTCGCTCAATACACAAACAACTACCTTCGCCTTGTATAAAGATATAAAAGTATTTTCTCATATTTATTGTTTGACATCATTCTAGTTATTAGTTACAAAAGAAATTGAAATTTGAGGTGTAAGCAACTCTTCCTTATAATACTGAGATATGATTACTGTTTTAGAGTAACTCTCGGCCACCAGAGGACGCCTAAAACACACCTAGGTGTAAGACCACCTAAGAATGCAGTCATAATCTTTTGACTCATAAGTGTGTATCACTACTTTTCGGTTATTTATTTTAAGTCAGGTAGTATTTGCGTTAACTGTCAGAATATTTTATAATTTATTTTATACTAATCGAAAGACACAGAGAAATGAGCATAGAAACACACATAGCTTTTATAGATAGATTTGATACAATTATCAAAGAAAAACTATGGGAAATCCTAGAAGAATACGAAATACCAAACCAACTCTTTAGAGCTTTATATAATATATATCAAATACTACAATACAGTAGCTAAACCTACTGTATTGTAGTATTTTTTTACTTTATGGCAGTGAGATATGGACAATAAAAAAAGCAGATGAAAGAAGAATTGAATCATCCGAAATGAAATTTCTGCAGGAGTCACAATAATGGATAAAATTAAAAGCAGAAAAATCAGAATTAAACTTGGTATTACAAACTCCCTAAATGAAACAGTTACTCACTATAGAAGAAAAATGGAAAGAACACGTACTGAGAATGAATAGAAGCAGAATACCTAAACAAATTTCAAATTACCACCCAAAAGGTACTCGATGCACAGGAAGACCCTTAAAAAGATGGAATTGAGTCTGGAACAGACCGCATGGCCTACAAGTCTGGAAAGGAAGAAGAAGATGATATTTTATACTTTCATTACTCTGGCACTTTTATTTCTTCGTTGCTTTTTACTTGTTTCATTACAGATACAAACACTCATATTTTTGTTGTATTAGGTGTGGTGAATGCTTTTCTGTTGACGCAACTTGGTTCCTATTATAAATGGCTTTTTTTCACTGAGCAACTGAGCATAAATTTTCAGTCATCCTTAGAAGTAATCAATATATGTTGAATTTCAGGAGATGTTGATCTTATGCAAGTGCCGTTCGTATCCTCATCTTGTAGGATAGTCTACCAGTAAAGTAATTCTTGTATTTAGTTCACTTTGTCCTTCCTAGAGGGCGCTTTGTAGCTCAGCACAATTCGCTCTTTCCATTAAGGGCGTTCTTTTGTTTGCTGTAGATTTCTAACATTTACGGCTCACTTAGGAATGAGACGCGCATTCTCCTTGAAAGTACTCAACTATTCCATTTAATTTAAATGACTTTTGGACTCTTTGTTTAATTTTCGCTGAGAATATAAAAGCAACAACTGAAAGACCCTTTCTCACAGAATTCAGAATCATTAACCTTTTGTTCAGAATGGTACGCCTAATTTTTTAAATATTTTTTATTTAATAACATTGTTTTCATTTAAATAAATTAGTTAGATTATGTGTCTTTTCTTATTTTAATAATAAAATACTCTGCTTTAAAATATTACTTCTTGGACACCATTTATAATTTTAAATAGAGGAAATATACTAATATGATTCGTAGACGAAATAGGACACCATACTCTTGGATGGTAATGGATGGCAATGCTGTAGCCAATGAAGTTCTAACTGAGACTCGGCTGTTGCTGTTACCCCCTGGGACGCAGAGATTCAAGGGTTTTGAATTCGCTCTCTTAAGGTCTTTCTCCGGAGACTCAAATTGCTCCCTTAAAGGAGCAATTTGAGTCTCCGGAGAAAGTGTTCTCCTGCACGACCCGCTGTGGGACTTTGTCGGTGAATTATTTTCTTCGGAATATGAGCGGTTCTGCTCGGTGGTGGTGTGTGGGTGGAAGGCCACCGCTGAGATGGACGGTCTTTCGCACACGATTGAGTGGCCTAGGGATCGTCCGAATTATTAGAGTTGGCTTTACTTACACATCGCCAATGAAGTACTAACTGAGGCTCGGCTATTGCTGTTACCCTCCTGCCATGATCAGCACTTTTAATCGCTCAATAACACCTTATCCCTACACTGTCCTCTACACATAACGGGAAAGATGAAAAGCATTCTTGCTTCGCCCCTTTAAGCCAGTCCTTATAAGGATAAGGACACAAGTATTGGAAAGAATCAATCGACCGTGAGATGCGGTGATTGATTCATTTAATCCAATACCCCTGGAGGGTAATGGATAGCAATGCTGTAGCCAATGAATTTCTAATTATTGAAGCTCAGCTATTGCTGTTACCCTCCTGCCATTATCAGAGCTTTAATAGCTCAATAACACTTATCCTTTAAGCCAGTCCTTATAAGGACACAAGTATGGAGGAAGGTTGATGGATGAAACCCTGGGTGGGTAATGAATGGCAATGCTGTAGCCAATGAAGTTCTAACTGAGGCTCGGCTATTGCTGTTACCTCCTGCCATGATCAGAGCTTAGCACAATAACACCTTATCCCTACACTTTCCTTTACAGATAATGGGGAAGATGAAAAGCATTCTTGCTTCGCCCCTTTAAGCCAGTCCTTATAAGGACTAAGGAATAGGACACCATACTCTTGGAGGGTAATGGATGGCAATGCTGTAGCCAATGAAGTTCTGAGGTTCGACTATTGCTGTACCCTCCTGCCATGATCAGAGCTTTAATAGCTCAATAACACCTTATCCCTACACTGTCCTCTACAGATAACGGGGAAGAGGTAAAGCATTCTTGCTTCGCCCGTTTAAGCCAGTCCTTGTACGGATAAGGACACAAGTATGGGAAGGAATCAATCGACCGTGAGATGTGGTGATTGATTCATTCAATCCAATACCCCTGTAGCCAATGAATTTCTAACTGAGGCTCGGCTATTGCTGTTACCCTCCTGCCATTATCAGAGCTTTAATAGCTCAATAACACCTTATCCTTTAAGCCAGTCCTTATAAGGACACAACTATGGAGGAAGGTTGATGGATGAAACCCTGGGAGGGTAATGGATGGCAATGCTGTAGCCAATGAAGTTCTAACTGAGGCTCAGCTATTCCTGTTACCTCCTGCCATGATCAGCACTTTTAATAGCTCAATAACACCTTATCCTTACACTGTACTCTACAGATAACGGGGAAGATGAAAAGCATTCTTGCTTCACCCCTTTAAGCCAGTCCTTATAAGGACACAAGTATGTGATTTGGTCATGAATCCGCCATGAGATGCGGTGATTCATACCCTTGGAGGGTAATGGATGGCAATGCTGTACCAATGAAGTTTAACTGAGGTTCGGCTGTTGCTGTTACCCCCCCTGGGGCGCTGAGATTCGAGAGTTTGAGTTCGCTCTCTTAAGGTTTTTGCCTTAAGAGAGCAATTTGCGTCTTCGGGGAAAATGTTTTCCGGCACGGCCCGGTGAGAGGCTTTGTCGGTGAATGCTTTTCTTTGGAATATGAGCGAGTCTGCTCGGTGGTGGGGGAGTCCGTCACTGAGTGGAACCAACGCTGAAATATGGACGATCTTTCGCCTAGAGTGGCCTAGAGATCGTCCGAATTTTTTGAGTTCACCTTTACTCAAACATCGGTGATTTGCTACAGCACTGCCATCCATTACCCTTGGAGGGTAATGGATGGCAGTGCTGTAGCAAATGAAGTTTAACTGAGGTTCGGCTATTGCCGTTACCCTCCTGCCATGATCAGAGCTTTAATAGCTCAATAGCACCTTATCCCTATACTTTCTTCTACAGATAACGGGGAAGATGAAAAGCATTCTTGCTTCGCCTCTTTAAGCCAGTCCTTATAAGGACACAAGTATGTATTAGCTCTCTATTGAATTTTATTACATGAATGTTGTCCTCTAATGTCTGTGTTTCAAAATATGATCTTGAATGTCTGATTTATCTTATAGAAAAATGAACAAGTCTAATCAAGTTAAGTAGGGATACCATAAATACGCATAAACTCCTCATAGTGACTATTTTTAGAACGAGAAAGACGAGAAGGAACAAGGTCTTGCTAATATCTAACTCACTGCTTTCAGTCCCCGAAAATAAGGTCGGTGACTCGAGGTATGACATCACCAAGCGTTATGCGATGAAAGAGTCCGTCTCTCATCGCATTAAATGACTATTTTAAAATGGTCTGAATGATTCAATTAATTATATTATAAAATTAATAATTTTTGAAAATTTTATTAATTCTTGTTACATTTCTAGAGCTACAAACATTGGTGAGGCCAAAGAGATTTAGTATGTGAGGTTTTTAAATTAATTCCGATAGGGAAATCCTGCTCTAGGAGACAACACGTGAAACCTTTCGAGTCCCACGGCGAAAGATGACATTCATCTTCCACTGGACAATCAGGATTCGAACTAACTTGCTGCTTATTTGTTGAAGAGGAGGGACGTTAATCACTGGACCAACCAGAACTGATGGCGATTGCAAATTGAATAAGACATTCTAGGTTTTCTCGGTCACGTTTCATTTTATAGCGTAACTGTCATCGATATTATGGTCATCAAACTATTTCCACGTTGGAAACATAACAAATACTTCTCGTTTTGAATGTATGGCTAAATACAGCGTATTAATGTAGACAGTACTTATAAATGTGGTTTTATTTTTTTGTCCAATAACTGCTCTAATCAAGTTACGTAAGCTTCATTCGACCGTCAATCATTTCAAACTCATTTGCATACTTATGCGTCAGTTTCCAGATTACATTTTGTATGTTTGTTTTATTTATTTTCATTGTTGCGTATCGGTTGTGGTTTATGTCAGCTGGTGTTCATAGTTTAAAATGAACTTGATTCACTGAAAGCAACAATAAACATTTTTTGTATGTTTCTCTTATTGGATTCGGCTTTGTATTATTGTTGTGATGCACTAGTCTGGCGTTATTGATGTGTTCATTCTTGCCGTTTGTAATTGTAGATTTAATGTTGTACGATCATTTTATTGTCCAATAAATGGTGCAACAATTACAAACGCCAGGTAATTATTATTAATGTCGCTACACATTACGAACAACTGTCTTATGCATTGTTCTAGATTGTTATTGTGACCATTATCGATTTTTTTTACGTTTTATACAGCAATTTCAAATTATTACAATTATTACGCTCTGCAGGAAAAGGCAACTTTTTCTTGTAGGATTCCACAATCGCAGTAGCTCTCACGTGATTTTTTTTTCATTTATTTTTGAAACAGTTTGACCTGAAAAGAGCAATTCGTTGCTATTAAATCGAGTTCTTTCACTTATGTAACCGTTCAACTTATCGTGATTACTACGATGGCGTTGTCATCAGAGTAAAGAGACGAATTCCATCACTAAAGGCAATTTGACCTCCCCGGCCCTCATCTCGATTCTCTCCACTCCTCAGATCCTCAAAAACTAGTCACGTGACCAGAGTATTACGCATTCCCCTACCGAGTACAACGCTGTTTCAACATGTCGATGTGTCTCAGTGCAAGTAAGACAACGATCTCAATATGTTTGTCTGTTTGTCCTCAAGTCCCTATGACAACCTATTTGAGGGGGAAAAAACTTTCTGTAAATGTGTCTTTGCTACCTTTTCTGAGTACTCTCTTTCTTCCATTGCAATAAAGACAGTCCTCTTCTGCTAAATCAGCCATCTCTTCATGCAACGACTAACTGCTCTGGGCTATGTCGTTCGCAACTTGAAGCATCCGCTATCACGCCTCACTTGTTCTTTTGTTTCAATGATCGCATTCGTCACGTTGATTACAGTTATTCTTTCAAGAGCGTGCAAAGATTTTTTCCTTCTTTTTTTTATGATGCCGAAAGTAATTACAGGATCTAGTAAGTCTTGAGGCAATTATTATAAAAACATTATATAATCTGAGTTTCCCCTTGTTCTAATTCTGTACGCTCTGTTGGAAGCAGAAATGCAAGTGATTAATAGAAATGTCTATTTTGGGGATGATTACGTCATAATAAAGCCCATCGATGATCACGTATATTTCGAAAATATGTCACTTTCGCTGACATGCCAAAGGAAACAATCCAACTGATGAGTCATCAGACCGTGCGTCATCAAACTGATTGTTAGCAGAGTAACAATGAAAATGACTTGTAGTAGAATCATTGTTTGAGTATCAAAAAATAACCATTGTTTAGAGTTTCTGTTTGGTTGTTATGTTGAATGGTAATTATTAAAGTTCAGTGAAAATATTTGGTTCACAGGACAATTTTGTAATGGAGAACAGTCATGACAATATTTGGCAGAAATCCATTTGTGATAACTGTTGCATTACTGCTATCTCTGTATTTGAATGCATGTTATAGGGATAATGATCACGTCATCTATTCTTAGTTATAGAAATAAAAGAGTGATGTATTCATTTAAAATAAGACAAAAGCTATGACAATAAACATTACATAGTTTACATTTCGTAAACTTACTTTCCTTACAAGAGTATATCGTACTTATATAAGCTGATGTTGTCCTGGACAAACTATCAAATGAATAAAGACTTTTTCTTTTTCCGATTTCAAACTATTAAGGTTTTTATATCAAGTATCATAAGGACCGGAGTTCTATATACGAATATAATGTGGGGTTTCAGATATTTTCTTATGATTGTCAGCAAATCATCCCAATATCTTCTATGTATGATTTGTGCACTTCAACTTTTTTTTACATTTCTTCATAATATTCCATTTAAAATACTGAAATGCAGTCGATACGTTTTACGACAATCAAGTAAATACAATAAAAATGTCAATAACTTTAACTATTCGAATATTTCGTATTCTAAGATTTTAGATGACATTTTAATATTTCACTTTACACCAATCACAACAAAGAACGTGTGTTGTTCTTTCAGAAACATTGTATATTTGCATCCCATTGATATCAGATTACGTATTACACATGACACTGAAGAGTAGAAGTGTGCAAAGAGTTTTCCTTACATAAAAAAAGAAAAGAAGTAATCTTTAAAAAAAACGCACCACAGAAGAGCAGCACAGATGCATAAAAAACATTTAAAAAAAGATGCATAACAGCGGCAAACAAAACATCACCAATGCATCTGATTGCCACGTGCCCACATGCACAAAACGTCATCCACTGATCGGTGTCAGCGGCATACCATCTTCAGGTGCTGAAGTGTCTCCGGAATACATCATAACGTTGGTTATAAGAAACTCCGTAGGCCGTACTGTCGGCAAAGGTCTTCGAGGTCAATCGATCAGCAGTGCGACGCTACCGTTCACTTCCCTTTTCTTTTTATCTCCCTCCAACCGTTCTTCTCTTCCCAATCCTATTCGGTCTAGCTTCAACTAGTACGGAATGTGTGTGTGTGTGTGTGTGGTCGGGAAGCTGACATATATCACCGGATCTCCGGACAGTAGACGTCTAGAAACATTCCTAGAAGTATGTGAATCTCACGTTGCATAACTTTTATTCACCCTCGCCACGGACCGCTATACAAATGTCAATAAAGTTCGAGTAATGTCGCATTACATACAAAAAAGATTATTTTTTCTATGCATTCGCTTCTGGGTTTTTTTCCCGCATAAGTCAGAAAGATTTCAATATATTCTATGCGAATGGGAAAATCTTTTACACTATTTACATGATCCTTATATAGGATGATTATAATTACTTAAAATGCTATCCCTAGTGAACAGTAGTTTGAGAGCATCAGAAGTACCACATCATGTATTCCAGTCCCACTGTGTCATTGATGTCAGTGAATATCGTTAGTTTGGAGATGAGTTCCAGTGTGCTCGATGTGATGCCACTAGTATCACCCTGCTGATTGGTTGCTTGAAGAGTTCCATGGTTAGTCTTCGAAACAAAATTTCTAGATTATTCAAATTTTTATAAATATGATATAGAATATTTAAAGGTGTGTAAATTAAAAACAAAAATTAGAAAAATTTTAATTTATAATTAAAAGCGAATTTTAAATAAAATATGTTACAATAATGTGTCTAATAAAAGTAAAATAATTCCTAATACGTTCGTTAAAGTATTCATAACATCATATTTGTCTCAAACTCCAACAAAACATTAATTACATGATTACAACCTCTGCTGGGTGAAGGTCTCTCCCATGGTAATCCAGTTCGTCTTGGGAAAATATTTATATTTCTGCTTGTGACGTAACCATGCTCATGGCGGGATTCAAACCCGCAGTCTAACATATTCGCTTTCCAGCGTATACGTTATAACAGACCGTGATCGTGTGTGTGTGTGTGTGTGTGTTTATATTCTTTACGTGTCCTAACGTTCGCGTGGTTAGCTTAGTGGTTAGACGCTTCGCAACCATACGCCTGGGGATGGAGTGTCCTAGGTTCGATTGCCGTCGACGACGTGAGGAGCTTAAGGATCTGCCGTAGCCAAGTTAGCCAGTCTTGGACGTGGACAGCAGGGTCCCCCCCCACCAGTTTATCTGGGGGTTTTCATCCCACTAGCAGGCAAACCGGCCCCTTGAACACACACAGGCTACAGTCAAAATTACATTGAGGGCTCAACCAGTCCTAAGGGACGATCAAGGAACGGGGGGGGAACCCCAGACGAATAAATAAACAAACGTGTCCTAACTATAAAATTATCAAGGATTAAATACTGTGGAGTAGGGGAGCGACAACTCACGACTAACTTCAACAACCATTTACTAAACACTGAATATATTTTTGTCCTGGTAGCATTTATCCATAAACAGCCCTTCCTGTCTCTGGACTGGACTGGAACGTAAACGTCAAGAACGACGTTGACAAGGTCGTTCTTGCATTAACATCTGAGTTGCCCTTCAGAGTATGGCGTGAATGGAGTCACAAGTGAATCCGGTGACATCTAGCCACTTCCGGTGAAAGTGCTTGTTTAGGTCTATCAACTCATTCTTCGCCGATGCTTTCGGTTCCTCTTAAACTGGGGTGCCTTTCTCGTCAAATGATTTTCCCAGCATCCAGTAATTTCGATTCAGTTATTTCATAATAGGTCTACATCCATTATGAGCTGTTAGACTGTAGAGAGCATCGCATCCATATTTCAGTGAGCCTCGAACCCACTATACTCAACCGTCGAAGCAAATAGTTTTACTAAACCACCGAAGCTATGCACTAACTATCATTAAAACTGTTTTTGATATACAGAAATAACTTATCCACTATAATGTTATTCAAAAGAGTTTATGGATTGATGTTTCTTAAATGAATTACACGCTACTACGTTTATGCACACATTTATGCATCTTTTCTATGTCATCTAGAGAAGAAATCATAAAAAGAAGAAGAAACCCGTACTTTTTTTTCCATTTGTTTTCCCACATGTTCTACAAGGAGCATCTATTCCTTGTCTTTTACTAAGTGGATCTGACATTCATCTCGTTGGGCACCCATTTCCAGATGTTTGCTAACAGCACTTCCGCCCTGAATAATGCAGATGTAGCAATAAACCAAATAATAATGTCCTTGTAAGCTTCACAGTCACCAACCGAGGTGTATTTACCAAAACAAACTGAATTATATATTCCTGCAGTAATAACTCCCTATTTCTCTCTCTCGCGCGCTACGTGAAATCAGCACATACGGTACATTCATAATCCCAGATATTCTCCTCTTCCAGATTCTAGTCTCATCACACTTCGTAATATACATGATGACGTTCTCCATTTCATATGCATGAAGACCACGCTCTCATCGCTCGTGAGGGAAATCTGTTCTGGTGTTCGTATTCATTCATTATTTACTGTATTTGCTTAAATCAACCATCGCGTTAATAAGCCACAATCTCAATTAGATCTTGGGCTATCTCCTATTCACTTTCATTAATACAGGCATTAATGCTCAGCACAAACTTTATCTTTTGTTATTTAAAGTAAGCTTTGTAGAGTGCACCAATTAAATTAGCAATTTAAAGGAGTTTACATTTAAAGGGAGAATCCCCTTGATCTTTGTTCAGGGTTTTGTTGTTGCTGGTTTGATCGGCAAATACAGATGCACAGTTATTAACCTTTTAGTGGAATATTTTTCCCGATGGAACGTTAATATCTATCTACTGGTGAGGGAGCATGCAATGGAGGGCACACAAACGTCATAAGTCGCGTCGTCATGGTAACGGAATATGTCCGTGGGACATCCGCGGGAAGAATTACGTCAGCGCTAAACTCGACGTGTCGGAAGCTGTGTTGAGAGAGAATGATGGAGATTTTTTCTACTGAGTATATTTTCAATGATTACAGATTTCTGAACGTTTAGCAAGTTTTAAAAGTAAAAGTAAAAAATGATTATATGTATAATCTTCTCTCTCTGTCTTCTCTTTTGAAGAGTGAAATTGCAAAAGTGTTTGTATCCTTCGGATAATTCGAAATGAAATCTTGGCCATCAATACATCTTTATCGCAGAATATTGTTATGAAAAACCGTCGGAATAAAGTTGGATGAAATAGTTTAGAATCCAGGATCTAAGAAATCAAAAACAAAGTACCAGCAATGGGGCATTTGTTTTGTTTTTAGACGAGGGTAGGACCCCCGCATTCTACTCTTTTGTTATCATGCACGTAATAATACTTCTACTCTCATTAAATGACATTTAATAAAATCTGGCATTTTAGTTTCAAGTCGAACCATTTTTGGTGATAAACTCATGCCTAGAGTAGAAACATTACGATAATGAATGGTTTCTTTATGGTTTTTTTTTTCTACCATCGTTTCTTTACTTGTTTATTTTCATGTGCTCACAGAGACATTCGTTTAGTTTAATACTTCTACTGAATAACCTTTTAGCTAAGGAAGAGCTGGTAACCGGAAAATTTCATTCGCTGAGTCATAGAAGTTTTTTTTGTTTCCAGTGAAGAGATCAAATATTTAAGCAAGAATCTATGTCAACGATGGGGGAGCACATTCTTCAACTGTGCCATTTCCATTTGGTTTCAAAAGTCCCTTGGCTCTTTTGAGTGACTTCCTGCAGTTTGATGCAGTGTAATAGAGACAAAATGCCACAATCGGGAGGTTTTCATGTATCGCGAAAAATGTCATAAATTAAGTACGTTAACCAGAGAGTTACGTTTCTCTTGATCATCGCGACTGCTGCATATTCGTCTAGTTTTCTGAACATACTCTAGACAACGTAATATCTGGTAGTCATGACAATATTGCTGCATCATGGCTACCACCTATGCGCCACACGCACAGTCCGGGTATATCAGAAATGGCGATTTCGGATGGCTAATATTGTGCGGCACACTAGGTTATTTCATTAGCTCCTCTTAATTTTAACATTTGAAGGCTTTGAACAGTTTCCGTACATCAGATTGTGGAACAGTTTGAAGATTTTTCTTCATCAGTGGAGAGTATATGTATGAACTAACAACAGAGCCCAAATGATGGGATTTGGGGCAGGGGGAAAAAGGATATCATTTGCTATAAACAAACGACATAGATTAGCGTTTATATTTTTTACATTTCATAATTAATTACGAAAATCGAACAATTATTACTCGACACTAACAACACTCAACCCTGCATAGCCGTAATAATATTGGAAATAATATTGTTCAATTCGAAGTAGATGCATAAAATAAAAAACCAATAGGAGAAATGAAGTATTTTTAAATAACAGCGGTGAGGATGTCATTTGGAGACACGTAACAGACACTAACATAGCTGTGGATCATAAGCTTCGGTGGAAAACACTTCAACTGATTTCGTTGTTTTTTGTATGACGCACATATAAAACACAAGCACGCTTTTAGTGATACCTCAGTAATCTTGACCTCTATTGACTGATTTATGTCAGCTGCAATCATAATAGAAAGACAACAGCTAATGATTATCCAAAGAATAAAGTAATTTATCGTTAAAACTCCTAACTTTTGATCCAAATGCAAACAGATACAAATTATCATTGGCAATGATCATAATTTACAGACAACATGATTAGAAACAAAAATTAAATTAAAAGTTCATTTCGAAAAATATTAATTTTTCGAAATGAACTGCTTTTTTCTCTCATTCATTGCCAGATGCGTCTGCAATGCATTTTACTCAGTCATCATACGTATTACGGATTCTGCTGGGTGTAAATGTCTCGCCCAATAGTAGTTTCTAGGATCTCGAGCACCGCTGCACCTACCATCACTTAAAATGTTCGTTTCGCATTTCCCCCCGTTAATCATGTCACTCGCATTGTTACGGCGATCGGACGTACGGGATCGTCAGAGACTGGAATTTAATATTTGGTGTTGGAGAAAACTGTCACTCAGCCTGACCGAATGCGAAGCTCGTAATCAGATAAACGAGTATACTCCGAAACATCTCGCAGTCCGAACCAATATATTTGTTGCTATTTATGAAATATTAGACACTAAAATGGTGACGACAGCGATATTTGGCAAAATTTTCTTTAATTCATTATTTTAGTTTTAATTTAATAAACTGAATGTCTATTTTAAATGTTTCTACAAGTCTGATCATTTTCAATTTATTTATATTTTATTTAATTAATTTAATTATAAATCTCCATGCATTCTATTTTTAACGTCTGTCTTGAATTCGTATCCCTTTCAATATTTAAATTTCAACTCGACGCTTATTGTAATTAAAACAAGTTTAGCTATTTAAGAATATAAAACGTAAGTTCTAAATCTCATTTTAACTAATGTAAATCTAATAATTATAAAATTTATATTAAATAACTAAGGCATGTGTAGCTGAGTGGAAGTGGCGCTTGGCTGCTCGAAGTTAGATCTAGGTTCAAGTCTAGTCGCCGACTGGAGAAACTTTTTCTAAGCCTATTTTCGACCGGTTCCCGAGTTAGTCGATCTCTGGCACGGCAAGCGGGTTTTTTCTCCCGGAAGCTCGGGTTTTTCGTCCCATAAACTCAAGAAAATCGACCGTGGTATCCACATTATTTCAGACAATAACATTAGGCTTAGGCACCATCAAAAACCAAGTGAAGAGGGTGCCAAAAACCGTCTTCACTTGGTTTTTGATGCCAAGGAAAAAGGCAGCACCTGTTTGCTGGTCTCTTCATCAGTAGCCGCTTATAATTAGTGATAGACATGGGCCAACTATCTCTGATTGGCTACCAGTGGAGATTAAACTGCCCACTCAGTCTGCAAAAGCTAGATAGGGTATAAAGGCCTCGTCTACTCTCTATTAGGGAATACGAGGCGTTAGCTGATTTATTTGTTTATATTAAATAACTCCAGTTCAGTGTTTTGTAAATTCAATTAATTTAAAAAACACTGAACTGGAGAAATTAAAAACAGTGAATATCTCAGTAAGTTCACTTGCAAATTACTACTTTGAGTTATGCTGTTCATCATTGAATTTTTTATGATGAAAATAATAAATTCTTCGCAGCATGTGGGATGATATAAATTCAAATTAATATTTAAAGAAAGTTCCCTTTTTATAATTAAAAACTGGCTTGTAAACGACATTCAGATCCAAATAAACAGACTTTATAAATTCTTAACATGCTTTCATTTATAAAAGCCTTAACAGTTTCGTTCAAAGGATAGTCAATATAAATCATCTTCCAATTAGAAAAACAATTTTTTAATAACAACTTTAGAAGAAACACATGAACATTTATGGCCAGAAACGAAAACCTGAGTGAGTCTTCTGAAGTGGATGAGGTTTTTCGTTTACAATTTCATGTGAATGGCTATCCAACTACCTCGTGAGAAACAGTCTTCGCCCTAACACAGTGGAGAGATTCGTAAGAAAAACTGACAGGCGGTTGAAGCGATGAGAACCATAAGAAGAAATTAGACGAAGTTTTAGTGATCTGTAGAAGAAGTAGCTGGAATCCCCGTGGATATGACGGTCACTAATGTTCCATTTGAATCGTGAAAATGTGTGAGCAAAATCATCTGACTGATTCATTGCATGTTGGATAGTAGGAAAAATAAATATTTAAGTATTTGTGCAATTCCTAGAAGAACCGAAGAAATTACACTGATCTCAATAAAGAGGACTGAAGTAGGAATATCGCACGTCTTAAGAAAAAGGAACTAATTTCAGGAGTAATACTATAGGCATACACCTTTAGATCCCATCCCTAATAAGCTGAAACACTGTGCCAAACTCACTCACTCAAATTACACGTCAATCATCTTCTAAATATTATTAAAATATAAATTGCATTTTTTTTTAAATTATTTCGAATTTGATTAAAAATCCAAACGCAAAAAAACATTTTTATTTATAATTAATTATCCATTTTAGTAAAAAAAAATGTGTGTGTGTGACTGGTAACTATCTTCGTCTATGGATATTTATTTTTTAATGAAAAAAACATATTTTTAAATTATAGTTTCAGAATTATATCTTTGATTTCTCTTGTTTTAATTTTCGATTTCGTTCTCTTCTTTCCAACCAACATCTCCATCCATCCACTACAACCAAAGATGGTCACATCGCAGCGCCACCTTGCAGCAGGTTTTTTAAAGTTCACATCTAAAGTGAATTGACATCAAATAATTTTTGCTTTTTCAAGAATGTAATAAATTAAATCGTAGACCGCTCCTCATTTCTTACCAACACTAACCGAAAATAACTTAATATCTTGGAAGTATGGAAATCTAGTGATTACCAACAAATACAGAAAAGAAAATTAATTATGTATTAGTGATTTTTGGAGATGAAAATCAATGAATTTCGTGATGCTGGAAACTAATTTAATCTACTTTTTAAACATAACATTTTAATAAACCCGAATAAATTTAAATGCGCAACTTCATGTATAATTATATGCAAAATTCTACATATTTCTTCTTTTCCTCTCACTATCCTTTCTTTCTTCCTTTGTTCTCTTTACATTTCCTCTCTCTTCATTTGCTTTCATTGCTAAGAAAAACTTTCTTAACAGTACTTTTTTATTCCCACTTCTCATGAAGTACTGAACAATCTGAATTTTTTTTTTCTAAGTTAACTTGGACAGATATTTTCTTCATTACCTGACTCATGGGAACACCTTCGACATTGTTGCTACTAGCAACTAGTCATCCGTTGGATTTTAATGAAGACGGTCTAAAAAGAAAAAAAAGCTACCATAAAATCGATTAATCTTCTTTCATTCATAACAACAGAGTCGCACGGACTACTTGACGTATTTATACTTTCATGATTTATTCTTGGGATAATTCGAGGGAAATAACTAAAAAAAAAAATAAAGCATAATGAAAAATCTAGGGACACGGATATCAAAGATTGACATAATAATTAACTGGTGAAAAAATACTTTCATTAACGTCACATATAATGCAAATAGAAACAAAGAAAGTGACAGTAAAGACATGCTCAGCTCCCAATAATCTGCATGTTATGTAAAAATTAATTTTATCATCATCTGGTAAGCTTGTAAATAAAGTTATTGCTGACATGATTAAATAAGAAGGTTGGAAGATTATAAATTCGATCGCTAAGCTGAATCACGACATATAAGAAATGGAAAAGATGGATTGTATTTCAAAATCCATCTAAATGCTTATTAATACCAGAGAGAATCAATACAACGGAAATTTGAAGACCGATACGAAGACTTACAATGGAACTTCACATGAAGTTCGATTTGCAAAACTTAACCATTGCATGCAGTTATAAAAAATAAAAAAAAGATGGTAAAATGAGAAATGTGACTGTATGTTACCTTTACTGTTAGCAGCAATACGACGATAAAGAAGATTGAAATTATCCGAAAATAAATTTAATTCAAATTAAAGAACACTAAATAACCCAATTTATAAGCTTCGATAGGTTTAGAATTATGGTGAAAAATCGGCTACTGATAAGGGGCTGAAAGTAATGAAAAAGTGGAAAATAATTGAACAGATAACTAGAATATACATGATAAAAGATGAATATATCAGTAGGGCTACTTCTATTTATTCAGAAACTATAATGACAGATTATCATCATCACTTTTTCGATAGCAGACTCGCTATAATAACGAAGAAAATTTGGTGACGGTGGAATCAGTTGAAATTTCTGAAGACAACCACGATGATGAAGGCAGATTACATGCGTGTGTTCTCTGGCCGGTTTGTGTATTTTGCAGAAGGAAAACAACTCCGCGTGCGTTGAGACTGGCGGATTCGCTAAGATCATCTTATAAAAGTTTCTCACGTCGTGAAGGACCGAGTGAATTTCTGATTACGTTGACTTCTTTTCTTTTCATTTAAGAAGTTCAAGACGTGAATTTCGTACTAGAAAATAGAACGACAGAAGAATCAGGGATGAAATCATAATGAAAGGAAATGCGACTGTTTTGTTTTAAGTCTGAAAACGCAGAAATGAGGGCTGTGGATGATTTTTTAAAAATTAATAGATAGACCCCCCCCTTTTAATGATATTCGCTTTTTTGTGTTCAAGTCCACAGAGCTTGTGAACTGTGGACATATAAACTAGTTTCACTCTTTTCGCCTTAGACTTGTTTATGCTTATTTTACTACAGAAGTGAATCTGACAGGTTACTTCACTGCATAGCATTAGTGATGCATGTGCATGCTGCTATAACAGGGGAAATGCTGGGAAAACTACTATAATTCAATTGAGATTGAATTAGTTTCTCCAAAGAAACCGTGTTCGTAATATTGTCAAATATTCAACAGGATAGACAAGATAGACATGAGATAATTCACAGTGCATAAATAAAAAAGAATAAAAAAATCTATTATTTAATTTATAATTTCATATTCGAATGATATTCAACATAACAAAGACTACGTATGTACGTTAACAAAAAAACTTTTGCGTTGTTCTTTCAGATTCCTGTCAATTTCAACAATACATATAAAAGGAACAATAAAGAAAGAAATCCAATTTTAATTGTTAAGTTGTTAAACTCAAAACCATTCTCTTTGTCTCTCGGCTGTGTGTTTGGAGGACGAAAAAGTCATGATGATTAGCAAGATGGAATATTGCTCGTATAAACAGCCTATGGAAAAGGAAATTCTAAAACTAGAACAAAGATAGATTTTCCATTCATCTAATTTTGTTTCGTAGTTTTTGTACTAGGAACGACTAATTAGCTTTTTTTTATTTACTACCATTAGTAAGAAAACGGATTTAATTGTAATAAATGAAGTAACATTTTAAAACAGTATTGTTGAAGAATTTTAAAAGGCTGCGATGGTTTTGTAGAAATATGTTGAATTGCAATTATGGAACTAATAAACGTCTGTTATTCAAAAAACCCTCATTTGTTCAGAGGATTATCAAGGAAAAAATATTAATTTTGTCATTAAAAACTAAAAAAATCAGGAACAACCAGTGCAGATTATCTAATGAGTTTTGATGCTTTAAAAAGTAACTTATTTTAAATACATTATTTAAAATAAGTTACTTTGGTAACTTATTTTATTTAATATTGCTCGTAAATATTATAATTGGTTCCCAAACTTTTCCCAAGTTAAATGACTCTAGAAAACGTCTGATAGTTTGAGTAAACTGCTACAGACTAAGACGTTACCGAAAATCACTGCTAGGTATATAAAGTAGGTCAAACTTTATCCTGGCGACTGTTTTTATAAACGGCTAATCATTACTTTTATTTTATTTTTTTCGTATCTTGGCATTCTTTGGTTATTCTTATTTCTTGTTTCAAGAAGTATTTGTAGGAAAATGGATGATCAGGTGACTCCTATGAGGATTGCTTAACATCGGGATCAGTTGGCAAAATCATGATATGCTAGATGTCTGATGAAAGTCAGAATGACCCATTTTGGCTTCGAAATATTATTTATTTCTGGTGTTTAGCAAGGCATTAATAAAATGATAAAACAGTTTATATTGCCATTTATCACGATGATTCGCGATCAAAGCGTGAAACATTTGATATCAATTTAGTAAGGTGCGCTACCTGAGTTGAAAATCTATTCCATCTTACAGATCAGGTCTGTCTGCTCAGCATTTATCATCTTTTGAGAAATGCATCATTTTAGGGTTGGATTTTGGAAAATAAATTATCCAAGAATTGTTTTCTAAACGGTATTTTTGCTATCTGTTTTCTTTCCTATTGATGTTACCTTTGGTGATGTACGTTTTGAAAATTACTTCACGATGGTTTCGTTGGATACGAAATGGCAGAATAAAAGGTTAAATGAAAACATACGCGAAAGAAAATTTCAAATAAATCTTACTTAACTTTATATCTTTCCCTTTCTCAGTCATAACATCATTTCTGACAAAGTTCATAAATTTTGGTTTGGGTCAATCGACTATATTTAACGTAAATTGAATAGAATCCAGAATCGCATTTTTTCTAACATCTGCAGGTTGAAGTCTTTGGGAATAACGATGTGCGACAGATTGTTCTAACGAACAGAAGTAGATGGGATGAAACAAGATTGGTCTAGTTTTTGTGAGAGAAAAAAAAACAAGTTTCCAGAAGAAAGCTCTACCACTTCTGCTTTCATCAGGATGCCTCCATAACTGAGAGAAAGAAGCAATGTTTGCTCTTCTATTGGAAAGACGTTGGTATGAATTCCATCTATTAAGTGAGGGACATTTATATGGATTTTTAGACTGTAGGTTATTTAGTCGAACTGTGAAATGACTCGATGTTGACCAGCATTTAGTCGAGTTTTCACTGGTAGAGTAGGAGGGGGGGGGGGAAGGAAGAGTGTAAGAACCTTGACCTCATAGCTTACGGCCTAAGCCGCTAAGGCTATGAGGTCAATGTATTATATCTCTTAATTCAGCGTTTTCTACTGCTGGTTTGTCTGGTATGTGGATTTATATACCAAGTTTTCTGACTGAGTAAACAGTATCACTTACATATGGAACCGGCTAACTGATCTGCCGGGAGAAAAGCTCTTATTAAGATTCTGCCTCCTACATAGTATTCAAGTTTTTTTAGTTGAAGGACAAATGTTGCAGCGTGCTTGCGATACTGTGATCGTTGCTTTTTAGGTTATTTATTATTTAAATTATTATTATCCACAGGATAACAGAAAACATTTTAGGCATTTCGTTCGTACACTATTCCCAAATATGAGGAATGTATTCTAAAGTTGGGCAGCTTCAGGTATGTAAAGGTTTTGCAACTGTACTAGAGAGAAATTGTATCTTGCGCGAAAAAGGACACGTTATTGGGAACTGAATAGACTAGTATTAAGTCCAAAATTTTGTATGTGTGTGTGTATTAATACTAACGTCACTAGATCTTCCGTACCTTACCCGAACGGCGCAGGGCAAAGGGATGTGCTTAAAAGCATTGGCTACGAAAATTTAGAAGCTTTGGAAGTCGAATGACTACAAACTTCGTCAAATTAAAATGAAGAACGGGGTGTACCTTAAATCCTATTCAAAATGCGCAGGATTGTAATTATAAAAGAATGTCAGTGATGTATAAGAGAAAGAACAGGAGCTAAATTAGCTCTAGAATATCCCGTCAATAAAGTTTGGCTGAAGCAACTAAGGTTACGAGCAAGTGCATTAAATTTCTTAATTGGGTTGTTCTTCTGAACTGTGAGGGGGAAAAAACCGGTGAGACGGGAACTCTCACCTTCATGTGAAAAGTCTTTATAAAGGATCATCGCTTACTACATGGGATTCTAATCCACCCTGAGGATGATGGAAGTCGTCCCATTGGCAGCCATAGTAGTTGGGTGAGGTCGAGATTTGCGTGGGGGAAAAAAATCCGGAAAATATGGAATTGTGGGTGTAGTTATGGTTTTACATAACCAGAGTATCGAGAGATAATCAATTCTCCTTACAAATCGTGTATTTGTAAGGAGAATTGATTAGGAAAAGGTCAAGGGGGTTTGAAGAGGAATGTCTGTACTTTCGTGAGTAGGTGGACAATTTGCATTAGGTTATTGTTAACAGGAAAATACCAGCATTTCTTCCATTTAGCTGGCAGAAATCAAAAACGTAAACGATTTTGACTTTTGAAAATCGAAGTCCGCAAGGAAGACCAACCACCCACACGACAGAGTTCCGTTATATGGGTAAGTCTGTCTGTTTATCATCGCAATCCTATTGTAGTTTTACCAAAGCATGCACTGTCACCGAGCCCACGCTGTTCGAGGAACAGATGGAGATCATCATCTGTTGCTAATCAAACAGATACGAGATGCTCTGGAACGTGCATTCCATGAGCGTTCTGTTCTTCTTTCTCTATTATTTTCCATTCTTCTTGTTGTAGAACGGATGCAAACATGATTGTAAATCTACAGTTTACTACTGCATATCCGCTGTCATTGGATATGCCGTAGCGGAATGAATGTAACGGTTTTGTTCAGTCCTTATCCGTGCAAGAGGTTGCCCAATATGATACTAGGCAGGCGGTAAGAATTCAATGTTATTTCAGTGTAGATTTAAACCGTTAACAAGTTAACAACAGCCTTTCTTCGGTCAGATGCACGCAAACTCAGTACAGTATATATATATATATATATATATATATATATATATATATATATATATTTGAAATAAGAAACCTTTTATAAGACATAAATTATACTAAACTGCTAGATTTCAAAACTCTTGATTGAATTAACCGTGATAATAGAGTTAATTATCCACGCAACGCCAGGATAATTATAAAATAAGATAAAAATAAAATATTGAAAAGAAAGAAAATTAGCATATAAATAGGATATGAAACTCCCCCAGAATATGATTCATCCTCCTCCTCCTTTATCCCAAACATATGCTGACCGTCTGAATCCTCCTGAAATTTGATAGATGAAGTTGCAAAAAAACCGAGATAATGAAAGTGAGGGTAGGTCCATTAGTGGTGGGAGGAGGGAGGATAATAGCTTTATAGCTGGAATATCCTCTAATGACATTCCAGTCATTACCTAAAAGGACAGTTATTACAAACTTGAGCATACATATTACTTTTTGGGGGTTCCTGATCTTACACATTCATAATAGCAGGAATCCAAGTATACAATTCTGAAGTCACGTTTAGACTATTCTAGATAACCAGAAATAATTATAGTAGAATAATGCGCATTGAAACATATAATAGTTATCATTCTCAATGCGTACATTACTCAAATACGGAAGGCATATACCATGCGGTTATGCAATAATCATAAAAACCACTCAACTGAAACTTTATTTAAAAAAATCTAGACCAGTCCATATTTAGGAACGAGAACGTATCTCAATCTATATTAATACGTTTCGCATCATATAAATGCGAAATTACTATACTATACTCTACAATATCACAGCATTACATTATATCGCTCAAAAGTAAATTACTATATTATTAATATATTAATACATCCAATTAAGGGTCGTTCTATGCGAAATCATCAAGTTAAAATTAAATCTAAGCTGCATAATTTTGTATTTCGATGAAAGTGAGTTATTTGGTTACCTTATCCTTTAGATGGAAGAATGTTTCCTGTTTTCTTTATCGGTTATGAAGGCCATTTTATTTCGGCCAATTTTAATTATTAATGAGCTAAATAAAATTATAAAAAATTTGTTTTACTCTAACCAATCACTTCAAATTGCAGGGCACTTGTTCTTTGCAAACCCCTGTGATATCAAATTCTATTGCGCGGATATCTAAGTTACTGGTATGAAAATAAAACACACACACACATTATACATATACACAAACACACAGATATACTGCTTGGAAAGAAGTTAACGGACACTATAGTGTGAGGAACAAAACAACCATGGCGCCCACTTTAATACGATGTAGGACCTCCTTTTGGTGCAATTGAAATGCTATTGGATTGATATATGAAAAGTAAATGCAGTGCAAGAGAAATTTAACAAAATATGTTTTTTATGTATTATTTCATTAGATTTGAATTAGATTTTCATAATATTTTTATTCTTATACAGCGAACGTAATATTTTATTGAATGGTGAGTTTCCTAATTTCTGTTTCATCTTAAAATTCTTTCTTATTTAGATATTACAGGTTCTCTCGATGGAATATTAATATTTACAAAACTGGAAGGGCACCATATTTAAGAATTTTATTAGGTGAGCTAAAATTTTAAGCTCACCTAGCAGCTCTGATTTGTGGTTATTGTGAAAACCAAAGTGAACTTGTCATGTGTTGAGCGATTACTGAATCCGATGGCTGTATTACAAACAGCTGTTACACGTGTTTTCTGGAAGTGAAAATTTGAAAGTGGATGTTAGGAGAAAAAAAGTAAACGTTTCTCTTGCTATGCAGTATAGCATCTGTTCAGATTGCAAAGTTTTTTTAACGGTATAGAGACATTTTTATTCTAGTCTTCGGAAACAACAGACAGTAAAAAATATCTATTCCTGAATAAAAATTAATATTATGTGTATTATATAAGACGATCTACAACAAAATACCAGCATATGTGAGATTGATAAGACAGAAGAACTGCTGATACTAAGAAAAAATAAATAAATAAAACTGATGAATGTAGGATTCTCGAAAGTGTGGATAATTCCGATAATGATCGGATGTTATGTATCCTGAATCTCAGTAAATTTCTTGAAAAATGGAGTGAAATATACAGAGACCAGAGAAATACACATACCATTAGCAACAAATTTTACGAGATGATTTGCTGCTTCATCAAACGATATTTATTCCTATCATTCTCTGTCTCCTCATAGGTTTTTTTTTAATTATGCCATCATAATTCACTTATTCATGTCTAGACTTTATAGCATCGTGCTTTCGCTCTACCCAGCAACTCACAGGACACACATATCACAAATGTTAATTATTAACATTTGTTAATTATTAACAAATAATTAACAAATGTTAATTATTTGTTAATAATTAACCCCCTCTTGAAAGGTTGTTAATTTGTTAATAATTAACAAATGTTAATTATTTGTTAATAATTAACCCCTCTTGAAAATTTTCTAGGGACACACGCTCATGCATATGGTCAAATTGACTTGAAATTTGTAGTGCATGTTGAATAACCCACATGAAAGCACACCCAACCGAAATGGGCACTCGACACCACTGATATATATGTTTATGATAAAATACATAAAATATTTCTTTTTTTCATATATGGGAATGACATTGCAATAGGATTTCAAATTTTCTTGCAAAATATTTTCCCGCGATGAATTGTCTACGAAGAATTATGCAGACAGACGAGAACACAGTCGCGCTGATTTGTGTGCATCATATTTCTCCAATTTATACCGTCTACAACTCGTAGCTTACAAGCAGTGTGTGTGTGTAATTTTTAAATGTTTTATTCTACTTTTTTCTGATGACATGTAAAGACTTTAAACTTGTAATTTGCTTGCTTCACAACACTACACAGATTCTAAAAAAATTCCTGTCACTATCTAAAATGAAGGGAACAAATAAATAACAATCGGAGTATTTTTGCCTTCTATCCACGTATCAAAATTATTATTATTATTATTATTATCATTATTAAAAGAGGCCTCCAGGGAGTCAGAGACTCATCGAGAGAGGCCAAATACATACTACACACACACACACACACCAGCTCTCATACTCTTAGTCTTGAATTCATTCACACTGCTTGCACACAAGACATCCAATGGCAATCCATTCTGATCACGCATCACCCTCTGAGAGAGAAATCTAGCCCTCACACCCTTCTTAGTGGTATTCATTCTCAGCTTCAAATGATTCCCTCTCGTCCTTTCCCCACCCTCCATAAATTGAAAAATTCCATCAATCGGAATCCTGTATGACCCTTTCAGAAGTTTGTAATTCCCAATCATATCACCCCTCTTTCTCCTGTTTGCTAGTGTATGCAGTCTACAAATTCTCAATCTGTCTTCATAATCTGTATTTCACAATCCTAGTATCATTTTTGACACTCTCCTTTTCACTCTCTCCACTGTGTCAAAATCACTAGGGAAGCCAGACCTGTGCACAATAGTCCAAGTGAGGTCTTCTCAAGGCCTTGTAAAGAGGCGAAATGACTTCTTATTTTTACATGTGAACGTTCGTTTCAGCATTGCAATTATCTTTTGAGTTGTATTGGCAATCTTTGCCACATGGCCCCGAAATTTCAACTTCCTATCTATTAACACTTCAAGATCCCTAGCCTCATCAGTTTCTTCTAACTTAATCTCACCAATATAATACAACATTGGATATCTAATCATGCCGAAGTGAATGACTTTGCATTTACTCACATCGAACTGATATCCATTTTCCCATGCTCACAATTCCAGCCGATTCAAATCATTCTGCAAGTACTGCATATCAGCAGCATTCCTCATTACCCTACCTATCTTTGCATCATCAGCAAATAGTTGAACGTCGCTTGTCAAATCCTTCCCAATATCATTAATGTAAAGATTGAATAACAGGGGACCAAGTACTGACCCATGTGGTACACCACTGGTTACCTTAAATCTTGAAGACTCACTTCAGCAGTATACCACTTTTTGGTATCTGTCAGTCAGCCCTCCTCTTAACCACGCTCATATTTTATAATCCAAACCCATATTCTCCAATTTATGCAACAGTCTTTCATGCTGTATTCTGTCAAAAGCCTTGGCAAAATCCAAAAGTACCATGGCGTATCCATTCACCTTGTCTAACTCAGTGGTAATATTGTTATAGAATGTGAGCAAGTTGCTAAAACATGACCTTCCCTTAGTAAACTAATGTTGTTCATTGCAAAGTAGAGATTCGCTGTCAACCCATTTCTGAATACGGGCCCTAACCAATTTTTCCAAAATCTTCACCACCACTCCTGAGGTATTGATTGGTTGACAGTTGGATACATCGGTCCGTACACCACCCGTGTGCAATGGGATTACCATACATCCTTTCCACACCTGCGGAATCTTCCCTGTTCTGAGACTCAAATTATATATAACCAGGCGAAAGAAATAGTCAGTTCAGCTGAACACTCTTTTAGCATCTGCTGATATCCCATCAGTCTCCATAGCTGAATTCTTATTCATTTTGTGCAATAGCCCTAATATCTCGCCCTCATACACCTGCATTTCTTCATCCATTGAAGAGGTAGCAGTGCGCTCAATGTCGCGTACACCAAGTTGATAGCTTGGCACTCATTACTTGAACAACCTCTTCTGAATTTGTCACTCCTCACGCCATCTGCATTGAGAAGAGTTAATTTTTCATATTCATTCATTCTTTCTTTTACTTTCTCTCTTAAAAGTTTTACTTCGTCCCTAGATAACTTTTTTTTGGGGGTAGGATTGAAACTTAACCATTTGTTTTTTAATTTTGAAGCACTTTTTTTCATAGAATGTTAATGCCCTTCAATTAACGTGATTTGGTCATCTATATTCTACTTCGTGTACATATGAAACCATCAAAAAAACAGATTTATGAGTTAAAGTTAGGGCGTAGAAAGTACACTAAAAATCGGAAAATTAGACTTAAAACAGGTGGCTTTAAGTGGTAAATGTTAATATATCCATTTGTGTTTCAGTCCTTATAGTCCTTATAAGGACTGGCTTAAAGGGGCGAAGCAAGAATGCTTTTCATTTTCCCCGTTATCTGTAGAGGACAGTGTAGGGATAAGGTGTTATGGAGCTATTAACTAAAGCTCTGATCATGGCAGGAGGGTAACAGCAATAGCTGAGCCTCAGTTAGAACTTCATTGGCTACAGCATTGCTATCCATTTCCCTCCAAGGGTATTGGATTGAAAATCAATCACCGCATCTCACGGCCGATTGAATCTCCCAACTCATTTGTGTTTCAACACTCAAAAGCAAAATATGTACTATATAAGTCATATTTTCTAAGTGGTGTACTAATAAAATTTAGTAAATATGCAATAAAAATTTAATTTAATAAAATATTTAAAATATTTCATTTAGAATATAATATTTACTTATATTCTACATAAATATATACTTTAATTCGTTAAGTTTTCACTATCTCTTGTCAAAATCACTATTATGCAGATATACTTTTCTCCCACATTGTTACAAAAATGATTCGCATGAGCGGTCTTAAAACACACAACACAATAGTGCTATACTGTAAGTGGGCAAGTGATTGGGGGAAGAAATCTGTTGCTGCATACAGCTAGAGATTGCAGGAAACAAACCTGCAATACTGTTTCCCTATAAATCCCTATCCATAGAAAAAAGTAAATGGATTGAAAAAGGAGAACGAGAAATATGTGGATGTTGACCAACAGCTGCTGCCCACCCCTCTCTCGGCCGCTAGTACTGTCAAACAAAGCTATTCTTCGCCAAAAGACGCCAGTATATTTGGTCTACTAGTAAAAAATAAAAAAAATAAAAAAAAGTCTTATGTCAGCTCACCAACCATCTTGGGTTTGGTCTTTAGTTCTGAGTTCTCTTATAGTTCAATAAACTCTGCCTGTAGGTAGAATTGTTTACCTAAGTATGAAGAATGGAATAAATATCTTCAAACTCGGTTCTTGTACTCAAAAAAAAATCGCGCGCGCGATACTATTTGAACTCAGAGTTAAAAGTTTGCAACATATTAAGAAAGAATTCAATGAAGCTCGCTTGCATAATGAATAAAGTAATTTCTTTAAAAATACTTTCGTTTTTCGATAAATTCGAACAGAGTGCATGCAGGAAAGATCGCACCAGCGAATTAAGATAGAAAAAGTAATTAAATTATCATTACATAGCGTTTATTTTCAGCCTTTCGTTACAAATTTCGTATACACGAATAACTACTAAAAAGCCAAGGGAGAAAAACAAACCTTTCACATTAACTGTTCGCACATCATTTTAAAAGAAAAACATATCTTGGTTTCTCTTTTTTTCTCGTCATAAAACTCACTGAGAAAAAAAAAGCAATACTCGATTAAATATATTCTTAAATAGTAGCAAGATTTTCTTAACCATAAAAGTGTTTATAATAATGATTGCCAGTTTGTGCTGTTATGCACGGAGTGTGTTACTTTTGTATATTTTGATAATTCGCTCTTCTGTAAGTTCATTCGAAGTATCGTATAATAATGATGTTTAATGTAAAAGGACTCAAGTAACTGAAGCATGAAAACACGTGAATTAAAAGAGCTGCAACCAATACCCAGGTGACTTCAGCTAAACCCACAATCGCTTCATTACCTCAACACTATCGTCCTGCTTCACTTATCTGATCTTTTGCTTCCCTCGTGATGCCACCGGAACTGATAGCAAGCGAAATATCACTCGTGAACCGATTAGGTTGTCAAGAACTAAACAAAATTCGGTTAGGACCCAATATTTTCTGCGTTAAAAGAGTCGAAAAATTAGGAACGTAAATCACTGAAAAGAGATGATTATGTATCGGAATAACAGTGTTGTATAGAAACAAAAAAGCATGCATACATTTTTAAAAAATTATCGGTGTCGTAGGTAATAATGTTAAACTACGATAAACATATCAAACTAAACACCAGAAACTACAAAAAAATTAGGCAAATAAACGAAACTATGGATCAAAATACCCAGGCGTGTACCATTAGTAAGCACAATCAGAATAAGCAAATAAATTAAGTAAAAAATTAAGTTAGGTAATTGCAATTTATGGATTTTTTTTATTTATACACGTGCAATATGAGTAAAAAAGATTTGTTAATGATATTCATAAAACACGGACTGTGTTATGTGTTCAATGGATGCAATTAAAATTCCGAATATACACATTCATTTCACTATATAAGCGAAGGGAGGGCTTCAAAACCTCAGGCGATCCTCCAGATCACTCTAAACTAATCTCAGCAAACGAGAGCGATCTGAAAGATCATTTTACTCAAAGATGGTTTCAATCGGGCAGACTCACCCTGCCAGTGAGGAACCCTCAGCATTGACTCTGCCCAATGGCAGATTCACTCCAACCACCGAGCAGGGTCATAAACTCAGCGGTGGCCCCACTCGGTGTGGCGACCATTTCGTCTATATCAGTAAAGCGCATCACTTTAGCGTTGAAATGGGATACGCAGCAGCTAGGTTCTCGTTCCCGCACCCTGTTAGTACCCATTAGGGGAAGCTAAAGCTGCTATCAACCAAACGCAAGTGATCGAACTAAAACGCTCTCAAATTCCTGTCCTAAAGGATCCCACCTGGGCCCAGGCTTAAAAATAATATCTTTTAATACTAAAGGTTTTTCCAGTGTCAAGCAAGATCGCATTGCAAATATTTGCAGAGATAATGACCGCGATGTACTCTGCCTGCAGGAAACTCACAGGGGAAGGTGCACAAGACGTTAGATCCATGGCATGAAACTCATCAAAGAGATACCCAATGATAAATATGGAAGTGCAATATATTCAGAAGAAAACTTAATCCCATCGTCCATTAACTCAACGAACGACAGAAACATTGAGATTATTACAATCACATTTAAAAATATCTCACTTTATAAAACTCCAGAAGAAGCTTTCTCCTTCCCCAACATCTTCCTCAACAATAGTGCATACATGACTAATGTTGTATTAGGTGACTTTAACAGCCACAGCATTAACTGGGGTTACACAAAGTCCAACTAAGATGGAGAACTTGTTGAAAAATGGGTTGAAAACCTTTCTTAAACCTGATACATAATCCAAAACTCGCTGCGTCTTTCACCAGTGAAAGATGGAAGCGAGGCTATAACCCTGACCTCATATTTGTTTTCTCAAAAATATACAACATTTGTGTTAAAAAGTTTTTAAATCCCATTCACATACTCAACATAGACCCATAATGCTTGAATTCAACCCAGCCATTATGCCTGACCCAGTCCCTTACAGACGATTTAATTAAAAAAAGCTAATTAGAAGGGTTTCATGGAAGATCTTGGCCGCTCCATAGAACTAGTCCCTCCAAACCCCTCGAGAGTATCCCCAATTGATAAAAGTACTGAGGGAAATCACCAAACGCATCCCTCCGAGGATGCCGCACAAACTACATTCCAGGCCTTTCCAGTGACATACAAGCCCAGTATGCTGATTACTTACAACTTTACAAGACCAACCCCTTCCCAGAAGAGACTATCCAAGCAGGAGAAAAATTATACTCCAAGATGGCAGAGGAAAGGCGTTCCTCATGGAAAAAGGAAATAGAAGCCCTTGATATGACCCATAGTAGCAGAAAGGCATGGAACTTTATCAACAGAATTAGGAAGGATTTCACTAAGCCACATGAGCATCTGCAGGTAACAGCTAATCAAATTGCTCACCAGCTGCTGCTAAATGGAAAATTCCCTAAGCACCCAAAAAATAAGATACTTAGAACCCCAAGTGAGGAACAAAATGTGATTAACTCAGATTTCAGCATCAGTGAACTCAATGCTGCCATAAACCTATTAAAATCTAGAAAATCTGCAGGCCTTGATGATGTCTATAATGAACAAATTAAGCATTTTGGATCCAGGACTAAAGAGTGGTTAATAAACCTATACAACACTTGCCTCAGATCCCTAAAGATACCAACTATCTGGAGGCACGCTAAAGTGGCCTTTTTCCCAGGGAAAACTTCAACCGAAGCAGAAAATGACAGACTTATATCACTACTCAGCAACCTCTTTAAACTCTATGAACAATTAATTTTGAATAGGCTGCAACTCCTAATCGAACCCATCTTATTGCTGAGCAGGCTGGCTTTAGACCAGGCAAATCCTGCACATCACAAATTCTCAACCTCACTCAATATACAGAAAATGGTTATGAGCAAAAACTAGCCACAGGGGCAGTCTTTGTAGACCTAACTGCAGCATATGATACCATAAACCATCTCGCACTCAGAAATAAAATATACAGAATAACTAAAGACTATCGCCTTGTCTCCTCCTGATCCAATCACTCTTGGAAGACAGACGCTTTTACGTGGACCAGGGGGGGGGGTAGGAAGAGCCGCTGGCACCTCCAAAAAAATGGCCTCCCCCAGGGAAGTGTATTACTTTTCGACATCTATGTCAATAATCTCTTTATCTTTCCAGGAACTAGAAATTTTATCTATGCTGATGACCTTGCCATGGCTACTCAATCAAAAAATTCCAAGTCCATTGAAACTACTCCATCACTTGCCATACATAGTCTAACCACATATTATAGCAGTAATCAATTAAAACCAAACCCCTTGAAACCCAGACTGGCCTTTTCAACCTTAACAATAAAGAAGCCAACAAGAAGCTACAGATTTCTTGGGAAGGCTCTAATATAGAACATTCCTGGAACCTAATCGATCTCGGTGTGAACTCTCGATCGCACTCTTTTATATAAAACACAAAAAATAAAGGCAAAAGTGAATGCATGAAACAACATACTTAGAAAGCTTACCTCCTCCAAATGGAGGTGCAGACCGTAGCACACTGAGATTTTCTGGCTTGGTCCTTGTTATTCTTCTCCTGAATATTCTTGCACGGTATGGTCCGGATCCTGCCATGATGAAAAACTAGATCCAGCATTGAATGAAAGCCGTCTCTTAATTACGGGATGCCTGAAAACAACACCACTAAGAGACCTGTAAACTTCGGCTGGTATTGCACACCCCCCCCCTTCAATTCGAAGATCTGAATTCTCAGCTGACGAAAGAAGCAGACAAATAAATGATCGATGAATGCCACCCACTATTCGAGCAAACCACAGTGACACAAAGACTAATATCTCGACATGCTTCCTAGCAACTGTTGAACCACCTAAAAACCCTCCAGAGACAAGACTTCAACAATGGCTTGCACTATACCCAGAGAATAATACTGGGATTCCAATAGCCGAACATCTTCCATGTGGTGCCACTTGAAATGGAATACTTGGAAAAGCCTCAACAGACTTCGAATGACAGGACGCTGCAACAAAACCTCATCAAATGGGGCTACCCTCACTGGACCAGATAATTGTGAGTGTGGGACAACCCAGTCCATGGAACACCTTCTTTCTTGTCCCCTTCTTCAATCACTTTGCACAGAAGAGGACCTTATATCCTACACAGAAAGAGCAGTTGATTGCGCAAGATGCTGTAAGAACATCCGACAATATTTATTGTATATAACTAAGTTTCTTTTTCTTCGTATTTTTCTTATTAGTCCCTGTGTAATTCACCTATCAAATTTAAGCTGTTCTCATTTGTAATGTACCCTAATTTGTTGTAAATAATGTTGTACCACCTAGACCAGAAGGCCGAGAAGTACGAATATATATAAATATAAATTCGAGCCTTTACTTTTTTTGATGTATCCTTATAAGGACTGGCTTAAAGGGGCGAAGCAAGAATGCTTTTCATCTTCCCCGTTATCTGTAGAGGACAGTGTAGGGATAAGGTTTTATTGAGCTACTAAGGCTCTGATCATGGCAGGAGGGTAACAGCAATAGCCGACTCTCAGTTAGAACTTCATTAGCATTGCCCTCCAGGAGTATTAATCACCGCATCTCACGGTCGATTCTTCATTTCCCTCCACACATCCTTTTTTTTTTATTTTTTGATGTTCTTGGAAGTTATCTAATTATAGTCCTTATAAGGACTGGCTTAAAGGGGCAAAGCAGGAATGCTTTTCATCTTCCCCGTTATCTATAGAGGACAGTGTAGGGATATAAGGACTGGCTTAAAGGGGAAAAGCTGGAATGCTTTTCATCTTCCCCGTTATCTGTAGAGGACAGTATAGAGATAGGATGTTATTATCTTCCCCGTTATCTATAGAGGACAGTGTAGGGATATAAGGACTGGCTTAAAGGGGAAAAGCTGGAATGCTTTTCATCTTCCCCGTTTTCTGTAGAGGACAGTATAGGGATAGGATGTTATTAAATTGAGCTATTAAAGCTCTGATCATGGCAGGAGTGTAAGCAATAGCCAAGTCTCAGTTAGAACTTCATTGCCATACATTACCCTCCAAGGGTATTAATCACCGCATCTCACCTTATCCTTATATCCTTATAAGGACTGCCTTAAAGGGGCGAAGCAAGAATGCTTTTCACATTCCCCGTTATCCGTAGAGGACAGTGTAGGGATAAGGTGTTATTGTGCTATTAAATTAAAGCTCTGATCATGGCAGGAGGATAACAGCAATAGCCGAGCCTCAGTTAGAACTTCATTAGCTACAGCACGGCCATCCATTACCCTCCAAGGGTAACCATACTATATCCACCGCATTTCACGGTCGATTAACCATCTAATTATAGTTTAAACTTTAGATAATATTAAAGGTGTATGATTTAATTTTTCATTTTTTTTAAAATATTTTCCTATATCCAGTTTATTTTGAAAATAATTATAAAATTATTTCAGATTTCAATTTGTTATATATATCAGAATATTATTTTATTATGATATATTTAGGAATAGAACCTTGAAATGTATAGTAGATTGACATTAAAAAAAATGGAATAAATGTAAAACTATGGATGGCTCGAAGATAACAAGAGAAATAGGATTGCAGTTGTTTCTCGTTACTTGGAAAGTGCTGATTCAGTCAAGTTGTTGGTATTTTTGAGAATCATTGATGCAACCCTTGCAATTTATTCATGACTTGACCTTTACCCTATAGCGTTCGCATTCAACTAATCACGAAAATTTTCAGTCGCGAGAGTTGTCCGCATCGTATTCAAGGTTTAATAACCTACGTGTTTTAAACGCTGCTATTGGACAGTTGGAAACAAAATATGAATAAAGTGGAATGGTGTAAAGAAATATTTGATTGTTTTGCTTTATTAGAAAACTTTCAATTCATTAAAATGTTTAAATCATAATTAAAAATTCAATTACATATGTTTTTCAAACATTAAAGTTTAATTTTAGACGCAATTCAAATTTTAATTTAAATATTTTAACACATCAAAATGTGTAGTTTGGGTTTATTCACAACTTTGGAATTTAGACAAATTTTAAATGCCAAATATTTTAATTTAGGAGAGTTTTATTTAAAAAATCATGCAGAAAATTAACACGAATAAAATCTTTCAAACAATTTATTGAGTGATGTTTGATGACGTCACCTGACATCAATAGAATGAGACACTGAAGATTTTACGAATATTTTTTCCTCCAATAAACACCTCTAGTATATTGTCCCTTGAACATAAGAAAAAGGATAAAGAAGAGCCTGGTTAATTGCAGCGCCCAGTCACCTTCAGTGGCTGAAGCAGTTAATTGCTTCCAGACGAGCACACATAAGTAACCCCATATAATTAATCAGTCTTGGCCTCTCTGCGAGCAGCTAAAGGCTGATTGGTGGCCTTCATGCACTCGAGAAAGATGTTCTTCGCTAAATTGAAATTTATTGTTGGTCTTATATGGACAAAAATGGGGTTACGTGATATGTGCGTGTGTTAGGAAATAGGTTTTACATCAATTATACATTTCGAAAATGTCTACATCCTTTTGTTTTTCAAATTCCACATTTCAACCACTCCTATAGAGTATTTATTATAGCTTTAATAATTATATCCATTACGAATATATGAATTTTACTATATATTTACATGAATTATTATTATTATTGCTTGATACCTCCAGGGATTCCAAGGACTCATCGAGGGAGGACACCTACTCTACAACTCTGTCTCCACCACTCAATCCACCAACTACAACGAACCTCCACCACACCAACGCCATCTACCGCTCACCACTGCTACTAGTATTTGCACAGACAATCACAATGGTCAAAAATCTAAGACGTGATGAACTTTTAAAAGGGTCTTTTAGCTGAAGATGAGTTGGCCAGTCTCATAATAATTGAAAACCCTGTTTCTCTTCCCAATAAAGCAGCCGGAGATATTAGACATAACTTACGGGCGTCGTGGCATTCATGTACCTGCCGTAATTCAAATTAGTCTCCATCCAATCCTGCTTTGGTGAAGTAAGATTCATTTTTCATGCAGCTTCACTCCTCCAGTAAAGAGTGCAGCCTCAAATCAAACATTGGAATCTTCCACCACCCGACGATTATCCACAAAACTATTTACTTAGCTAAGTAGACGGCCTTTTTTATCATAAATGCCTTTCCCATTAAATAATCCATCTTATATCATCTCATTTCCATCACGTTTTGCAGACTATAAGATGAAAGGGAAGTTTAAATGCACGTTCATTCCAAGTTGTGCATTTAAATAGCATCATTTAGCTACACTCACTGAATTTTCGAATATGAGCTTTACAACGTAACTCTTCATTTAATAAAACCTGCAAACAAATTACGTTTCGTCGTACGACACCAACCCTGCCACACGCCTAGCAAGGAAGGTTGACATTTAGAGAAAAACTGAAAAATGTAACCCATTTTAAAAACAGTACTTTTCGTTTCTTGTGGAAAATGGCAATGTTGAACTTGCTATTATTTTAATGTAATATGAAATAAACAATAAGGTTGTAAATTCTGAGATTCCTATCATTTTTCTATTGTTGTTGCGTCCCCTTCCTATCCAAATCCAAGCAGTCTCCGTCTCTGACAGCAATTTCACAAGTTATTGATGGTTTTTCAAGTAGGGAATAGATTGAGGTTTTTCGACGAGTCCAATAGATACGTCGAAAAAATCTGAAGTCTGTCTTTTTAGAAACCTAAATACTGTACTTGCAATGTTCAAAGTATTTTTCAATGAATACTTCGATAAAGAAACAAAATATCGAACATGGGTTCGCTTTTCGTCTTCGGGAGTCAGTAAAATCTCCAAGTTTGCAGCAAATGTCAGTTTGGATGATAATCTAACGTAATTTCTGTTTCCAGTTTAGTGCGTGAAATAATTATTAATTTTCAGCATTATTCAGTTAGGTTGCGAGAAAGGCTTGCAGCATCCTAATGAGAGAAACATGGCTGAGACAATTTGCATTCATTTTCAAGCACTGATTTGATAAACTATGGCGAGAGCTGATTAGTGTTGTAGAATTAATAAACGCAGATGATATGACACAAAGCTTATGCTATTGAATTCACTATACAGGAATTTTCAGAATAAAACCTCAGTGCTATTCACACAGTGTCTATAGACAGCTTGAGTAATTATTAGCATTCTGAAATTATTTTCCCCATTTCTACGATATCTCGGTAGAAATGGGAAACTAATTTCAAAATACTAGTAGAGTTATCAGAGATATAGAATGATATCTATACAGCTTTCAGAAACTGATTCAGATTATAATAAGTGAATCTTCGAATTATAATAAGTTTCAGATTATTATAAGTGAATCTTTGGAACCTCTTAAAGAATTTCACTTGAAAAATGTTACTAAGGCAAACAAATGTAATAAAATTAACTTTACCACATACACATGTTGTTAATTATTTAATAGCTCCTAGTTAGCCTTTTTCTCCGATGAAATTCAGTTTATTATTTATTATCACCGTTAACAGCAATAAGGCCCCAGGTGCAGATGAAATCCCAGCAGAGTTAACTAAGGCCACAGGGGGGATGGAGAGATACGAATGTTCCATAGAGAGTTTTTGGAGACCAATGAGGTGAACTCATCAGAAATGCTTTGAGAAGGAGTCAAGGTGATAATACACGATACATCCAAGAAGTATCTGGGCCCAATAAGAAGACCAAGAGATCCATGGATATCAGATTCAACATGGGAACTAATCAAAAGAAAGCGGTTGGAAAAACAAAGAGACACAGGGACTGAAGAATATGAGACTACATAGAGAAATCAGAAGAGCAATCAAGTAAGACAAGGAAAAGTTCTATACTAATAAATGTGAAGAGATAGAATTCCACATGAGGAGGTATAATTATAAAAGGATGTTTTATTTAGTTCATGACTTAAAGCACAAGTTTAAGCCTAAATTGAATGTCATCAAAGAACAGGAATGGATCATTACTAACAGAAGAGTTGTAAATCAAAAACAGATGGAAAGAATAAAGTGAAGAACTGTACAGCAGAGTATATAAAGAAAATGTCGGGCCCTCTCACCAGGAAAATTTTGATTTGGAACCTCCTCCACAACATCGATATCCTTGTAATCAATCTATGAAACACTCTTATACCTGGAGGTATACGAGTGTTTCGTAGATTGATAACAAGGATATGGGAGACAGGAGCATAGCCTAGAGAGTGGAAGAAGTCTGTTTTCATACCACTACATAAGAAAGGAGATATGAAAGCGTGCAACAACTATATAACTACTATTTTAGTATCTCATGCAGGCAAACTTTTATTGACGATCATGCTAAATAGGATTGAGGCCAAAGTTGAGGCTGAGATGCCCGAGGAACAAGCAGGTTTTAGGAAAGGTGGGGCACCAGAGATCAGATCCTTTGCCTTAGACAAATCATAGAAAAATACAAAAATTTAGACTTCCTCTGGTAATGTGTTTCTTAGACTACTCTAAAGCTTTTTGCTGTGTTCAGCATGTGAAACTGTGGGAAGTAATGAAAAGAATGGGTTTTCCTCAACACACTATCAGGTTGATAGCCAACTTGTACAGGGAGCAAGAAGCCACAGTAAGAACAGGTTTTGGATTGACTGATTGGCTTCAGGTTGGAAAAGGAGTTAGGCAAGGATGTTTACTTTCTCCTCACTTGTTTAGTATATATGCAGAGGACATCATGCGTGGAGCATTGGATGAGCTCAGGACAGGAATTAAGATAGGAGGTAGATTGATCAATAATCTGAGGTACGCTGATGATACAGTACTCCATTGTAATGACATGGAAGAATTAGGACTACTTCTTGACAGAGTTAACAAGATCAGTAATAACAGAGGACTTCAACTCAATTCTAGCAAGGCAAATATCATGGTTCTCAAAGGAAATACAAACAGGGAAGCTCTTGAGAAACAAGTGTACCTTAATGTAGAAAGAATTGAGGAAGTCGGCAAGTTTGACTACATGGGATCCATTATTAATGTGAAGAAGTGCTGTTCAGAAGATCTCAGAAAAAGGTTAGGAATGGCTAAAACAACAGTCAGAGACCTGTCTAAAATCTAAAAGGATAGACCTATCTCCATGGGAACAAAGTTGAGGATTTTGGATGCAGTTGTTTTTCCAACAGCGACTTGTGGATGTGAGACTCGGAACCTAAAGAAGTCAGATAAGAAACGGATATCTGCTTTTGAAATGTGGTGCTAAAGGCTGTTGAGGATATCATACACTGAAAGGCGTACAAATGAATGGGTGTTAGAAAAAAATAGTAGAACTTTACGGCTCCTTAAGGATATTGACAGAAGAAAGTTAAAATATTTTGGACACATTGAAAGGATGGAAGGACTTCTCAGAAAAGTATTAGAAGATAAAGTTCCTGGTAAAAAGAGGAAGGGGTATATCGTCAATAAGATAGATGGATGTGTGTGTGTGTGTGTGTGTGTAGAGACTGATCTTCAGAGAGTTAAGGCCTCCAGTAGAGAAAACAACAGGACTACATGGCGAGGCCTGGTGTGGCACATCACCGAGCATCGGAGTGACCATACGGCATCTACAGATGCCTAGTGAACATAGATAGATAGATAGGTCACCATTTCGGCTTTTGTAAACCTCCCCTAATAACCCGAACTACTATTCTTTTAAATCTCTCTCTCACTAAAGCGCAGGAGAGCACACACACACACACAAACACTTATCACGTGGTTTACAAATTAGCACATGTTCAAAGAATAGAAACTAGCCTTTATTTCACTTTAATTGTATATGAAATTTCCTACAAAGGACGAGAAAATCGGGAGAAATTCTCAGAGGTAAACAACCTCTGCGAAAAAAAGAGGTAAAATTCAAGATTAGTGAATTACACTACGAAGGAGAAACAATGTTATCTGACAAGAGTCAAAAGTATACTGCACTACATACAACAGTTATATAAGAATATGGTGAAAAACAACTGTCTTACATAACGTAGATGAAATGGTCTATTGGAGACAATACGTAAAAGTTTAATAAATTGCTCAGCTAATGAGCAATCTATCTAGATTAACTAAAAACTCATTCTTGTTAATTTAATTGATTTATATACGTTATGATTTTTATTTGGTTTCGTGTATATGTCATATTGACAGTGCTTGTAATGCTCTAAGATTCTGAAGATGTTATTCCTAGAACCGTTGGTATCACAAAAACGATAGTATATTGTATGCATAAAAAGTCCATAAATCTAATTTTGAAATAAATCTATCTTATTCTAAAACACAAAAAATTAAGTACTTTTCAAAATATTTAAAAATAATTTCAACTTGAAACCTTTTTTAATTTTAACGTTTAATTAAAGACACCGATTTATTACACACACACATATATATATATATGTGGTGGATAAGGTAAACCCCAACGGGTTGCTCCGAATAAAGAATAAGAAGCCGTGGACCAAAGGATGCAGCAGAGGGAGTGGTATGCCGGCTGCATTATTTTGTCATTAAACCCTATGAATCAGGAATCTCCACTGTGTCAAGAGAACGTTACTGCGTCCGAGGAAGCCGACGCGACTGATCCTAGATCAGAGGGAGCAGTCGAGAAGTATGGTATGTGATCAGCCAATAGAGTTTCTCATCTCTTAACTTTAAATATAAGGACATTGCTAAAACCTGGGAAAACAAATCTGATGGAAAACGAACTTGCTAGGATTAAATGGGATATTGTGGGCTTTGCTGAAACCCACTGGACAGGAGAAGGAGTTAAAAACCTAAATTCAGGAAAACTATTTTACTCGGGCAGAGAGGACAATATACATAGTGAAGGAGTCGCCAGTTTAGTGAACAACAATATGCAAAATGCAGTCATGGCCACAGAACTACATGGCCCAAGAATGATCGCTATCAGATTAAATAGTAAAGAAAAAAATGTTCACTTTACAATAATTCAAATGTACGCCCTCGACCAGTCACATGAAGATGAAGAAATCGACACTTTTTATGATGAGTTGCAAGATTTAATAGACAAGACTAATAAGAAAGATATATTAATAGTGATGGGCGATTTTAATGCCAAAATTGGGAAGTTCACCCCAAGCATGGAGAATGTGATGGGCAGGTTAGAAGTTGATAACAGAAATGAAAGAGGAGAAAGATTATTAGAATTTTTTAAAGCAAATAATCTATTAATCTGTAATACCCTTTTTTTTTCAAAGACCTTCCCACAAATACACATGGACCTCACCAGATGGTACAATAAAGAACTGTATTTTTTTTTTTTTTAAATCTGGCCTCTCTCAACACGGAATTGAAAATCCAAACCATAGGATCCATTGGGAAAAGGCTAAACTTTTACGTAGATCTATATTTAAACATGAACGTTTATACAAAGAAAGTTCTGAAGCCCTACTACACAGACCAAACCTAAACCGCAACGACGTTCTTACTATTCCTAAAGTATGGGAAATTATCATACAAAACTGTGTTAAATAATTAACGTTTTTTTTTTTTTTTTTTTTTTTACTACTTTAGCACGTTATGCACGTTTTCATGAGATTCTATTGTAATCATGCGCCCTAACTGTATGTTATTCCTAATTTTTGTTTAAATACTGTACTGATGATGTCCTAAGATACTTAGGATGAAATATTTACAATTAAATAATTTTCACTGTGGTTTATACGTGTGTTTCTTCTAATTAAGGAACTGTATTGATTACATTTTAATCAAACGCAATTGGAAATCATCCGTGCAAAATGTTAGAACTTTAAAAACTCCAGACTTCGACACTGACCATGAACTGCTTGGGCAAAAATTAAACTAAAATTCAAATACCGCAAATCACGAGCTCTTATAAAACATAATGGACCTGTCAAAACTGAAAGAGAAATTTATGCAAGACAATTATCAAACACTAATAGGAAATGAGCTTAGACGATTAACCTATGATAATATATAAAATGCGTGGAATCAAGGTAAACAAAATTGTTACAAGTACCGCAAGAAACATACTTGATGCAACATCAAGGGCCAAATCATGAATTGATAACCCCAGAAATTTTAAATACTTTAGAAGAAAAAACGAGCAGCATAGCATATATTAAATATACAAAATACAGAAGAAAATAAACAACATTATAAGAACCTTAAAAACAAAATTGATAAAATGTGCATATCTGCCAAAAATGATTGGCTGGAGGAAAAAACAAAACTGCGCGAAAAAGCTAATAAAAGAAATGACAATAAAACTGTATATAAAATTATAAAAGAATTAACTAAGATCTATAAAGATAAACCACTAACAATGAAAGATAAAAACAATCTAGAAACTGGATCAATACAAAATATTAAAACAATCTGGAAGGACTACTATCAAACATTTCAAAAAGAACAGAAGGAGGAAAGTATAACAGAAGGGATGATATATGAAAAGGAATCACCCATAACTGCAGCAGAAATTATAAATGCAATGAACCAAATGAAACTCACTAGTGGAAAATATGGTGGCAAGGAAGCCATTAATTTCTTAATAAAATTATTTAATCAAATTCTTTATAGTGGAGTAATTCTAACTCATGGAAAACAGAAATTATTATACTAATTCACAAAAAAGGAGACAAAAAAAAATGTGAAAATTATTGACCCATAACACTCTTAAGTCATAGTTATAAACTATTCATTCGAATTATACAAAAGAGAACACAGGTGCTTACAGAAAAAATCATAGAGGAAAACCAAGCAGGATTCAGGCCACATAGATCCACTATAGACTACATCTTCACCATTAATAATATAGCAGAAAACAATTGGGAATACAACCTGCCCGTATACTGTTGTTTTATAGATTTCAAGCAAGCCTTTGATTCAGTTAATAGAAACAAATTGATCACTATCTTAAAGAATGTAAGAATGAATTCGGGTAGTTCAACATTTATTACAAATTATTATGGAGACACTAAAGCTTTTGTTAAAACGAACAACATTAAAACCGAGGATTTCAGAGTTGAGAAAGGTGTAATGCAGGGTTGCTCTCTTTCACCTCAACTCTTTATCATCTTCCTAGAAGAAGTCTGTAAAACCATAGCTGATGAACCAGGTGTAAAAATCGATGGTACCGATGTTAATCACATTACATACGCTGATGATATCATTATCCTATTAATATTCTAAATGACTCACGTAAAACTTATGGTATGAAAATAAATCTTCATAAAACAAAAATAATGAAGATAGGTAGAGAAGAAGAAAATATTTCCATAAATCTCGAAAATCACCTGTTGGAACAAGTTCATAAATATGTTCATCTTGGTAGTCTAATTTCTAGTAACCTCAACAATATGGAAACAGTAAAACACAGGCTAAACCTAGGATGGACCAGCATGAATAAACTAAACAAAATATGGAAAAAGAAAAAAATCCCAACAAGTCTAAAATTAAAATTATATAAAACAATTGTCAGCCCATCGGCTACTTTTGCTTCAGAAGCCCGGAGATTAACTCAACAACCAATCAAGAAACTTCAAGCATTTGAAATGAAATGCCTCAGAAAAATTAATAACACCCACTGGATGCAACACAAGACTAATGATCAAGTCAGAATAGATTTGAACTTCCCAGATTACATAATAGATACAATCAACTGAGATGGTTTGGTCACATCCAGAGAATGGCTCCTCATAGACTGCCATATTTAGCTCTGAATGGATATATTGGAAGTAAAACACCTAGAGACAGACCAAAAAGCCTAGCTATGGAGTCATGATTGAGATGGCTAAAGATCGCGATAAGTGGAGAATCTTTATTCTTAGTGGACTCAACCCGTTATCAAGAGGATGAGATGATATATATATATATATATATATATATATATATATATATATATATATATATATATATATATACACGAGGGTGGTCTGAAAAGTTCTTGGCCTAACAATGAAAAACGAATTCATAATTTCAAAATATTTTTATTTTTCAACATAATCTCCCTTAAGACTGATACATTTATTCCAGCGATGCTCTAGCACCATTATCCGGTCCCTGGTTCTCAGTAAGATCTACAAAATACCCTCTACAGCTGCAATCACCTTTTGATTCGAAGAAAAACGCTGCCCAGCGAGGAAGAGTTTTAGTTTTGGGAAGAGATCGAAGTCAGAGGGAGCCAAATCTGGGGAATAGGGTGGATGTTCCAACAATTCATAGTGCAGATCCCTTAATTTTTCCACTGCCAAAATACCTTTGTGGGTAAGTGCATTGTCCCGATGAAAGATGATTTTTTTCTTCTGCAAACCGGGTCTTTTCTCATGAATTTTTTTGTATAGTCTGGTTAATAGATCAGAATAATATTCCCTGGTTATTGTTTTACCCTTTTCAAGATAATAAACATCCCATGACCCTTCCTGCTGATGGAACCCACTTTGTCTTCTAGGGTGCTGAACAACCGACTTCTGTCCACTGTTTTGACTGCTGTTTGGATTCTGATGTGTAATATTGAATCCAAGTCTCATCCATGGTAATAAATCGACACACAAAATCAGTTTTATTCTTGTTAAAACTCTCCAAGCACTGTTCAGAGATTTTCAAACGAGTGCATTTTTGATCTGCTGTGAGCAAGCGCGGCACCCATCTTGCGCAAAGCTTTTTCATTTGCAATTCTTCATGCAAAATATATCCTACACGTTCTTTTGAAATGCCTATAGTCTCACGCACTTTGACTCGCCGGTCATCCAATAGCATATCGTGCACTTGATCAATGATTTCTGGTGGTGTTACACTTTTTAGACGTCCTTCACGTGGATCATCTTCAAGGCTAGTACGGCCACGTTTAAACTCGGCAGCCCATTTCTTAATTGTCAAAAAACGAAGAAGAGTGCCCATAAACTTTTATGAACTTCGAATGAATTTCTTTTAGCGTTAAACCTTCTTTTACGAAGAATTTTATAACCGCCCGAAACTCAGTTTTATCCATTTCAAGGGATACAGACAACACTTTTGCTTCAGACAGCTGTATAAAACAAAGTAATTGATAGAATGACTTGCAGCTTCACATGGATCTTATGACAGATGCACCAACTTAGAAAAAAAAACTAGCCGATAGTGTTGCCATCTATAGTCGAGGCCGAGAACTTTTCAGACCACCCTCGTATATAACCTATCATGGAAGTACTGCACAGAATTTACTACGATGTGCTAGTTAGCTAATTATGATGTCTTTGGATTATTTTTAGAATTCTATTAGACAAAACCAGATAAGTAAACTAACAGCCAAAGAATGATGTAGATTCAGAAACGTAAAATAAACAAGCCGTGCAAATACTCAACCATAGAATGATACGAGAAAAATCAGTTGCTGTACGAAAACAGGTCTACCTCCTCCATAGATTTTGAAAGAAGGGAAAAAAAAACATTTGATATTATATCTCGTGCTAGACTTATAGAAATCGTATAAAACATTGATCTGAATTCAAAAGATGTAAGGATGATAAAGAATGTGTGCAATAAACATAACCAATACGCTTCCACAATAAATAGATATAAAAAGAGGGGTCCACCAGATTAGGCGCGCCTCATTGGCCGAGTAGTTATCGTACCCGCTCTCCAATTAACAGGCTGCGGGTTCGAATCCTGACGTGGGCATGGATGCTTGTGATTGTCTTTAGGTGGAAGATAAATGTCATCGCCTGGTGTGACACCACCTCCCCGCCTATTTGGAGGTCTGAAGTGGCTTGAAAAAGTTCATTGTTTTAGTTCGAGAGTAGGGTTTCCAGATTATTTTTATATTTTTAAAAAATATAAAAATCAAAAATTTAAAAAAACAATCCTTATCCCATTCGCGGTACAAAATGTATTATACAGTAGGTTTACAAAATAACCTTTCTGGGTGGGAGCAACATAAAAAAAAAACGTGTATTATCATTATTGCTGTTTGCGGGATATTATCGAAAATAATGAGTTATGCAAGATGTCTAAACAGTTGGTGGAATAAACATAACTCAAGATTTGCAAATGATACAGTAGTAATAGCCAAAACAGTCTTTTTTTAACAAACATGCTCATAAGCATATGAAAAGATAGGGGGGGGGGGGAATATTGAGGGCTGGAGATGCAGTTGTTACTAAGAAAATTACGTATACAAGTACATTAGCTGGATAAAAATAGACGCCAACAAACAAGTACTTGAGAGAACAAATCAAAAACATAAGATTATGAATGAGATCAGGAAGAAGAAAATAAAATTCTTAGAACATGCGCTAAGAGAAAAAGTGATCATCACTGGAGATGGAGAACTACAGAGAGGAAGAGATCGAGAGATACCAATTATATGAAGGACGCTGGATAAGCAAAAGTATCAAATCTTTAGAGATGCGCATGGCAAAAGCGAAGACCACTGCCGCCAACCTGTAGTACTTGAATGAAGCACAATTTGCGTGTCCACTTGCTCTGTTGTCCAGTTGCTGTCATTTTAATTTAAGTCGATTATCGAATGAAAATTTTGGAAGTATATAATCTTTCTTAAGATAGATTATTTGGTTTTGCACTCGCTTCTCCGTGTTGCAGTTAGAGTTATGCGTGTGATTTTTATAGCACTTTAAAATTTCCAGCATTCTTGTGAATTACACGCACGCGACACTTTCTAGAGCATACTTTTCAGCATTTAGATGGTGATTGGAAAGTAATTTGGGGAAATGGAATTCCCAGAGTGACAAGAAGTGAAGATGTTCCTTTTAAATATGACCTAGTTCCGAGTTTCAAACTTATTTTGGCGGAAGAAAATCAATCCCCATCTCCCCTAATTAAATTATGGAATAGCAGTTTATGGCCTGCATGGCTCGATACAATTAAGTTAACAAAGGTCTGCTTCAAATTCGAATTCATCACTCGTCGCCATTATTAGCGATTTCATTGTGATATCCGTGAACACACACATTTCTTTTCCTGTACACTAGGTGTGGGAGAAGAAATAGCAAACTCAGCGAAGATGGTCAAAAATGGAAGCGATCCTGATTGGCTATGTTCTGAAAGTTGTCCTGCAAAAGTTTAAAATGTCATCAAGGGAAAATCATAACAAGAAAAGCAAAATATGACTAAATATTCTCCTTCACCTCTTGATCCTGTCCGTTCATGACTTCTGAAAAAGACATACAGAAGCATAAGATCCTCAAATAAAGAGCCAAAGGCTTCATTTCGGAGATGCAAAATTATATAAATTAAGTGGATATTAAATCCAACACCAATCAATCCAAATTGGAAAATTGAAAAATACACCTACCTTTCGGACGCTTCAAGTTCCCTAGTGCTGAGAGTTTTCGCTCTCTTACGTTTCTGCCTAGTCTCTGACGAAACCCAATGAGTTTGAAACAGCTGTGAGACTAGTAAAACCTAACAAAATGGACCAATAGAAGGCGAGCGCTTTTTGCGTTCGTGCTTTTCCTATTAGGTTCAACTAGGGCAACTCGTAGTATGGCGGTGATATATTCCCGCAAGCTCTCTGGTCAATTTTCGCACGACACTTTTATAGTTTCTGTATTCGGCTATGAAATGATGTTGGATTTAATATCCTCTTAATTTATATGAATAAGATCCTTTCCCACTAAGGATAATACTTATATTCAGTAACGTTTTGGCATTTGCTACTGACAGAACCAGTACAAATATTGAAAGATGTGGAAGAAAGTAAAGATATCCTACGAGTAGCATCAGAAGCGAAGGAGAACTAGATGATCTCAAGGTAAATGAAGCAAAGCTTCTTCTAAACCGAAAAAAAAAAAACTCAAAATTCGGTGAAATAAAAATCATGGCTTCTACGAGAACCTCGGGTAAAGTTTACTATCAAAGGATTCTTGAAGGAACTTAGCATCGTTCGAAATAGTTTAGAATGTTCCCGTTTTGAATTGATTCGGAAGAGCTGTTGGAAAATGTTTAGTGATCTTGGAGGACACCATTCTCATGGAATGTTAATGATCAGAGGACCACTTCAACATCTCTGGGATGTTGAAGTGGTCCTCTTAGTTTTACTGCGATCTTCAACATCTGTGGGATGTTGAAGATCGCAGTAAAATTATGGAATTAGATGGTTTCAGGATACAAACTCCTGGTTGGGTTATTACGTACTTCTAGTAAGAGACATCTCACTCGGTCTAGCAGGGAGAACCATCCTACTCCGGACCACCTCTTGACCTGCACATTTCCGTACAACTTCCCGTATATTAATTTATACTCAATGTAAACATTGCACTGAACATATATACATAATGTCATGAAAAGACACCTCGCATATAACAAAGCGGTTCAAGTATTAAAAAGCTGGAAGTTGCCTGCAATTTAGAAATGGCGACTTTGAATGGTGTGATTGCTGCCGTGTTGAATCCCAAAGTTGTCAGTCAAGTAATGGCTTTTAAATTACAGCCATTCCCCAATTGCCTCTGTGCGTGACTCACTTTTTACATGACTTTGTTTTGAGATAATGTTTATTTTTAGATGTTTGTTTGAAAATACGGCATAAGCAACTAAGGCTGTGGAGCACACGCAATTCACACACGTGGCAGATTTCCAGTATGTCTGTTAACTGAGAATGTTCTTCTGGCCGACTTGCCTGCTCTGAAGAAAGGTAAGCTGAAGAATAATTGATGAACATCGGTTGATTGATGAGACTTATCGCAATAATCTACGAAATTTTATTTTCACTGCTTTCTATTCGAATCTTGCTGTTTAGCTGAAATATTATTCGAAATCGATTGGAAGATGAAACTCTAAGACCTCCTTATACTTTTATCCACTTGGACTGAAATTCTCAAAGTACAATAAACAACGTGCAAAACTCCAATATCTCCCAAAGTTGGTCAAACTGGTTGGACAATACAACGACTTATAGGAATCTGTGTAAGTCGTCGAAATGAGGAAAACGACGTTTTTGTTCTGTTTTTCAAGTATTCTTGAATGGTCTGTTGAATATCTTTCTCGAATAACTGAGAACATGAGAGAGATAAAGTCGAATTCTTATACTTCTTTTAAGATAATCAGCGACTCGATGGAATACTTGACTTCAGAGGAGCCAATCCCATAACTCTTGCTATAAAAACATGAAAATTATTTTTTTGCGAACAAGTCCCATTTATGAAGGAAAACAATAATATGTAATAGTATAATTTAATTTAGACATACAAACTTGAGTCTTTGATGATTATTCTCACCTGTTTAGTATAAAAATATTAAACGTTTTTCAAGTGGACTGAAGCCATTCCTTTCATTATCAATATACAAATCATTGATTTGCAAGCTTTTCTTTTGGTAAAATTATTTCAAATCTGTTACACATTTAATACTGTGGCTTAGATAATCTAGGAGCAGTTCTCTAGAGATCTAAGGATACTTATTCACTATCCACTTTAGATCTCCAATAAACAGAATAGTCTCAAATCGAAGGATGAAAATCAACCACTTAAAGTTTATATTCCTAAGCATCGATGCTTCAAAGAAGGCCACTAAGGCCAGTACTTTTCACATTTTTTTAATCATAGGTTTGTGTACTTGTGCGTAAAAATATAGAAGAGAAAAGTTGCTATATTAATCAAAGCCGCGCTTATTTTGCTTATTTGTAATTCGTTTGATATCTATGTACTTATACAGATAATCTAGGGTATTTATCAAACTATCATGATCAATATAAGTCTTTACGCGTTATGTCATCGGCATTACTGACCGAATGGTTAGCGTATCCGGTCTCCTACCAACAGGTTGCTGGTTCCTTCCCACCGTGGATATGTTTGTGATTGTCGTTAAGTGGGAGATAAATTTCATTCTCCCGTGGGAGACCTGTTTCTGCTTAGTGGCTAGAAAAATTTCCATTTTCGGTCTATAGAACAGGGTTTTCGGATTATATTAAATTACAGTTTCTAATAGAGGAACAAAGATATCATACGATACCCACCAAAAACATGACCCATCTTTAGATGCTAAGCAAATTCTCAGATCCATTTATAAGTTTACGAATAAAAATAAAAAGGACGTTTTACGTTTTCCATGCCTTATATAACCAACGTTGTTTGTCATTTGCAGCAAGGTGATGAGTAACCTACATTACTTTAATTACTTCGCTACGTTGCTAAAATAAATTTTCAAAATTAAACAGAGTTCAGGAGATTTATTGTATGATTAAATGAGTTCGCATTTTTCTATTTTTTCTCTTCGTTTTTAGATGGGATCAAATGCCTTTCTTACTCTTTCTTCTCTCATGAAGATTCAAAAAACAAATGTACTTTTATGCATGAAACAAATTCAAAACCCGAAGATCATTTCAAGCCGGTTTAAAGTGACTTTCATTAACTTGACCTTCACAAAATTCAAAGTCATATTTCTTCTGTTCTGTTGCTCCCGTAGTTCGCCGCACGAATCGTCCCTTTAGTGCTACAGCTTCCGTAAACAATCAGTTGTTATACATGGGAAGAGTAATAGAACGTGGTCAAGTAGACTTCATTTGAAAATTATTTTCATCTTTATTAAATGCCATCGCCCAACGACTCCCGATACATGATTCGGTCGTCCACACACACACACAACAGCATCAACCTATAATCGGGACACACCCTGAAATTAATTATAGTTTAGTTTGGCAGTTAAAGTCGATAGCCATAGTTTCTAGCAAATCCCGGGGAAAGCGTAAAGGTGAGCAGCACATGGGCTAAGGATAAAACACGAGACGGTGACTCCACCCCACGAAAAGAATGCCTGTTGGTTTAAAACTAACGAGCTTCGGATAAGAGGTTCGATGTGAAAACTGTGGTTAAAAATCAAAGTGTAGCACAAACATGGAGTCAACTATGTAGTGCGTGCAAACTCAGAGAGATAAATGAAGAACAAAGAAGACAATATCTTACCAAAACTTATTTAATTTTCAGAAAGGAATGTTCTGGATTTTGTTGTAAAGATACGGATGAAGAGAAGAGTCTACTTGTTGAATCAAGAATGTTTTTTTAATCATTGCATTTTCTTTCTTTAAATATTTTCAGAGTGATTAAAGAATTAGTCATCACGGCAATAGCACTTTGAAATCTTGAATAAAATATCCGAAGTTTAAAGCTTCAAAACTAGTTACGTGCAATGCGAGAACTCACATTTTGCTAGCGGATGCTCTTTTTTAGCTACACAGACCAGCGACTGAATTAGAAACCTTTATGCAAACATCACTTACAGCGTATGTGCAATATACTTGGTCATTGCGTGTTCTATGGAACTATTCAAGAATGCTGCTGTCATTAATGGTCAATAGTGTTGATCACAATGGGAAAAACAAAGTATCCTTCTGGGTTCGATCAAGAGCTTATTGTACCGGATGGCCGTCTGGCTGGGGTCACTATTTTGAAAACAATAGAGCTGACTGGTTTCTCAAAAGATGAGTTATCTCGGGTGTTTAATCAGTGGAAAAACAACCCACATCGCTTGTCTAAGAGACATAACTGTGGTTTTAAGACTGTCAGGAACGAGATCGCTGTTGTTCTGAGAAGGCTTGTACGGACAAAGAATTCCTGTGTGTAGTAGTTGACTGAAGCATTTAATGAAGGCTGTTCTCGATCCATATCTCACGGACCTATGCGCAAGAAATTGAAGAGGGCGCCTTGACAGTTCCATGCTTATATGGAATCCACTGATATCTGCAAGGAACGTAAAAATTTGTCTCCAATGGTCAGAAGCAACGTGACTGGACACTAAAAAAAAGTCGTAGTTCGACGAATCACGGTACACCTTGTTGTGTACCGACAGTGGGCAGAGTTTGGCGGGAGCCCCCATGAAGCAATGAACCCAGCTTGCCTTGTAAACACAACTCAAGGTTCTGTGCTAATGGTGGCATGGTGTGGGGCATGATCTGTTGGTATGGAACAGGTCCCCTGATATTTCTGGAAGGTTGGATGTCATCCAAAGAATATCTGAACATTGTTGCCGATCAAATCCATCCTGCAATGTTGATTTTTTTTATTCAGCAAGTAAACGGTTGTCTCGTGGACGACAATGCTACCGTTCATCGCACTAGAATTGTTCAGCGAGCATGAAAGCGACTTCCACCATCTCCCTTGGCCTGTATCTGAATCCCATTGCGAATGTATGGGACATGTTACAAAAACAGAGTCCTCTTCCTTCAAATCTAAGCGAGTTAAAGGACTGTCTGGTGAACGTCGGTATGTTGTAGCGTAGATGCGGTCGAACACCTTGTGGAATCTATGCCAAACCTCATATTCGGGCTAAAGGAAGTCCAACACGGTATTAAATATTTTTTTAAAAATTCAGTGGCCGGTATGTGTATAAACAGAGTGAACCCAAAATGCTTCGGCAGAGTAAATCCACTTCTAATGTTGTACTTTCAATTATTAAATGTTATTAACAAAGAATGACATCCATCTATGAGACCATGGATGATTTTAGGACAAACCGCTGAAGCTGCTTGTGACAATTGCTGAGTTAAGACATTCAATATTTGTCATAATAGGGACATTGAACAAGGCTTCAGAAGTGTACAAACAGTTGACGCGAGTTAGCATTTCGTGTGAATGCTTAAAACGTTCTTTTCTTTTCCTTAACCACTTTATACAGAGGTCAAAATTCTTATGAATATTCTTCTGGACATTAAATACTTCATGGTGGCAATTAGAATACAGAACATTGCATCTAACGATCCATTTGTCATTTATATTAGATTTTGTTTGGCATATTTATATGCCAAGTTTAAAATTATCTTATTTATCATTCCTTATTAGCCTATTTATCAGGTACATCGCTAGTTAAGGCGCCTTCATAACAAGCAGTAATTCCTCTCTGGCATCAAGACTGGTTTCCTAAACGACTGCGTACAAATACAGAAATTCAACCGAAATTAGAAAAGGGGAAAACAGTAATAACTATAATAGAATAATCACCATAATAATTTCCCTCACTGTTTCTGAATCTGCAAGAAACATAGTTCAGGTTTTCTGATATTCGTTCAAAGATTTAAATTCTAAAAAATCGCCTTTTCTTTCTATTTCCATTATAAATACGAAAAAACTTTCGGCATATTCTTAAAGAGTTGTTTCACCCACCGGAAACTTAATATACGTCATTTTCTTCGTAGCAATCACTATCATTAGACATTTTCTTGCCATCTCTAACAACTAAATATCTCTCTGAGTAGGAGTTGTCATACGATCTTAATATAATGGGGTCGACCTTCAAACATCTTTTTTATGCATTGGTATGGATCCGAGTCGTTGTCTAAAGTACATCCCATTAGTGCAATATCAAAGACCTTCTGCGCCATTCCAAGTAGATTTTCGTTACGGAATAGTAATGATGATAGTGCTTAGTGGGTAAAATTCCATCGTATTTTCATTCGATTTTGTTTTACCTTTTAACGAAGTATATTGCACAAAGAGATCGCTCGCTGAACCATGACACAGATGAACGCTTAGGTTAGCGGCGATATTAGAGGTTAGTGGATAATGACAGGAAGACAATAGAAGGACTTCACCTTCCGTCAGCTACACTCATTAGTACTACCGACGTCATAATGCGAAAGAAAAGAACAAGAAAGACATAGATTCTTAAGAAAGTGAACTTAAATACGTAAAAACAAAAGATTTTTCTTTAGGGAGGTGGGGGGGAGTTTCCATATGAGCATGATGCAAGACAATTAAGACCTTAAAGTGATACATTAGTTTGCATAGCTGTGTAAACGTAAAGGGTTGCATAAATTTTTATCTCCGGTTATCTTCCAACTATTTCGACAATCCCTCACCAAACAAATCTCTCCCTGATAACACTTAATACGAAAGTCCCTTGTGTTATTCATTTGTATCTGCCATTTAGCAGGTCACAGAGATTACATCAAAACAATGCTTAAGGTTGCACACCTAGTTTGATGTGCTCTGCAATGGAACAAGTCCAGTACAACAAGGGACGAGTTCTCATTTCTTACTTTGCTTGATATGGAGTTAATATATATCTATATTGGTGTTGCATGGTTGGCCAGTGGTTAGTGTCTTCACTCTCTAAGCCTAGTTGGAGAATGTCTTGGTTGGTAGATAAATTGTCATCTAGTAGAAGACCTGAATAGGCTTGAAAATAAGTTTGTGTTTGGTCTCAAGCTTCCATTATTACCTAACCCTTATCCACCGCGTTACTTGTGTACTATAGGTTTACAATTAGGAGTCACATTTAAATAGACATTACATTGCAATAGACTAGATATATTATTTACGGAGTTTTAAATTTAGGCCATTTCGAATCTGGAGACGTCTCTTGTGACTAAACAGTGATTTTTATGTCACTCTTTCTTACCAACCAGTTTTTTTTTTAATTAAAGAGACTTTTGCTAAGGAAGAGTGACATAAAAATCACCGTTTAGTCACAAGAGACGACTCCAGATTCGAAATGGCTTAAAGCTGTATAGATGTACCATTAAATCAAGATCTTAATATATGCAACTCCATAAACAATATTTATATGTTATGCTACTTTATAGCTAAATTACTTCTAAATGAATCCGTTTGTATTATAGTGGACTACATCTAAGAATCTTTAGTACTTAGCTACAGAAGAATTACAAAGACAAACGGAGAGATTTTTATGCCAAGAAGTAATAGTGGAACTTGTTAATGTAAACCTTAATTCTTTTAACTCTACGTGACTGATAAGGTACAAAATAAGTATAATTTTATTTTCTTTTATTCATCTTCGCCGAATACGAATTGCTTCATTAATCAGACTACTAATTTGGGTCAATATGCGGAAATTTAAGGAACTTGGCACACCTCATCACTCCAATTAATGAACCTGTTATTAGCTCAACACTGTTTCCCTCACCTAAACACGCCAATTTAAATTAAATCCGATATTCAACAAAGCTATTCTTAAATTTTTCTTCATTATTTTCTCACTTTAACGTCCTCGCCGATTAATATGCAGAATTTGAGAGAATATTCTTTTCGGTATTCTTGTTCCACTTCCTTCATGCAACATCACTTAACCGGGAAACGTGTGAATTAAATAGATTAAAAGATAATCTGATGACTTAGTGTTTATGTTGGAATACATTTGCGATACTGTTAACCTCCTTCCTACATTCAACTGTTTTTTTTTCAGGCCTTCATGATTACAAGAAAATAAATCTTATTAGGAAGTGGGAGGAAACACGAAGGATCTCTTGTTTTATACATATGAATATTTTGTAGTCTAAGTAAGAATATAATAAGGCAGTTGAGACTTCCGGTTGAAAGATTAATAAAGAACAAAGTAGTAGTGTCATGGTATAGGAGAATATTTTAAAAATATATTGACTTATAGACCTGAGCTGTATATTCGCTATCGAACACTAAGTAAATGAATTATCTTTATCAAAAACGTTCTAATCACGTGCAAATCGATGGATCGCTTTTACAATAATGCGAAAATTGTGAATTTATGTCGTTATTTTTAGAGAATAAGCATATTTTTTAATGTAAAATCTCACAATAGTGATCTAGTCAAAAACGGTTTCTATAAAGTCGCTAATCGACCGTCAAGGATCATTCAGCCCAACAGTTTAAAGACGATGAGATTCCAACATCGTGATTTTAACAATCTAACACATTAAATTCCACAAGATTCTTAATAACTAAGACATACAATCTTATATGCACGTTTTCATACATGCTCATCTCCGATGCGATTTGAAAGTAGCAACAAATCAAAAGGTCATAGAACGAGGAGAAGCCATATCATATTTTCCTGCTAAAGCAACCATTCCTTTTCCAGTTTGGCGCTCCATCCGCGAGCTAAGCATTTTTTCCTCCAGAAAAGTACCAATTCCTTAACCTTAAAAGAGTTTCCCGATCTTATACCACACTAAACGACCTTATCTGGGTATGTAAGAAATGTTTACATTCTGCCACTACCGAGAAATCCTAGTCATTTGCAATGCTTAAAATAAAAACTTGTATAACCTCGTTTGATTAAGTTCAATGATTTATTTTCTCCAAAGTAATTTTAGATTATTATTCTACTAGGAAAAAAGTGTATATGTGGCAGTTTTATTCAGTTCTATACATTGCTAAGTATGTCACATAGGATGATTAAATAATACACATGAGAAAAAAAAAAGAGATTTGCGAAATTTCAATTGTTTGTTGCTTGAACGTAAAACTACCAGAAAATTGATCCTGTTATGTTAGTTATTTATGGTTATTTTATCGCTAAAATGTGTTTTGGTAGTATTAATGTGGAGAAGAAAAATATCACTAAGAACAAAGAGGGAAGGATACTTAAATGTTATTTACAAAGGAATCCGGAAAAAAATAAAGATAAATATAAGAACATAATAATAGCTCTTTGAAATAGAACGGTAATGGTATAATTCATTTTATTACAACAGTATCATATAGGAGGACCTATTAATTACTTCCTAATTACTTTATGAAGTAATTATATTAATTATTAATATAATTTTATTATCAATTATTATTGCCCACTGGAGCCTCTTTCTTCATAGCTTTCGTCAACAGTTGTTTATTTTTTGAATCTGTGGACAGTCCTCTCTGCTGCCAACAATTTTCGAAGGACTGTCATGTCAGATACATGACTCCCATTAGCTACCAACACTGCGCTCATTGGCAATTTGTTTTTGAGTCATGGATGTGTGCTGAGAAAGAGTACATGTTTTTGAACGCTTTCTTGGAGATGTATCCATTTTATAGCTACACAAAATGAATAGAACACTACGAATGTTAACTTGTTCACACTATTAAAAACGTACAACACTATTGATAAACATCGTTAAAACACGCAGCACTCAACCAAAGTGAACTAAAACCACAGCTGAAACAAACCAAAAACTTGACGAAAATTCGACTTGTTTGGATTAATTTGTTCGCTACTGTAGTAAGATCATAAAAAATATAGCTAAAAATTTTAGGTTTAAAATTAAAATTTGATGAAAACTGAAATAATTAAAATCGATATAAGCAATTAAAATCACAATACAATTCACTGAAATTATAATTTGTCGGCCTGGATGACAGGGTTGTTAGCGTCACAGCTCTCTAACCAACAGGCCAGTTTAAATCCCGCCATCAATGTTTGTGAGTGTCTTTAGATTGGAGATTAATGTCATCGGTCGGTATATGCCCATCGTCCTACTTATTGGGGGCCTGAAATGGCTTGGAAAAATGTTCCATGTTTGGTTACAAATTATGTTAAAAATAATAAACACTTTTTTAACAAATACAAAAAACGGCACACCGCCATAATAACGCACACATATTTCCAACTTTTGTTGTTTGAGGTCACGATAAAGAAAACAAAATTACACCTCTTCGAAATCACATTTTTTCCTATTAGCTGAATCTTTTTGCCTCCTTTCTAGACGAAAAACATTAAACTAAGAAAACCTTTAAGCTATCCAAAATATTGTACCTAAACGCAATTCCCGTGCATTGATACGTTGAGTAGGATTAAGTTTTTAGGACGTTGGAAAAGTGTCAACTTTTTCACTTCCTGCTTGGAGGATTGGGAAAGTAATCTTGAAAGTCTCTGACACCGCACGCGAAGCCAGTGTAACATGTGCCAGAAGAAAAAAAATTGTTGCACTTCACTTCCTGATAGAGCAACAATTACATTTACATTTATAATATTATGTTATGGCTCATGTCAGTCCCGTATTTAAGTCAATCGTATGAGAGTATGAGATGGTAGCACTCGTAAATTCTTCTCTTACTAACGATTTCATAGGATTCACACGATTAAGAATTATACACATAAAGTATAACGCAATGGAACGTTTTAATATTTTTATATAATACATTTATTTAGAATATTTTTAGGTGTGTAAATAATTGATTCGTTTTGCTTGTCGATATCGAAGTTCTTTTAAAAATGCTATAAAATATTTTTTTAGATTTAATATTTAAATATTTTTATAAAGAAAATATTAATAAATTCCAGTTTTTTTTTCATGGAATCATATACTGAAATTATATATTACAATAACTCTGTAACTCTGCTCCGTGTCGATGAAATTTAATAAAAGTTGGGATTTGGAATATTTATTAATTTTTAATTGAATATTTCCAGTTTTGGTTTCAATGAGAAAATGTGAAGAATCAAAATTAAACGAAACAAAAGGTATATATAAGATTTGCCAAACTCGCACATTTCCAAAGTCTTCCTACTCGATAGAGTTCTTTAGCAACTAACGTAATAACAGAAATATTAGTCATCTGAAATTCAACTGTGATTTATGTGATATTCTATCGTATGTAAACGATATAAGAAATGTTAACCCTAACACGAATGAGGTGGAAAGGTATGCATGCTAATGGATGGCGATCTTCACTTTTAAACAAGTTTTGAGTTCAAAAATTGCTAGCAGAAAGATTTTTGTTTCTCAATTTTAAAAACAAATTAAAACTATTAATATTTTTAAATAATTTCTTCCCTAAATTATATCATATTAATGGAAAAAAACAAAAATATATCCACAGTACAAATGTCAATAAAAACAGCTCTAGATTCAATGGCTTTAATGGAAGATTTCACGATACAAAGAGGCGATTACAAAGCTCGTGTTTATTATGATACTTTCTGTCTTTGTTTTTTGTACTGATGTAAAAAAGAGCCCTGAGAAAGTACAATAACACGAATTACATAGACCTGCGATGGAAAAGTTGTCTGAGAAGTAATAATTGATTCTTATAGATTTTTAGGTGCCGAGTTCAGAAAAAAATAGTAAAAAAAAATTCCATCACCCACCAATTTTACCTAATTTCTAATTTTACCGTTTTTAGTAGTATTTGGAGTGCTTCTCCATAATTACAATAAGTATGTTTCAGTACCAGTAGCACATTCCGTGCATTTGAAAGAACGATACGAAACTTTAGCCTTCACTCTCAGCAAACTTAAGTACAGTGATCATGGATGGACAGTTTGCGGTGATCTTAAAGTCATATCTATGATTTGGGGACAACAAAAGAGGATACACCAAATACCCGTGCTTTTTTGTGCGAGTGGGATAGCCGAGATCGAGAGCAACATTGGATCAAGAAAGAATGGCCAGAAAGAGTCACATTAGAAGATGGAAGTAAAAATGTGTTACACGAAACTTTGGTTGGTCGGGAAAAAATCCTTTTACCCCAGCTTCACATGTAGCTGGAATTGGTGAAGCAATTTGTCAAGGCTTTGTCGAAGGATGGAGAGTATTTTAATTACATCTGTGAAACATTTCCGGGATTACGTACAGCAAAATTGAAAGAAGGTAATTTTATCGATCCGGACATCAGGAAACTTATGAAGGATAAACTGTCTGAAGAAACAAATGGCAACTGTTGAAAAAGAAGCGTGGAAAGCTTTGATAAAGGTGGTGACCAAATTTTTAGGAAATCACAAGGACCCCAACTATAAAATGATTGTGGAAGACATGCTACAGAAATTCAAGGATTTGGGATGAGCTTCGAAGTCCACTTTCTCAACTCTCATTTAGGCTACTTTCCTAGAAACTGGGAACTTTCAGCGAAGAGCAAGGAGAGCGAGTCCACCAAGACAACAAGGAGATGGAATGAAGGTATCAGGGCAGGTGGAATGTCAACATGATGGCGGACTATTGCTGGATGTTGCACAGAGACGACTCGGGAAAAGAATTTCACATAAAAAATTCAAAAAGAAGCTTTGAAGGAAAAATAAAAAGACACCACAACGAAATATAAAGTATGTACTAAAGATTAATCTTTAATTACTTTAATTTTAAAAAAATGTTCCAATACTTTCATTCCAAAAATGTTAAACACTGTTATTTTACTTAATATAATGAGTTTTAAAGCTATTTTACTATGTAATATACTATGTAATATTGAGATCCATTTTGTGAAAAATCCTTACGTGATAGAGAAAAATGAAAGAGATATTTGAAATCAGCGGTCAAAAAAAATAAATAAATAAAATAAGAAACAGCTAATAGTTTCCAGACAACTTCTTATAACTCGAATTTTTCAGGCCTGTGTATACGAAGGATAGTGGGCGAGAAAAAATAAATAACAAGTCTCAAATAGTGAATACGTCTCAAATAACGTTCTTAATTATTTTTTATTCTGATTTATAAAACATAGTTTAATGTAATATCGTAATTCTATGGTAATTATTAATCTCCCAGGGTCTAAATTAAAAACATCACACTCAAATCTCGTCTAGACAGACAAATCCTTTTTGATATATATGAAAACGTTTTTTCTCTATCAATTATTGATTCCATCTTCATCCACTTCTTTTATTCTATTAGCTGTTCGATATATACCGACTTGACCATCTTTATATCTTTTTTTTTTTTATCTCTGCGGTATCATCTGTCTACATCCCTTTTTTATCATTTTTCCTATTAGCTAACCATATGGTCCTTTTCAGTCTCCTCTTACTTTTTTTTACTTTAATCTCTTTTACTCTCTTTGGGGGAGCGTAGAGGGTGCTCAACAAGAAAGAATGTTTTCTAAGAGGTATAGCGTTAGTGTCAGCCCATAGCAGTATATTTATGACGTGTACAGACTTGTATTAACCTTCCAAATACTCAGCACAAATATTTTCAGACCAAACACATAAAAAAAAAAGGTAGCGATCAAATACGCGACTTTTTCGTTCACTTTTAATGGTATTTTCACTTCATCTTAGAACCAAAATAAATTCCTCTACCGAACAGCCAAACACTAAAGAAAATAATCTTAACCAAACTCAGACAAGATGATGTCTATCTATCCAAAGTGTTGAAACACCGTCGTATACCATTAACAGTCATCGCTATGAGGGCCAATTGGAACCATCTGGAACATTATATGGAATGACATTAATGTGTTCGGGGGATAAAAACTGCATCACATATGACCTTTATCACTACGGGGAGTTGGAAAGACCAAACGGACCACGTAAAGTCAATAAACCGCACAACTGAATGCAAATCAGCAAATATTCTCACAACTAGACCTCGGGGGAAAGAAAGAAAAAAAAATTTTTCGATGATAATATTCAATGTCGCTGTAATGTGATAAAATGATTTATCAAGGAAAGGAATGGAAGGAAGAAGAAAAATAAAATAAAATTCTTTATGAGGGAAAAAAATCAAAAAAGACAGACTGGATCGATGAATAAAAAATTAGATTTTTTTCCCCGATGCATGAAGCGATGTTGTACGAAGAAATAAGTGTGAATAACGATCAAGCATATTTCAAAGCCAATTTTAAATGGTGGATATTAAATTATGAGGGATAGAAGGAATTTATGCCGATAAAGCCATAGATTAGTCTGGTAATAACATCACACAGAGTTTAGTGGAAAGTAATTAAGAAATAACGTTGGTTTACAGCTGCATTGAATGTAATAATATACAAACTTAATTTGGATTTTAGTAAATTTAAAACTGTTTCTTTCGTTTATAAATTACGGTAAGACGTTATTATGTGAATTACAGAACCTCAGTAAGTGAGAAAATTTAAAACCACAAGGCTACTAGATAAATAATCCATGAGCTCAGCCTAAATATTACAAACACAGTTTTTCTCTCCTAATATTTTCGCCAGCATCCGTCAGAAAATGAGAACGATGGGTGATGAAGAAAATAAAGTCATGTGGCAGAAATAGATGAAAAAATCATCCTTAGAAACGTTATTTGAAAGTTAGGAGAAAATTTTCTTCATAAAATTGGAACATAAAAATACAATTTCATGAGAATATTACAAATCTGATATCCGATCCGATGATCATGTGCACCTAAAAATTTACCAGTTTAACCTGTAGTGTTATCTCCCGACAGAATTCAAGCTAAAAGGTCCAATTAGTAAAATCCCTTAACACTGACCTCCAACCACTCTATTTTTATATTCGTTTTAATCCATATGTTTTTTAAACGTTTTCTTTACTGAATATATTGTTCAAAAATAGAAAAAAATATCATTTTCTTTATATTTCAAAAGTTTAGAAAAGGAAAAATAAAATCTGAGTACTCATTTTAAAACTGAATTGATTGTATCAAATAATTTGATACAAACAATCAAGTAAAGAAAACTGTCCCATCATTCCACTGGCTACGCATGCGTATACAGAAATTCTTGGAATAACCTTCATATAATATACTAGAGTTGACTAATATTATTCTATAGCAGAAAACTAAACCTTCGTATAATGCTTCTATCCAACTATTCGATCCAACTGCCTAATAATTTAAGAAAACCTGGAATTGCATCTTATCATTTAAAAGATTTTATTTCGTCGGTTTGATTCACATCCCTACCAATATCTCCAACTGAAGATATTGACAATTAACCATAGTCATATATCAAGCGGGGGATTTTAGGATTTACTCTGCTAAACTTTACTTTCAGTTCTCAGTATTAGTTGAAGTAAAATTTCTAATTTAATAGTTAATTATATTTATTCTAAAATATAAAAAAAATTAATATAATATTTTGTGAAATTATACAATAAATAAAATATTTATAAATTTAAAATAACTGATTTAAATTAGAATATCTTAATACACCATTTTATTTTTAGATTAATTAGAATAGACTATCTCATCTATTCGATACCAATCCATTTAGGGGGATCAATCGACCGTGAGATGCGGTGATTGATTCATTCAATCCAATACCCTTGGAGAGTAAGGGATGGCAATGCTATAGCCAATGAAGTTCTGAGGCTCGGCTATTGCTGTTACCCTCCTGCCATGATCAGAGCTTTAATAGCTCAATAACACCTTATCCATACACTGTCCTCTACAGATAACGGGGAAGATGAAAAGCATTCTTGCTTCGCCCCTTTAAGCCAGTCCTTATAAGGACTAAATGGATGATCCAATACCCTTGGAGGGTAATGGATAGCATTGCTGTACCCAATGAAGTTCTGACTGAGGCTCGGCTATTGCTGTTACCCTCCAGCCATGATCAGAGCTTTAATAGCTCAATAACACCTTATCCCTACACTGCTCTCTACAGATAACGGGGAAGATGAAAAGCATTATTGCTTCGCCCCTTTAAGCCAGTCCTTATAAGGACTAAATGGATTGGTGGATGCGATATGGTAAGAAGGAGATAGAGAAAAAGTCCTTTTTAGGACTTCCAGGGTAATAAATGGCAATACTGTAGCCAATGAAGTTTTAACTGAGGCTCTGTTATTGCCGCCACCCAGCCATGACTAGAGCTTTTTAGCTCAATAACACTCCATCCACACAGATTTTCTTCATTCAGATGACGGGATAAAGAGTCAAGGACTCAGTCCATCACCCAGTTCTTTTAAGAACTAAATGGATTGGTCCTTATAAGGACTGGCTTAAAGGGGCGAAGCAAGAATGCTTTTCATCTTCCCCGTTATCTGTAGAGGACAGTGTAGGGATAAGGTATTATTGAGCAATTAAGGCTCTGATCATGGCAGGAGGGTAACAGCAATAGCCGAGCCTCAGAACTTCATTGGCTATAGCATTGCCATCCCTTACTCTCCAAGGGTATTAGATTGAATGAATCAATCACCGCATCTCACGGTCGATTGATCCCCCTAAATGGATTGGTTCTTATAAGAACTGGGCGATGGACTGAGTCCTTGACTCTTTATCCCGTCATCTGAATGAAGTAAATCTGTGTGGATGGAGTGTTATTGAGCTAAAAAGCTCTAGTCATGGCTGGGTAACAGCAATAGCCGAGCCTCAGTTAAAACTTCATTGGCTACAGCATTGCCATTTGTTACCCTGGAAGTCCTAAAAAGGACTTTTTTTCGAAATATCTCTTCCTACTTTCAAATCCTAAATGGATTGGTATTGGATTGGATTGCCACTCCTGAGATAAATGGATTGGTATCGAATAGATGAGATAGTCTATTCTAATTAATCTAAAAATAAAATGGTGTATTAAGATATTCTAATTTAAATCAATTATTTTAAATTTATAAATATTTTATTTATTGTATAATTTCACAAAATATTATGTTAATTTTTTTTATATTTTAGAATAAATATAATTAACTATTAAATTAGAAATTTTACTTCAACTAATACTGAGAACCAATGTTTAGCAGAGTAAATCCTAAAATCCCCCGCTTGATCTCATCTATTCGATACTAAATGGATTGGGACTGTAGAGTCCTTTCTAGGACTTCCAGGGTAACGAATGGCAATGCTGCAGCCAATGAAGTTTTAACTGAGGCTCGGCTATTGCCGTTACCCAGCCATCACCAGAGCTTTTAGCTCAATAACACCCCATCTACAGAGATTTTCTTCATTCAGATGACGGGATAAAGAGTCAAGGACTCAGTCCATCTCCCAGTTCTTTTAAGAACTTAAGAACTAAATGGATTGGGAATGTAATGGATGGCAATGCTGTAGCCAATGAAGTTCTAACTGAGGCTTGGCTATTGCTGTTACCCTCCTGCCATGATCAGAGCTTTAATTGCTCAATAACACCTTATCCTACACTGTCCTCTACAGATAACAGGGAATATGAAAAGTATTCTTGTTTCGCCCCTTTAAGCCAGTCCTTATAAGGACTAAATTGTTTTGCAATAAACGTTTGTCTCTTATAAATGTGATTGTATCATGAAACAAAGTGTATGCAATAGAGATATCAAGTTAAAGTAATTTTGTGTCGTAATTGATATACAATTTTGTTTAATGTAGGTGTTCTATTTCTTTTAAAGAAAAATGCTTTATCATCATAACTAATTCGAATATTTCCGCTAGCAGAATGTTATTTACTTTTTATTAGATCTTTAATTTATGTGTATAAATACAATATACTACTTTCAGCTATACATTATAGTGGATTAAACGAATCCTATGGATTATACCTAAACCTGCATGTGTGGCGCATGTATCAAAAATAATCTCTCATCTCTTTTTTTCCAATGGGATCGCATTCTTCTCCACGAGCGTTGTTCTAGTTTTGTGAACATGTTCTTTACCACTGAATAGTCAGTCTACCGTCACCTAAACACCATAATCTTCGTATGCTAGAGCGTAATGATATATACATACAGACTGCTATACAGATATACTCATTACAGTTTCTCAATACTAGAAACAATTATTTTTATAACAGACGAATATGGTTTTACCGGACCTATACGTCCAGGAAGTCATTTCAAATGTGAATTCCTATATAAATGCCTATTTTTAAATATTTAAAATGTCTGAAGCTAAGAATACCTTAAACAATAGTTAGCTGATTCTAAAAAAATACCAATACTAAATAAACACGAATCTCCTACTGGCTTTTATTGGCCGTTTGCAATTCAAAAAGATCTGTATACTATAAAAGATGAGCAAACATTACAATAATAACAATGCTGCCATCATCATTATCATGCCTGTCAAGGATTTAGGCCTAAAGTGGCCTGTTCCGACCTTAGAAGTCATCTTTGAATCTCTTAGGAGGACGTCCTGGTTTTCTTTCTCTAATGGTTTGTAAGGCTTGCTTTGGTAATCTCCCTGCCAATATGCCCCGCTATTTATTCTAAACAAAGTGCAGATTCGTTCCATGTGGAAAGTGTAACGTCATCGATTTCAAAATTTTGATAATTTACGAAGTTGAACCTTAAGCCAAACTTTGTATCGAATGAAAATATACAGAGAATTAATGATAAACCTTTTAAACAGGAAACAAAATTATGGTAGATAAACAAATTTCCTTCTTCTATCATTCAGAAGTCAACATAAATAAATTGGTATTACCTTCTTCTTTCATGGGTTTTTGCAGTCCTGTGTCATCTCTTTTTTCTCCGATTGGATGGCATTCTTCTCCACGAGCGTTGTTCTAGTTTTGTGAACATGTTTTTTTATCACTGAATAGTCACCTAAACACCATACCCGTCGTAAATGTTGTCCTGCAATACTATGAATGCAAATTACGGCTGTGCTCACATATATACGAGCCACAAAAAACACATATACAGTTCGGAGTGTCAGAATTGGTAACTTAAAGCGATGTTGTGCTGCTTTTTCCTTAACTCTCGTATTTTCCAAGTACTATTTGCATTGACTAACTGACACTTCCATTCAGAATAATACAGTCCTGTATGCAAGAAACAAGCCTTTTCTATAGCTTTACAAAGAGTGAATTAATGGCTGAATTAGTTACATTATAATTATTTATAATTTATTAATTAATTATAAAAAAAAAACCTAAGATCCATCTAAACAGTTGAAAGGGAAATGAACTAGATTAGTGGGAGTAGGGGGATCTTGCTCAAAAACGGTTTCTTTGTAACGCAGGTTAAGGAGCGTTTTCCTTACCTAATAGTTCGTGACCTACATTCTGTACTACATTTCATGTTCCGTACTTGACCTCCGTCTACGCGTGACTGCTAACGTAGGTTCACTGACATCAGTTATTTCAATTTCTGTTTACACTTTTAAATTTCCTTCGTACTTTACGGTTTATTAGAACCATGAAATAATATCAATAAAACTGAACTGCAATTTAAGGACTTTCTGAATAATAAGTGAAAAAAAGTTTAAAAAATTTTGGAGAAAAAAAGTATTCGACATTTCATGAGATTCATAAATTTAGAAACTCTCGACATCTTCTCTTACTTAAATCGATTCAATTATTTCATAAAAAATAAAGGAATTATAGAATATCAAATTTTTTTTTTAAATTAAATTTTTGTCTTAGAAAAAAAATTTACGCTTTCCTACATAGAATTAACATTTTAAAATATTATTTTTACTTATTGTTTTGTCGTTAAAATGCTTAAGTACTTCAGCAATGTCTACAGTATAAATAAGTATAAGTTGGTAACCTAAACCAAATATGAATAAGCTATAAGTTCGTAGCATAAACCAAATAATATAATATAATACTAATCCAGAGTATTTTCTAATAATAAGGGAATACAAAATTAAAGCAAAGTTATATTCACATATACTCATATGAATTGCTAGAATGTATAAGGTCATCTTATTATATATATATATCATCTGGACATTTACTTAACATCAACAGGTGTGTATCCACTATTTAGTAATTTTTCTGATTTTTTGAAAAAGAAATATATATAAATTAGTTTTTTAAAAGTAATATTTCTTTTACCACTTTATAATATAAATTATTTTTTTAAATTTTGATAAAACATTTGAAATATTCCTTCTTAATGATCTGTGCTCCTAGTATACAGATAAGCAATAACAAATCTTGTATATTGTGCAGGATTAACTAAGCTAACTTAGAGTACGCATTGCAACGATGGGGTGAAAAAAGTAAAGTTAAAAATATGGTTACTATTAATTATCGTTAAGAAAGCAAACAACCTAGAACGTGAAATATAATATAAGCAAATGCTAATATTGCATCATAGCTGACATGTGAAGTTTGTTGTTTAAATGGAATATTTTTGTTCGGTCCATTGCTTAAACAATGTCAAAATGATGTGGAAAAGGATGAGTTTGTATCGTGAGTTCTGTATGAAAACGATACGTTCACTAACAACGTATTTTCTTATCATGTGTGTGTGTGTGTGTGTGTGTAATGAATAGCCATACTGTCAGACAAGGAAACATGTCTCCGTAGCGAAACCACACACGAGAAAGGGGGATAGACTGTCAGTTGCTAATAAAGTGACAGACAAGCTCCTACCTGTTCTCTACTTTGTTCGGCGTGCTGCTATTTTGTGATGCTTGCTGCTGCTGCCTCTCTCTATCCCTTTCGATAGACTGATGCTGGTAAAATCTCTGCATCAGTTTGTCCCAGGGACCTCCCATGTTATTGCCCGGTTTCCTCCTCAGCATAGCCATCCCACACACGCATATACTCTCCTCGGATGGCACGGAACACAAGAACACACACAGTTACACGAAGAAGAAGCACAAGGATAACCCAAGTAGGCCAGTGTCGGGCCGACAGCTCCGCTGTTCTCTGCACGCCAGGCTTACCTTTCAAGTATCCGGTGCGGGCGACGCACCATACGTCCGCGTGTGCGCGCGCGAACAGTGCTTTAATTCTGTTGCCCGGAACAGCCAATGATGTTAGCGAGAGAGGATGGTGGCGCTGTCATTGAATCAATTGTAGGTAAACGGGCCACAAGTGTTGGCGGGGTCAGAAACTGCTTCTGGGATAACAGTTGACATGACAACGATCCCAATCTCTTAGGATGCTGGAAGCACTGTTACCTTTCTGTCATTATTTTCACTTCCTGCTTGTCTTAGTGATGGTGGTTTCCGGCCTGTCTCTGAAGATCATTCATCCTACCGTTTAATCTTGGCGTAGTTAAGTTGGTAAGTTTCCAACTGTTACGTGATTGGAAAATGTGTATTTGTTGATTGGTATGCCATTGTTTACACATGTACTGTGTTGATGGTTTTTATTTGTGTATTGTTGTTGACGCTATCCCAGAAAGATGGCATGCACTGTTAAATGACAAAGAATATTTGGCTTTAATATTAGCTCATCACTAATTAAAATATAACATTCACATCTTAATACGAATATTATATTTTAATATATGTGTTTATACGCTTTGCAAAATTATAAATTCAGCGTAGTGGTATGAATGCTTTGAACTAAAACGTGTAATGAAGTTAGACCAATGGTCTTTCTCTTTTTCCTAATTCTGCTATCTTTCTTCATTTTATAACTAGTTCAGCTAATTAGCAAAAAGCAGTGTTTACTGTACAGGCAATTTTATTATTTGTTATTTTATTATTTTATGTTTTCTGTTATTTAAATGAACATTTGTAATATTTTTGCACTTAAAATTTGCAATTTCAGTATCTCTTAGAAATAAATTTGCCAAGAACATCTTAAGGGCAAACGAAAAACACAAAAAACAAAAAACCTAAGTGTCTCCATCTTAGGATTACCAGAAAACCATCTTTTTATAGATATAAAAAGGCTTTTTAATACGATATAATTAATCAAGAAATATCTCGAAATGTAATCTGCTTTTAGCATCATTATGTTGAAATATGTTTGATGGTTTTGGTGAAGTAAAATTTCACGAAAGATGAGTAAACAATAATCGCATGCTTAGAATAATTTTTAATAAACTACGTTTGACTATGGATGTATCTTAAAGCTTAACAGAATCAAGCAGAGAATTTTCTTAGAAAATATTACTTGGAATTATTTAGAATTAATTTCTTGAACTTTATTGAACTCTAGCCTTACTGTACACAGTAAAATATATGATAATTAAGCCTCTCGTTATATCCTAGCTATTTGGGAACATCCTTTAGGACAAAAAAAAACCACTAAAATGGAATGAAAACAAAGATAAAAATCTCCATAAAATAAAACAGTTTGGTTTGTTGAATAAAACAGATGTGTTACTTCATTGCAAAGTCTAAGTTTGTTTGCATTTATCAGACAGCAGAGGGGAGGTATGAAGCGGACACTATTTCCACTCACTAAGCGTACTGAAGATCTAATTCTCTTAGGAATTCATTGATTGTATGATTATCTCATCTTGCTAATAATCACATTATGCAACTGACCCTAAAATGATGGGAAATGAGAAAACAACTGTAGCTAAACAACCCCAACCATTGTATAAATTTCTAATCCATAGACTGTGGATAGCAGACAAACTAGTATTTATCTGCATACCTTTAAAGAGGTGAACATGTCCACAGTCAAAGAGTGTCCTGTTTGTTTTTAAGAGATTTGGCATTCGATCTTTATCACACATGTCCCAGGGCGCAATGCAGCTTAATCCAATGCTGTAAGTTATCGTTAAACCACCCACCTACTATTACAGTTAATTGAAAACTATCCTACAATGGTAAATATCACGTTTATTTAGTGACGACAATGAAGCCTAGAGATACTAAGAAAATAGACCAAATAATATTTAGTGTTTCTTTGTTACGCCAAGCCTTTGTTATACGAAATTTATTATGGCCAACTCCTGACAATAGAAAATCGAAAATGAATAATAAAATATATATATATAATAAAACGGAAAAATCTTTGCGTCTCTTGAAATCTAAAAAAAATATATATTTAATATATTTCTTCTATTTCTTTCATCAAATAATGACTTGGCCACCTATCATGAAAACAACAGCGCTATTTCTTTTTTTTTTATTTCCTGCCTACTTTATGGATTATAGAGATCCCAGTGACAAGAGGCTATCGAGACAAAAAAAAAAAAAAAAAAAAACTCATAGTCCGAAACATTCTACACAAAAATATTAGAAAATACGTCACTGAAGATGCTGTAAAAGAAACAATTTGTCTCCCAGAAGGGACCCGAGTTATGTCCATAATCCAGTGTCTATCCGAAAAACGTGCACTGCAGAAAAAGACTTTTTTGTCAGGACCGTAAAATTGGTGTCATTAATCTTGATACATTCACGTGGCAAGCCAGACGTTGCCCACAAATATTTGTGGGTTGTTTGTTCGTCGGTGGTAGAGAATTCTGAATGATCGTGCATGCATCGGTTTTGCTGGCGTAAACTTTAAACGAACGAAAAATCTCATTTTTTTCCCAGTCCAAATCCCTTCTTTCCAACACTTGAATGTAATATTTTGAGTTATCAGATTTTTATCGAAGATATAAAAGCATTTATCGGCGCAAAGATTCTTAAATTAGCATTATTTTCGAAATATCCTCCGGGCTCTCCGGATTTTTTTTTCGCAAACAATTTCACTAAATGCAAAACACAGTACACCCGAAGAATCTAATTCTGCTGATAATATACAATAAAAATAAGCATTGTTACGTCAATAAATAATTATAAAAAAATAATTGTTCTTCAACAGTTTGTCTAATCATTTTCTGCACGTTCTTCAGTACTATTCTGACTTTTCGATAATTAATTCCTAATTACCAATCGATTCTTTTCCTGTCATATACAAAAATGGATGTTTTTTTGGTGGTAGTGGCCAACAGAGTTTCTTTGGCCACTACCACCACCACGTAAAGAGAAGTGGCGTAATATATTATTCTCTACAAAGTCACACGTTCTTTAACTCATTAGCCCAAATGAAATTCAAAGTGACAGTGAAATATTGCTCACCTACAAGGAGTTAAATAATTGATTGCATTTCACTGTAAGCAGTAACAATATTCATAAAATATTCAGTTGGGAAGCCTATTCTAATTCATAGTTTATGCAATGATTTAACCAGTGATAGAAACGTTATTTCCCTGTTCGATCCAAAGTTTCGTTTCCTATTTTATGAACGAAATTTCGAAAACTGAACTTTTCATTTAATCCATGAAACCTTCATATTGGACCATGAGTTAGGAAAGAATCCATTTAGAACGTACCTATACAGTTAACAGCTTTTTTACTATTATCAACATTTAGAGACAGCTACTACAATATGCTCATTAGAATCTGGCTTGTCTTTTTCTAAACTTGTACAGTTAAACTGTCGTCTGCTTTTATTGTTAGAAATTGATCAAACGAAATACAATATTCAACCAATGAAAAACAAAGTACGTAAATGAGAAATCATCAAATCCATAATTGATGCATAAGATGCCCTATTTTCTATTTGCATGAAAGTAGATAGAATTACAAACAGAATAGTAAACTTCATATCCATCTTCTCTTGATGAATCAGTAGAAAAATGAATGCTCTCTGATGTAAAATCTACGGTTCTAAATTTATGACGTGCAGTGTTTTTTAACCATTAATTTTTGTTCGTTTTCTTTCTACGTCTATCAGACAAGTAGAATTTTGCTAAGAAGAATTCATTAAATATTCAATTCTTCCAATTTATCTTTCTCCTTCGCATTAACTTCAATTATCAGCGTTCTGTATTCAGACATTTCACAGAAACGACACTTTCTATTAATCCTTGCAAAATTCTCCTTTAAGTAAATGAATTCTTATTAATTAAAATTAGTTCGTAAAGGATTAGAAAGAAGAGAACGATTTGTTCGTCACCGTTTTCCAATTATTTGTCCAACCATCCAGTTGTATCTCCGGGTCGATACAGCTTAGCTACAGAACCGAAGATGGAAATGACTTTGTAACTAAGCAACGCAAGAAAACGGACACTGGCTGCACGCGAAGGATGCCTTAGAAACAAGGCGATAGAATGCAATCTCGACTATTTATATTTAACTGGCATATCTAAAGCAGATGTGGGAACTTTTAGGTTCCTGTAGCAACCGAGGATACGACTTACGGGAATGGGGTGGGACATCGATATTTATTGTGCGATGTGATATCACCGAAGATACCCTCAGTGCATAAACCTTAACAATAAACCAGACTCTGACTGAATAAAATTTATTTGTCCTATTTTCCTACATTGTAGCACGGCTACTCCTTTTAACTGCTGAAGTGACATCGCGAAATTCAGGACTGTTTTGCTCTCCCTTGATTTTTTAAAATTTTATTCGCCATCTACTTTTATACGTACTTGCTGGTACTTTTATACGAACCCACTCGTCTCTCGGCTCTTAAATCTTTGCAGAGGAAATCCTTCTGCGCATGCGCGGAAAGAGAAAAATGTGCCAATAGGGCTCTCTCTGGAGAAGTGGGTGATGAGTGCGAAAAGATTGTGAGATCAAAAGTGGCCAAGATAATACCTTACAGAGAAACGTCTTGGGGGTAATTCGAGATATTTTTCTGATTCTGCCACTAAAATAGAAAATAAATAATTCTTACTAATATTAGTAAAAGGAGGAATGTTCGATCCTTTTGTTCGAATTAACAAAATTATATTAAATCCTGTTTAATTGGAGTTCACAATAGAAACGTCTATTTTCAACCATTTCTCTTTATCCCCAAGTTTCTAAAGGATTAAATGCCAAACGGAAGAATCGGTTGCCTAGCAACCACCTAAGGAGGGATAACTAGTTGTCACTGAGAAACCTTGCTTGGTGACACCCTCAATTATAACATGGCGAGCGTGTCTTTTATTTAAATTTTCTCCTTCGTTGCTCTTACGAACCCAGTAGCTAAGCTCCAAAGATGTGTTTGCACCCTTCAGCGCACGGATCACAGATCTGACACGTTGACATCCCCCCCCCACCCTCCAACTCCTTCTGCACGTAGTATTTACTAAACTTTAACCCTTCATTGCGGCGAAGTGTTCGGTCCTTTTGTTCGCATGTCGAAGTAAGGTACATGTCGCCAGCAAAGAAATTTCTGACTGAGAATCTTACGTTGCAATAACAAGAATTTATACTTCCGTGATTCGCTGCCAGGTTCAAGATTACATCGCTGTCCTCCCATTCTATGTGAAATAAAAGTCAACTTGCGGATGGCTCCAAGCAATGCGAGACGTTTTGCAAGGATCAAAGCCCGGAGCGTATTATTAATGACAAGCGTGTTTATGTGGGGTTTTCGAATGTGTAGGGACATACGGGATTCGTTTTTGTCTGCCTCTATTTACGCACAGAACATAGGGGGCTCTTGACAATTTAAATTTTAAGTTGGCATTTAATATTTCCATTCAAATTCGGCAAGTCATTTCAAATCTTTTCAGGACTCCTTTTTGTGGTAAAATTGAACGAAACAATTCGAAAAACCATACAAAATGATATCTGAGATAAATAAAACTTGTCACGGACAGTACATAAGCCCCAAAACGTCATCAGTTTCGATTATAATAATAATCGACGTGGCCATTTAAAGATGATATTGCGAAATACACTTTTTCTAGATAATTTCCAATACGTTTGAACAGGTTATTTTCCAAACCAATTGATGGATTCCTAACACACACACGCTAGAGAGTGCACTTTATCAGGTAACTACAACGCTAGAATTAATCCCACATCATCTTTGTAACACGAGAATAAATTTACGTTTAGGAGCAGTGAAAATTTTATAGAAACCATAAAAAGCAGAAGGTGGTTCTTGTTAATACTTGATTAAATTTTGCTTCTTCTCTCTCTTGTTTATTGGATATAAATTGAAACGAAATGCCATGAACTCCCCCCCCCCAAACACACTCAGATGAATAATAAAGATGATTGTGTAATAACGATGGGTCTGCGCGGTTAGCCTAGTGGCTGTGCGCTTCGCAACCTGGGTTCGATTCCCGTCGACGACGTGAGGAACTTAAGGATTTTCCTCAGCCATAGCCAAGTTAGCCGGGCATGGGCAGCAGTGTTCCCCCCCCCCAGTTTATCCGGGGTTTTTCCTCCCGCAAACCGGCGCCGTGAACATACAGATAACAGTCATAGGATATAGTACTTAATCCTCATTAGGAGGGCTCAACCAATACTAAGGGGTGGTCGAGGAACGGGGGGGGGGGAGAAACCCTACACGAAAAATCAAATCAGCTAACGCCTTTTTATTCCCGTATAGGGAGTAGGCGAGGCCATTTAGCCCTATCTAACTTTCTGGAGACTGAGTGGGCAGTTCAATCTCCACTGGTACCAATCAGAGATAGATGGCCCAAGGCTATCACTAATTAAGCGGTACACAGTGAAGAGAGACGGCTCAAATGTGCCGCCATCTCGTGGTCCCTAACACAATATATTTAATGTCTGAAATAATGTGGGTTTTACGGTCGATTTTCTTGAGTTTACGGGACGAAAAACCCGAGTTTCCGGGAGGAAAAAACCCGCTTGCCCGTGCCAGAGATCGACTAACTCGGGAACCGGTCGAAAAACGGCTTAGAAATATTTCCTCTAGTCGCCGACTAGACTCGAAACCAAGTCTTCCTTCGTGCGGCCAAGCGCTGTGGTATGCAAACGCCACATCCACTGAGCTACACAGGCTACACCCCCACACGAATAAATAAATAAATTAATTAAATCTTTATCCTACAGACTGCGTTTCCAATAAGTAGTTTAGTAAAGAAAATTCTTAATAAATAAACATTGCCTGACAGAATCTAAATATTTTTCATTTTCCTGCCAAATAAATGGAACACCTCGTACAAGTCTCACGTTCTTTTTCTCGCTAAAATTTTTCAAGTTGACTGTTCTAAGACAGTGTAATACTTTCAAAATAATCATGCTTTCCCGATATTTTCAACTAAATGAAATATAACGTTTTAGCCGTATTAGCTTTAGTGGAAAGTTGTAAACCTACTACCATTCTTAACTTATTATTTTTATTATGTTTAGATCATAATATCACAGTGTTCATTCCCAAGAAAAACATGATAATTGTAGCATTAATAAAGAATCTAAAGCTTTTTGATATCGGAAATCTCGGTTCGATTGTCCAAGCAAATAGCATCTTCCCTGAAAGCCATGGATTCCAATTCCGCTGTGCTTTGGTATTAATAAGTTGTTTTAATCAAATATGTTTAGAAGAGCGATTATTTTTGTTGACTGGTATTGGAGATCTGAGATGACCGAAAAAGTTCTACATTTCGAGTTCCAGGATTTTTTTTTTTTTAATTCTTAGTCCATACTTTTATATAAGACAGATTTAAAGTCGTTTAGAGGAATTTATTTATAAAATATGACAAAATTATGGGAATAAATAAATTCCTTTTTCAAAATAGAAAAGTAAGCTTTATTTAGTCAAAATGAGTCTTCTCCCAAATGAGCTTTTTCGGTAAGATTACTAAAACTTGTAAGATCTTTTAGTATAAATACTCATACGAATGGGATAACTTATGAGTGTAACAAATCATCGAGTGTGGCTAATCTTGGAAATTGAAGCACATTTTCACTAAATAAAGTCAAAATGTGCTTCATAAATGAGTAAACTGATAAATGAGTGCAAGGTCATCTGGTGATTTCATAGATATCAAGGAAGATGGTACAAAAGAGATGCTGCCGCCTGGTGGTCCTAAATTTTTAACAGGTATATGCAGTTCTACAGTCGATTTTTCGAGTTGTGGGGATTAAAATCCATAGTTTCCTGGAAGAAAACCTACTTCCTTATGCCAAAGATCGACGACCTGGAAATCGACTGAAAAAAAAGGCCTAAAAATTCTTCTAATCATTATATAATTGAACCTATAATCGTCCTTCTTCTGATGGTCTAGTGGTATAGAGGCTATCTCCAACTCCAATAAATTCAATGAGCAAATGAAATATCGCGTACAGTGCAACATGAGATTTAATTATTGTGTTGGTGCATTAAAAAATTCATCAAAAAACATTTCATGAAGTAATTTCTAGAAATAAATTTACTTTAGAATTCAAAATTCGAAAAGTAGTACATGATGAAGTCGCTGTTTTACCTGTTCAAATAGCAATCTCCGATTTGCACTACCAAATGGGTCAGGTGTTGCACTATCCAGGGATTTGCTTACGCTTGAAATCGCCGGATGTTATATAGTTTCTATACTCGGCATGAAACTCTTTGAGTTTCTTATTCGGCTAAGAAACAATATGGGATGTAATATCCCTTAACTTAAATAAGTTCATGTCGCCGAATTAAAGCCTTTGGCTCTTCAGATAATTAGTAAAACATTGGTAGATTTAAACATTACCAATTTAGGCAATCCTATACTGCAATTCATTTTGCTGTAAGCAGTCGTATTTATCACCGGACCATAAATACCTCATTCGAATGTTTTATCATTTTTCTGTGGCATTCTTTTTTTATTATTGTTTTGAGTACTTTTCAACACGATTTATGAATTAGATAGTCTCGGGTGAGAACGGAGAATTTTTCTTTTGGACATTCAAATATTTCCAAATACTTTCTAACGTATATAAACTCGTCAATATATTTTTCAGAAAAAGGAACTGTCTCTCTTCTTTATTATTCTTGCTTTGATCTTCTTTTAAATAGTACAGAATTCCATTAAATAGTTCGCTATTAAATTACTTCGAAACTTCCACCTTAATTTTCAATCGCCAATCCAAATTTCGTTGGCATACAGGAGTTTTCTCACTTATATCAATGCCATGAAAAAAATTCAAAGAAAATTTGTTGTTGGTGCTTCAAGATGATTTTGATTGAGTATAACAGAAAGGATCTTATGAGTTATATCGCTTTATTTTTTATTTGGTTTTTTTTCTATTTTTTTTTTGGATGTGGATGACTAGTTTGTTTTATTCTTTTGCTGTTTAGAGCATGTTATTAATCGGACTTTCTTAAATGTGGAATATTCCTCGCACTATTTTTCTTTTCATATATCTTGACCTTTCGCTGACCACTACAAATTTCATTTCTAGTTTTGGTGCTGACTTTGCCTTTCCCAACTCCTTCTCTGCCACAAAGTCAAACAGGATTACAAAAGGTCTTGCACACCATTACTGCACATCAGTGATTTGCTGACACTTTTCTCTAATTTTCCAGAAACTAAAACAATCAAGCAAATGCGTCCGATTGGTTCATTTTGAAACATTGCAAAGAACTAGCGCTTGTATTTTGCAGCGTTGATCACTTCGACAGATAACTGCCAGTTCAGCAAAAGATAGGGCCCGATCTTTTATTAAGCGTTGCCCGACAGGATTTTCATCTAATAGGAATAGAGGGGGAGGGGTGCGTAGTCTGACGCAGTTTTGCATCATCAGCGTTTGCAAACAGTACAAAATTGGTCGACGTTAAACTAGCTTTCAGACTGCCTACCTAAGCCATTACAATGTAATTGTTTATCTCTCTCTCTCTCTCTCTCTCTCTCTCTCTCTCTCACACACACACACACACACAGTTACTTTAATAGAAAACATGAATTTAAAAAATAATAAATTTTCGTCTCCAAAAATGGCAGAAACAAAGATCAAATCACAAAAATATGCAAAATAACTGAAAAAATCGGATTCTTATTAAGAGAATTTCCAGATAAAAATAATGAATCGAACAAAAAACCTCTCATTAATCAGATTCAGACAATACCTGTGGTCTCGTTACAGGGTTTGAAGAAAACGGCATCTGGGTCGAGGTTACTGTGGACGCCCTTTTAATGATAACCTTCTCAAACGGATCTCCATCATCTAACTAGTAAACTGATTAAAGGACAGCAGGAAGGGGTTGCCTAGCAACAGTAACGTAGCTATCATACAGACACCTGTAGTTGCTATGGGGAACAGGAAGGCTTTTGTTTAATGTGTTTAAATTAACATCACTCTTCTTAGATCTGTTATTGTTTACAATCTCAGATATCTTCAAATAATAATTTAATATTCATCTATACTGACAGGAAACATTAAAAGAAAAATTATTTTGGTTGCGTAGCAACAAGTCTCCTTCCAAATTGCTATATAGAGAGAGAACAAACGGTTTATTGTTCTTAGCATATTTCAAGTACACTTCTTGTCTGAGATCTGAAATATTTGGAATGCAATGAATCAGAAACTATGTTCGTAATTGACTGCCTTTCTTCTAGTCGAGTGGAAACTACTTGTGTAATTTCATGTGAGTTTACAACTCGTGGACTAGCAGAAGCTATCGTAAATCATGACTGTTGATATCTAGATAGAAAGACGGGAATAATTACTTCAGTCCGTAGTGGAACAAAAAAACCCTTCCCTTAATCTGGTTTAAAAAAATGCTGACTAACTAGAAATAATCGGATGACAAGATTATAAATGGCATTCTCTTGAGAAAGGTGCCAACCCTCTTGAGACTTAGCATAGCGATGATACCCAGCAATCGCTCGCTGATGAATTATTCATTATTGCTTGTGGAGATAGCCGTACGTGTTTATTTCCTTTTATAAGTGCTGAATACAGATTAATTCCCCTTAAAGTTCAGGTGGTGACGCTTCGGTATGATATTAGCCCTCGCGATCTTCATTAATATCCCGTGATGGGATTTCTAAAGGATAGATCAAATGTTCGCTAAGAATCAACTCAAGTCAAATAAGAAGTCGACAAACACTAAGTGAAGTGACATGATATACAGTTACTGTAGAATTTCTGACACTTGGGATTGTAACGGAAAGCAGTGGTGAATGTAGACAAACGGTTGCCTTCAGCGTCTCGTTAATATGTAAATTAGAACTACAGTATGCATCGTGAGACTCGTTTAATTCAAAGGAAAACAGAATAACGTTAGTATATTGGGAAGGTTCTCGTAGAACACTTCACATAACTCTGCTTAGTGTTGTACAGCTTGCAAAGTCGCGAAAATTGTTGTGTGTGTTAGAATCTGCAATTTTCTGGAAGCTGGAAAAAAAATATTTCTCAAAATAAACCAATTTTGTAGATCAAAATAATGTAATGCCAAAAGATAAAAAAAACATCAAATGTCGATACTGAAGTATCGAACGATATTCATGCGCGATATGTAATATTTTTTATTTTCCCAATTTAATTGATATATAAGAGTATGATATATTTAAAAAGGTGTATTTAGTATTTTTTAAATTATGCAAGAACTTCTTTTTATTTTAAGTAAATTTTCAAATATATTGTTTAGTTTATTATATTTGAATAATTTTAATAAATCTTAGAATTAAAATAAATGTAAATGTTTTACAATAATTTTACGTGACGTCATGTCTCAAAACAAAACTTGTTTTTGTAGATATAAAGCTCCTCTCTTTCTTTCTCTGGTTGAATTTACGAGTTACACAGCTTCTGGAACTAGAGCAAGGTTCACTGGTTGACATCTGCACCCTATCTCTCGTAACACAATGTAACAGCTGCGTCTCTCAGAGAACATGACTGCTACAGCTTGCATTGGCGCTAAAAGCACCATCCGATCTTCCAACTGGGTAATACATCATTTCTCATTCACTAGGACGACAAACCGAATGCTAGATTATCACAAAAGCATAGAAAACTATATGATAACTTGAAAAACTATCTCCGTTTCATACAATGCGGGCAATCTTTTGCAGATAGATTATTTTATGACTTTCGGTGATATATTTTAAAGGGGAAAATATTTCTATATAGGATCTGGTTGGAAGACCAAGGATGCGGACTTAAAATGTTCAACTCTTGATATTTCTTCGCATTATAAACACGTGATAAACTTATGTCATTTTTCATATGGAGAATGACTTGGAGATCAACATTAAATGGCATTTTATAACCAACAGTGTAAACTGTTTATGTTTTGCTTATAGACTCCTTCTTACTCCTAAATCATTATAATTTATGGATGATATAAAATCCCTATAAAAAATTGAACTATTGGGATATCCGTTTATAGTTCATATTTCTGCAAGACAGAACTTATGGCTGATAAGATGGGATAACGGAATAAGAATATATTCTCCATGGAAACTAAAATCTTCGTATCGACTACAGCGAATTTCAGAAATTCTGCTGAAATCTCGAGATACAGAAATCACTAGCGAAGTGCATCCGAGCCCACATGATGTATGTTGTGCGTCTCCTCTCAAAGTCAACCATTATAGATCTTACATTCGACTCTGTTCCGTCTGTTCTTTCCTCCTCCTTGAGACATGCATCACTCAATGAAAGACACAAACCTACTCCGTCGCTTCTCTTCCGGCAGATTACGTCTGGAGTCTGTCGTTGCCTGGCAACAACATCCCCCCCATGATCAAAGAAGCACGTGCCACATTACATAGTGACTATCTTCCAGTCGTAAATATAATAGCAACACTCACCTCTCTTATCTCGGCTATCATTCAGTAATCCACTTTATTATGTCTCATCAGAGCGTTGGGAAGAGTTTATCTTCCTCCCTATCGTGATATTTATTCTCTTGAAGTACCTGCGAACAATGCTGTTCCACACAGAAGGCGTGTTTCAGCTTTGACTAACAGGTGATGGTAGAAGTGATAGCGGCATCTTGCACGTCATCCAGAATCTTATTTATGGATGAAATATGTATTTATTGTAAGATTTACAGATATTTATGAGGCTATCTGATCTCTCTAAAGGTGACTTAATGGAAGTGGAAGAAAAATCTAAATGATGGAATTTGTAAAAGTAAAAATTCAGCGTGAAGAATAAAAAGATACGGAAATCGAAGTTCCTATTTAAGATTACATGCCAATATTTCAGACAATGGAAGATCGTAACTAGAAGTCAGAAGCGAAATTTGTGAACAGTGTGGCAAAGATTTAGCTGTCGCCTATAATAAATAATTAAAAAAAAAACATGTAACTTACATTTTTCATTGGCTTTCTGTTTCAAGTAAAGATATATTTACGTATTAATGAAAGATGAAGTATAAACAAACGTGTTATACCTTTACACTTAAGAAGTTTTTGAACGATGAGTGTATCTTTCAAAATATAATAAGTTGATAATATTGGAGAGTATGTGGATAAGTTGAACACAAATGATCGCAGTAATTGAAGGTAATAAACAAGACATCTCGGAAAAAGATTGTGCAAAAAAAGGAAGATCTCAGCTTCTCTTATATAAGTATCATATTGAAAGAAAAATGCAAACTACATTACTTAGCCAAATAAAGAGTATAAAAATTCTAAGATGTAAGAGGCATCGTGTCTGTTGTGTTTCCTAATCAATGTTGAAGCAAACCGACAGAGAAATTCATCAAGTCGGGCTTGTTGAAAAGACTTTGCAGTTAACTCTTTATGAATCTGGCAGTGTAACTGTTGCTAAGGCAACAGCACTGATTCTATTTTCGATGTCTGTTTGTGGATTGCATTTCTCCCTGGCCCTCAGTACACATGACGAAGTGGCTCGCACGAGGACATCTCTCCCCCGCCTTCGTACCCCCCTCCCCGGGTGAGGTATGGCTTTCTTCCTTCATAACCACGAAGGGCATCCAGAACGTTGGGGATTATAATGTCACTCGAAGAATCTCACTCCCTTCTCTATTCGTAGTTCTACCCCCCCCCCCCCCCCCCACATCGCCAGGAGCCAGGGTTCTGATCACCATTCTAAAGGACACACCGGTCGTCTTCCATCGATTGTGTTCTCAAGGTGACCATCCCATGATGAGTGACACGTGTTGATCTATGATCCTCCCCAGCGCCTTTCTTACTGACAAACAGAGGTGATTCAGGAGGGAAGTTCAATTTTTCAATATCAAAATATCGTTTTGTTTTAAAGGACAGATTTCAGCTAAAAGTATTTGTCCCCTTAAATTCACTTATTGCGTCTTTGACTAAGTGGTTTCGTATTTTAATCTTCTTTCGTCCTCTTGAATGTGAATTTTCCTCTCATTAATTTAGACCTTAATTTAAAATGAACAAAAAACTGACTATGGTTTAACTAATTAATGTTCACTTTCCTTATTGTACTGTATGTCCATAAGTAAACAAAAGTATTAGCATTAGCGCCACCAGCGATGATTATGAAACTGGCACACAATGAAGAGAATGCTATTGGATATGACTCCGATCCAAGGTTTGGGGTAGATTCATGCTAAAGAGAGAATTCACTTCTATTTCCGAAACCGAATCAATCACTTTAGTGGCCATTAATACTAACGTCGGTACGTTATGTGCGGAAATAGTCAACTAAGGAAAGTCATTAGTTGAGCTACCTCTACAGACTCTAGCCTAGAAATCCGTACGGCATTTTCAGCTTTTAACCTCAGTTCAAATATATCGCCAACGGAAAAAGAATGCTTGCAATGAAGATGGAATGGGAAACAACACAGGATAAGCTCCATTTATAATTACTTTAACATGAGATACCACGTAGTCTGCACCGGAAGTCCCTTTATAACTTTTTCATATGATTCCCATATGAGAGGTCATTGAACTTTTACATCTTACTTTTCTGAAGAGTTGCAGGTTATAGTCCTTGGGGAAAACTGGAAGCGAAGTGAAGGACCGCTCACGAAGGAAAGTAGAAATGATGAATTATGAAGAGGGAATGCAGTGTGTTTATAGTTGGACTGTATGTGTGTGTGTGTGGACTAGCTTCTCTGCTCATGTGTTTCTTTGATTTGAACGAGAATGGAGAGATTATCGATGTCAGCTCTGGTCAATGGATGCTATGAGATACCAATAGAAAAGACAGAGCACAGAAACAGACGGCTTGAGCGAAAAACAGCGTAGTGACTTCTAGTTAGAATTGAAAGTTTAGATGTATTGTAATGAAGAAAGAAATATAATCTTTATATGATTAAAAAAGTTATACATATTGAATTTTTAAATGATCGTTTTGTGTTGTCAGCAAACCTTGGGGTTTAAATTCTGCTAGTTTATTGGTATGAGATCATTTCAGAGGGTGGGACACTCTGGAAATGATACGAAAGGTGGGATAAATAAGCCATCCACGATAAGACGAAGTGAGCGGCCGGACATAAAACTGTTAATTGAATTGAAAAGGATGAGAACTATTACGGGATAGTTTTATGAGATGCTGATATTCATCACTGTTGTCTTAATCGAAGGAAGACTGTAATGACAATTCCATCCAAGCAATCTTCTAAGGCAGGAGGACTATCTTGAAACAAGTGTGTCTGAATCATTAGCTTGATCGTTAATCAGCGGTGTTTCTAAATGGTCAAAAAGTGAGTTAATAATTTCGTATACGTTTTGAGAGGACTGAAGTAGGATAGCGATAGAAAAAAATCTCATGGCAGATTATTGTTTCCACGACATTTAGAAATGGGTTGAACATGCGCTAATCTCCAAGATACAGAATAGATACAGACATTAGGAGTTAATTCTAGAGCAAAAGTTTTAGCAGAATTGAAGTGGTTATCTCAGGGTCAAAATTGTATTTGTGTTTCTCTGACCAAAACCAAACGAGCATCGGAGAGGAGATTTTTGAGATAGCAGGAGGAAAGATCACTGAAGAAATAGATGTGATACAATCAGAGAGAGAGAGAGATCTATTGTAACGTTGAGACCTTAACTTATATCATCTATATCTTCAAGTTCGCAACGTTATAATTTCCCGAGATTTCGTACATGCTCGAAGTCGACCATTGTTTTGAATGGAACGAACAATGAAGGTCTTTGTTCCAGAAAGAATCAATTTGTTAATTCGATTAGACTAAAGATTCATCTTGGCCACGTGTTAAATTTTAATTAGCGTTATTACGGGCGTACATTAAATTTTTAGCTATACGGTTCTAATAAACAGAACAACATTAATACATTTACTTAATTAACTTCAGGCTCCGTTAGAATAAGAGAAATCCCTATTATGTTTAGAACCGCAGTTTAGAGAAGAGCCTTTTTTTTATTTAATCTTGCACCAAAAATGCTACAACTCTCTTGCTTATTACTATCTGAGGGCAACGAGATATATCTATGATAAAATGCCACTAATATACAATTCGAAACATCTCGTGAGATATTTTTGTAACATTATATAAGAGGAACTTAAACTCGTGACGCCATTAATAAATTTTAGTAAGATCAATAATGTTAATTCCTATATTTCTGGGAATTTAATTGTCTCTTTTTCGGATACATCCCTTCCTAACTGTGCATGACAATCATCAATTGATTTTAAGATGGTATTCTACCATGATAAAGCAACTTCGGCTAAAAACATTATTGTACATAATCATACTGCATTTGTTCTTAGGGCTGGTTTGCTTTGTTGAGGTCAATTTTTTTTTCTGGAAATAATTACTAGAATAATTTAAAAGTATGCTTCAACAATATTCTGTAACAACAGGTAGCTATTAATATTGAAATTATTTTTTTTTTAAATTCAGTGAAGAGCGCAAAGAATTTATTATGGGCCGATTTATTCAAGACATTTAGTTTAGCTCAAAATGAAGTATTTTTATAGCATGAACTATTTCGTCTCCTTCCATAAAACAATAAAATCTACCAAAAAAAAACCTCCGAACTAGTAAGCGTAAAAAATTCTGAGACAGTTAGTGGTCTGAATTTAGTTTAAGTAGTCAACACAATCCCTTAAATTTTGATTGTGTTTTTTCCAAAGAGATAATATGAAAAATAGATGTACAGAACTAAAGACGTTCCAGTTTCTTTGGTATTACTATATATTATATCATACCTTAGCTAACAGGGTAGGAATGTTTGGAAATACTGTAATATTCCAAGTTTGAATGGCATGACCATCTGCTTGGAATGCTTCAGGATTTTTTTCGGGGTTTGTTGTTAGCAGTACTGCATGCAAATCGTATGCAGGTTGTCATTAATATCATAATTCAGAAGAGATTTTCAATTATCAGTATGTCGGAAGATGAGTAGATAAGCTGAAGTGAATCATTGCTTACATTTTGGTGTACTTTTAAAACTGTGTGGTCTTGAATCATTACGTGTGTGTACTCACTGTTGTGCCAAAAAACTCCCAGCAGCTAAGAATAGAACAGGGACTCCAAACCCATTTAAAATATTCTCTTAAATCTGTCCAATCAGTTTTTAATGAAGACTCTGATTCCAATGATTTGGATCCAAGTCTTGTTTCAGTTATCAAATGTCGCACACACACATCGAGTGTATACTCCTTCGGAAGGAGTATACACTCGATGTGTGTGTGTGAAGTTTTCACGATGATAAATGATCTTAACGAGATATTGTTAAGATAGTTTGAAAACAAAAATTTAAATCGAAAAGTTTATAACAAAAATCCATTCTTGTGAAGATCAGCCAAAGGAGCTGGTTTGCATATTGGAACCTGTCAATGTAAGCATCATACATCAGTCTGATGCGTACTAAACAAGCTGCGGATTCGGAATGAATTTTGAAGCAATTTTGTCGACGTTTTCCATAAACACGATAAACAGTTGGTGTTTTCTAAATTATCAAATATTTATAATTATTGTGTTTCCAAAATGTATTAAAATGGTTCAGCAAATGGATTTAGAATAAAATTCCTATGGCTATCTTTGTTAGCGCCGTTAAGGTATCTCGATAAAACAGAAACTAATACCGCACTCTTTCATTTAAAATAATTTCACACGTACAGACAGTGTCGTAAATATTGTCATTTTGTTAGTTCAATGAACACTGTTCCAACACTCCCCTCTTTTACCCGCGCATGTATATTGTGATCATCGGCAAGCGAATATACTCCAATACATCGTGTTTGAACGGATATTTTCAAACTCTGCACCACGCTACACGAGTACTCTTGGAAATCTAATCAAGTTCAACGAATTCCTCCCTTTGCATGTACTTTGTAGTTCCTGCCAATAATCGAATTATGGTATTCGCAGTGGTGTTCGGGACACAAATACCTTTCACATCAATGGCACATGATCCGAAAGTTTTTATCTAAAGTAAAAATAAATGCTTCCCTTTTTTTTATTAGAACTAAGACTAGATTTTTTACACTATTTTGAGGTAAATTCTAATTAAAGATTCTCTCTCAAGCCTTATAACTGATAGAATTCGTTTTTATCCCCATAGAAAGGCCAATTAAAATATCCTGGACACAATTTCGTTAGAGATGTTTTGAGTTACTGCTTTCACGTGTATGATCGAGTCTCCTGGATATTTGAAATTTTATTTCAGCTATCTGCCCATCTTTGTTAAGAGGTGCATGGATATTTATCTCGTTTAGGAAATACCTTTAATTACTAAATGGTATTCAATTACACAAAAGCAACGATTTGCGATCGTTTCCCCATTCCTCTGAGTGACGTGATTGAACGATGTGCTAGGTTTTTGATTCTGATTGTGGCTGTGTTTCAGACCTCACAAACACTACAGTCGCCGTATCAGTAATAAACGATCAGTCGTAGAAGAGGTAGTTTTTGTAGGAGTTAATGTGTGTGTGATTATTTTCGTAGAAAAATACCAAGGGATTTTCCCCCTTAAGCAAGTTTCAGTCTGAACCGAATAGTAATGGTTTTTTTTCTGTGGTGTAAACAAATACTGAGGCTAAAAATAACTCTTTCGTGTAAAAAAGATGGTTCTTTATTTTTAACTCTCCGTTTTTCTTTCTGCTTTTAAGTAATTCTTCCACCATACCTTCACTGGTGCGTGTTAAGGCGTCCAAAATCTTATTTTCCTTTCATATTTGGAAAAGTTCCAAAAGATGTCCATGACAACTTCTTCCTTCAGGTAAATGTTCTTCTGGTTGCGATGTCTCATTTTGAAAAATGAAATAAATAAGAAATAAAACCTCGCCAAAACGTCTTTATCATGTTGGGGCCCCTGGATAAGTTAATTTAGAGGTAGGTGATCGACTTTTACCGTAAGAAATATCTGTGTGTCTTCTTTTATGAAACTGTTTTTTTTAAAAAAAGTGTTTCTGCATGTTATATCGAGTTTCGTAACAAAATTTATATATCTACGAATGCGCCATCTAGTGAAAAAGAATTTTAATTATAGCTTATTTATGTTATAGCGTTTAATTTATATTTTTAGCAGGAAAAATTATTTGTATACTAGATATTTAACTAAGAATTGTAATTTTCAAGAATAAATCATCTCTCTTACTATATTAAATTCTTGGATGACAGAGAAAGGTTAAGAATAAAATATTAAATAATAAAAAGCTGCAATCAGCTTTGTTAAAATATAATTGATTTTTTATCGCTCCCATGAAACTTAGTCACTCTGAAAAGTGCAGGATGCTCTCTTCAGGAAACTTGAATCACTGTATAATCACCATTCAAGAAGTTTCTGCGGAGTACTGAGAATATCTCAAGTTACATGCAGCCCAAGAAATTCGAAATAGCCTACGGAATGAAGATGAAAATTATGTCGACACAAATGCTTTCCCCCACCCCCTCCTCTTGTTTTTCTAAGATAAAAAGTGTTCTTTGCAAACCTTCATCCCTCATATACGACATACGGATTATCCCATAATTAATATCTGCAATTATTCCTTAAAATTAACTCTACTATTGGTGAATTTATTATTCATCTGCATTAAAAATCGCCGGGAAGGTTGCTAAGTAGATAATCAATCAAGGTCACGTTCTGCTACAGTTTCCATTTGTGTCGATTGTTTTTAAAGCAAAAACCTATGAACTTTGGTGTCACTTTTTCCTAGAAAGGAAGGGACAAATATGTGTCCCTTCCATATCAGATCGGCTAAAACAATTTCATATAAAAAGCTCTCATGGATTCACAATCATAGTATCCGAAAAGAGCAACGATTTTCTAAAGCAAGATTGGAATCCTTGCTAAGCTAACTTTGACTAGATACACTACCGAAGTGGAAACGGGCATTTCCTATTGGGTCAGATTACCAACAAAACTATAATTAATTAGTTTCTTTTATTATATTATTACATTTCTTTGAAAAAAAAGCATGTTAGTTCTTCATATAGATCTTTTCAGCTTCACAGTTGCAAAGATCTATCATGAAAGATCGCAAGGTTGTTTTATGATGACTTCATACCAAGAAGACTTTTTATGCCCCAATAAAACAGAAAAAGTGTCTGAAAAACAAATTCACTTTACAGATATAATACGCTACCCATCCTAGTCTTAGTTGCTTTAGCCTTAAGTTCCAAACTAACCAAATACAAATTCAATTCAGGTTGAGTTATGACGTGAAGCTTTTCTGTGATATTCATTTCTGATCTTTGTCTAAGTGCCATTGGTTCAGTAAATGTGTCAACTTTATCCAAATTCCAAAAATACCACAATAAATTGCGGTATTCTGTAAAAATTTCAAGTAAGTTATCCACCGAAATGCACACAAGAAGAAACTAAAATCACAAGAAACCATAAAAGAATTTATTTACATCACTCCCGCACACGAGACATTGCAAAATCTATACCAAACTGATAGCGGCTGGGAGAGGGGGAATTCAAAGAAGGAATTTGTTCTTTTTTGAACAGGTGGAGGCTGTAATCTTTCGGGAATGCTTCATACGAAACGATGTTTCAGAGAACAGAGATAGATTGAATGAAATATGAATGGGAGATTAGCAGGTTCGATGTTTAGTAGTTGAGCTGTAGATGAATGTTGGGTAGCTGTTTGCATTGTCGTAGGTTTAGCAGAATTCCTTTGTATGTGAGGGGGTGGGGGTGTCCGTTCTACTGAAAATAGCGTCCAGTATCTGTAGAAAAGATTGAGACAGATCTCAGAGAAGATCGTCAATTGGCCAAACTTCTATCTTTTATATAGCATCAATAATATTTAATAATTTTTAGGGTACAAAGGTAAAAGCAGAACTTCAGAGTTGAGTGGATTTTAGATGATTTGTAAAGAGTTAGTAGTTGCACAGATGAAAAGTAATGTCTTGGAAGAAACGTTTTTTTTTTTTTTTTGAGGCTTTGGGTGATATAGAAATGATGTGGTTGTGCTAGGAAAGGATAGAATGCTAGTCCAATAAGAAAGAAAATACAGATTTTTTTTTAAAAAACCTGTTTTGAAAGCGTTGAATATGACTAGGTTCATTACGGTATTGAAGGATGTGCAGTGATCCTATTTCGGTTTTAGAAGATCTTGAAATTTGAATCGTTCTTTTTTATTTTAGTTCATTTATGTTTCTGAGAAAGGAACACCTCAAGAACAAACATCTGGTGAACAATATAAATTACAAGATTAGAAACAACTAAGTTGTCTTATTCTGTATACTATAGTGATAACAGAAAAAAAAATAACGCGTAATAAATATTCTTATTTACTACAACTTTCGCCAGAAATTTAAATAAAATGAACAGATCCTAATGAATAGATAGTTACCCCCGGGAGTAAAGGAGTTCATTTTATGTTCTTTATTCTAGTTTTAATTAATTAGATTTATATTTTATCTTTATTTTTTTCATAATATTTTCATTTATTTGGATTTTATTTAATATTATTGAAATATTTTTACATTATCTGGGAATGAGGCTACGGAGGGGTTAGTCCTTTTAGGACTTCCAGGGTGACAATGCTGTAGCCAATGAAGTTTTAACTGCGGCTCGGCTATTGCCGTTACCCAGCCATGACTAGAGCTTGTAGCTCAATAACACCCCATCCACACAGATTTTCTTCATTCAGATGACGGGTTAAAGAGTCAAGGACTCAGTCCATCTCCAGTCCTTTTAAGAACTTAAGATCTATCTGGTTAGCGACTAAAATGGGTATCATGGGAGGGTAATGGATGGCAATGCTGTAGCCAATGAAGTTATAACTGAGGCTCGGCTGTTGCTGTTACCCTGGGACGCTGAGTTTCGCTATCTTAGGTTTGCTACCGGTGAGGGGGGGGGGGGTTACCTGAGAGAGCATTTTGAGTCTTTCGGGAGAGTGTTCTCCGGTGAGGGAGGGAGTGTCGGTGGATGCTTTTCCCCGGAATATGAGCGGTTCTGTTCAGTGGGGGGGGGGAGCCCGTCACTGAGTGGAGCCAAAGCTGAGTTGGACGGTCTTTCGGTCTATCGAGTGGTCTAGGGATCGTCCTAATTTTTAGAGATGGCTTTACTTATACAGTAGCCAATGAAGTTCTAACTTAGGCTCGGCTATTGCTGTTACTCTCCTGCCATGATCAGAGCTTTATATTTATATATAGCTCCATAACACCCTATCCTTCACTGTCCTCTACAGATAACGGGGAATATGAAAAGCATTCTTGCTTCGCCCATCTACCCAGGACTTTAGATTATCTCTAAAGCTATGTTTTATTTTATTACTGCACTTTAGAATTACTTTATTGTAAATCATTGCATATTAGTCTTCGATTGATTGGCTATTATTTTTTTTCTTCCAGTCACCTAGGTTTTCGGACAGATAAGAAATATGACTTTTTCCATTTTCTAAAAATTAGCCTCTCTTAAATGCACACTTATATTGTTTAATTATTTGAACAGCAAGTTCTAATTTTATTCTGATTACAAAACCACACAAAATCTGGCATTTTCATAATGAACATAGTAATTAAGATCCCTCTGAGTTAATTTTCGGTCTAAATTTGCAAGCCATCTAATTTTTTATGAATAAAATTACCACATGTCTTGTCATTCCTGGCATGCTTACAAAATATGCAGATATCCGTCATACCACGCGAAGAGTTGTATTTTCATAGTCTTCCGCTTTTCATGAGATGCCAAAAAAGTGAAATGAATACTTTCTTACGTATACTTGAATGTCATATTTCACTACGCATTTCCGAGTTGTCGCGTCGGGTTTATAGAAAGAACAAAAAAAACAGATCTTGGGATCTCGGACACTACTTGAGGACCTGTAAGCAAAAATCAATGACTTGTTAGACACTAGCTGGATGGCGAATGAAATGTTTTCTACCGTCAGGAGAACCTATTCTTTCTAACTCCCATACTTTATGTTCGTAAAAACCACTGCGTTATGGGAAGTGTAGGTAATTAATCCGCCTAAAAGAAATTCATAACTAATCAGAAGAATATTCGGTTTAAATGTGTTTAAGAACAAGAAAAACTCCTGAAAGAATAAAAATCGAGCTTCATCAAATTTGAGAGATTACCCCGCTTATTAATATTTCATTCTTAGAAATATCAATAAATAAAAGGTGTTTTTACGTAATGTAAAAATATTTCAATAATATTAAATAAAATAAAAATAAATGAAAATATTTGGAAATAAATAAAGGACGCAATTATAAAATATAAATGTAATTAATTAAAATATATTCAATTGGAAAATATGTTTCATTGTTGTTCTTTTGCTGGTGTTAACGTCAGACAAACAGAAGCAGCATTGAAAATTGACAGGAAACAGATGCGATCATATATGCGCTATACACGGTTATTATCTTGGCAGTCCTTTAACCAGTTTTCGAACATGTCATTTTCACGAGATGATCGATTGTGCAGCTACGAAGCAACAGTCTATTCTTCCCTATTATCCATCTCTTAATTGCTTTACAGACCCACAATGGGAGAGGCCTTCACCCGGTAGTGGGTAGAAAAAATAGGCTAAAATTTTTTAAATTTTATTTTAATTAAGATCGGTGATTTTCTTGCTTGTTGATCTCTCTCTTTCTAGTTTTATCATCAGACAAATCACATTTCGATTTGGTTTTGCTGGTTTTGCCAGAAAATAAGATGACGGTTTCCCTTTTCATATTTCCCTGTTTTCATCCAGCTGCTGCTAATTACAAAATCGAAATCGTTCTTTTTCATTATTATTAAAACGCCATCCATTGCTAGGATACGCATTCCTCACATTCTACTAATCTTCGGCATCTATTTCAACCCTGGAATGTGAATTCACATTTAAAATTTTTAAATGCGAGCCGTTAAGTCTCGTTGAAAACATTCTGAACTGGCACAAATGCATAGGAAACTATTTAATCGTGGAAAATACTGAGTTCAAGAAAAGATTTGTAAAATTAATTAAATTCTCCATTAAGTTTGCATGTAATTAAAATTGAATATAAAAGGAACTTAAATTATATTCATTTTCTTCTAGTTTTAATTAATTACATTTATAGTTTATAATTGCATCCTTTATTTTTTGCCTAATATTTTCAATTATTTGGATTTTATTTAATATTATTGAAATATTTTTACATTATATAAAAACACCTTTTATTTATTGATATTTTTAACAAGGAAATAGTCTGGTATATGATACGTATTAATATTAATAATATTTATTTATATGAACTTATTCTCCCATCTTTAAGATGAGAATGTGATCACAGGTTTTGAGGATATCGATCTGAAAAGGCCAAGTAGCCGTGTGTAAACGACTTCGCTGACATCTATTGGTAGACTATCGAACTACAAATTAAAGTAAAATTTTCTATATTTATTTGAATAAAATATGATAATAGACAGAATGATTAAAAATGTCGATTTCATCATTAATAACATGCACAGCTTTAATTTTGAAGGTTACACTGTGTATATGCCGGAACTGGAAACGGTTTATTACCACGAATTTCAGAATTAAGTTTAGTATTATGCTACAAGTGAACTCGTTAAGCCAACATCAATCACTCGCTGTTGAATGGTATAAACCCGCTACTTAACACTTACTAGAATGCCCTGCTGTTGTGTGCAAGTAGTGAATTAATGAGGCTGCGTTTCCGCCTCAATTTTTAAAGCTCCCATCTTTAAATGTTAGTAAAGCCGCGAAGAATTCAAAATAATCACTCATCCAGTGTGTCCAAAATGTCAGAAATTCCCCTTAAAAATTGCTTAAAGATGCTAGGGAAACGATGCTTCATCTGAAGCAATAAATTGTAATTTGAATAGTTTAATAGAAAATTATGTAAATTAGGTGAATATTAAATTTTTCTAGCATTATCTGCCTAATTATTTCAACAGGTAAAGGGGAAAATATGCTTCCTTCCGAATACGCTTTATGTATTCGTTAAAATATTTTATGTTAAAACACGTGTGTAATAATATTTGAGTTTTTCCTGTTAGATTGATAGGAAAAAGAAAAGCAGTAAATGAGAAATTTCTTTGGTCGAGAGAATACAGGAGAATATAACTTTTGAGTGACATATGATCCATTGCTACTGTCCAACATGTTCTGGAGTATTTTGGTCATTCGCTTTATAAGAATACTGGCTTGCGAGTAATGACGCCTGGAGATCCAAAGATCATTGGCTGAATCTTCACCCGTTACTATGACAACCTTGTGGTCGTTAGCAAAAAAAAAAAAAAACAGTTTTAGATTGCATATCCTCGGTTGCTCAAGAGATGGTCTACTCATACTTTCAGGTACCTAATATGCTAGTGTTTTTAAGACTGAAAAATATACACTGCTGCAAAAACATTATGGCACCACTAGTAAGATTACATATTCGACGCGGACGTAAGAGAAGGGCAAAGAAAATGGTGTTAAAGTCACTCCTATTGGTCCAGAAATGCTATTTTCCACTTGATCTTAATACTACTAAGATATTCTGCAGCACAAATGCATTGCGTTTTTAAACGTGGATGATGAATTATTATTATTATTATTATTATTATTATACCTAATGATAATTGGCGACATAAACATAAATATCGCAAGTGAAAACCAGAACAACACTGTACAATACCTAGACACACTATCAATGTATAATCTAATACCAACAATATCATCATGTACTAGAGAAGAAATATTCGGAAATACTATCACTCCTTCCTGCCTAGATCATATAAACGTCCGAGCACCACCAAACAGTTATACTGCATCAGTCATAAAGTGCAAAGTAGCAGATTATTTCTTCACGGCTCTAAACCTGCACACCAAGACAATATCTATGCAATGTCCCACAGAAGAAAAGCGACAGAAAACAATAATAGACGAAGAAATAGTCAACCACGAAATAAGAAAAACAGACTGAGAACACCTGGCATCAGATTCAGAAGATATCTTATACAACAACATTAAACTCACACTGGAGGAAATATATAAGAAAGCTACAAAGAAAGTCAGAATTCGTTCAAAAACAACACAAAATCCTTGGATAACACAAAACTTAATCCTAGTAATACATAGAAAGGACGCTTTATGGAGAGAACTAAAGCGATACGCAAATAACACAGCTTTAAAAAATGAATATAAGATAACAAGGAATAACCTTACAGCACAAATCAGAAATGCAAAAAGAAGCTACTACAGAGACAAACTAACCTCTGCACAAAACAACATGAAATAAACCTGGCATTTGATCAATGAGATGCTAGAATGTGTTCCTAACACCGCCTCCGAAACCATAAAACACAGCTTCATGAAAGACGCAAAACCTATCCAACAACTAGCAAATAACTTTTACCAATACTTTGCAGACTCCATCCAAGAACTGCACAGAAATATTCCCCCAATCACAAAACGAGACCCTCCACTTAGACCACAATCGAAACAGACATTATGGTTCCCAACCATAAAAGAAGCAGAACTTCTCTCTGCAATGCATCAAGCCAAACCAAACAAAGGGCCAGGAATTGATTGACTTAAGGATATCAAGCAACAGCAACCAGTTTAAGTCCTATCCTACTAAAATTAATAAATAAAATATTTAAAACAGGACAGATACCAAGCTAAAAATCGCCATAATCACACGCATATACAAACATGGAAAAAGAAATTTAATCAGCAATTACAGACCCATAGCAACATTACCAATTATCAATCAAATTATGGAGCGGATCATACTGAAGAAACTCGCAGCCTACACAGAGACCTTTCATATTATCCCCAAAACACAACATGGTTTTCAGAAAAATAAGGAAACAACATCTCTCTTGGAAGACTTTACAGACGTAATTAATACCGCCTTAGACAAAAACAAAATAGCCATGGTAGTCTTTATAGATCTAACCAAAGCATTCGATACACTCACACATCAAACCTTGTTAGAAAAGCTGAGGCATGTTGGAATAGACGGGCCTCTGCACAGGTGGTTTACAAACTACCTTCAAAATAGAAAGCATATCACACGTAGGTCAAACCAAAGCAGAGAGCTACCAGTAACCTGTGCAGTACCACAGGGAGCTGTAATCTCCCATCTCTATTCAACATTTACACGCACGATATTAATCAGCTGCCACTCAAAGGTAAGATATTCCAATACGCAGACGATACAGCAATAATATCCATCCACAATAACGCAAGCATAGCCCAAACAAATGTGTAACATGACATAAATCTGATCATAGACTGGCTCACGAAAAACTCCATACACCTAAACCTAGAAAAGACAAAATTAATGATATTCAGAAATCCACTGACTAGACCAGTTGATAACAAATATATAACCATCCAACATCCACTTTCCGACATAAAAAACACACAGAACAGCAAAACCACTACAATCACTCAGGTTGAAACAATACGATACCTTGGAATTTACTTCGGTGCAGATATGAACTGGAAAATAGCCACATAAACCATATGATTTCGTAATTATGGTGACAAAATTCAAATCGTTGTTCAGCTAAAGGCATTTCTAAGATCGAAACCCCAAATATATGTGACTTCCCAGTATATTAAGGCTGCGTGCTCTCTCTCTCTCTCTCTCTCTCTCTGCTAGAATGGCTGACAGCTTCCAATGACAAACTTCTCGAGCCGAATGTAAAAATAAGCGACTCTAAATTCCGTAAACACCCAATAGTTGACAGCATATTTTTTCCCGCGCGCCTTCTTTACAAAGTGCTGTTATTTTTAGAGCTATCTCCAAAAATAAAAGTGTTAAAACGGGGATGGAAAGTTTCCCCGAGGGACCAAACAAGAATTCTTAAATCTCATTTTTCCCCTTTCTTGATATCCCTGCAAAGAAACCTCATTTATTTCATTTTAACCTATTTGTTGAATTCTTCATGAACAAGTTTTCATGTGCAAGTTTATGCTTTTCACTTTCATATCTATCTCTATCGGAAAAGTACAGTAAAGATGTCCAGTCGACCCCCCAACTACCACCACCAAAAAAATAATCGAAACTATATATTTTAATTTATATTTATATATATTTTTTAATTTATTTATATATATTATAATTTATATTATAATTTATATTATGTTATATATATATATATATTATTTATCCTTATCAGAACTGGCTTAAAGAGGCGAAGCAAGAATGCTTTTCATCTTTCCCGTTATCTGTAAAGGACAGTGTAGGGATAAGGTGTTATTGAGCAATTAGAGCTCTGATCATGGCAGGAGGGTAACAGCAATAGCCGAGCCTCAGTTAAAACTTCATTAGCTACAGCATTGCCATCCATTACCCTCCAAGGGTATTGGATTCAAGTTGTTAAGCAGAATCGTTGTTCAAAAATTCCTAATGACATAATAAATGACATAATTTCTTAATATACAATAAATCTTATTGAAAAAATAAGGTGTATAATATTTAAATCACTATTTATAGTAAAATATTTTTTATAATAAATAAGAATTAGATAATTTTGGTATATTATAATATATAACTAAAATTTTATAACAGAAAATAAATATAAATTTTCAAAATTTCCTATCATTGACTAGTTATCGTATTTCATTAAATTTATATTTATTCATAAATATTTTAGCAAACAAGGCAAAGTGTGTTTCAGTTTACTTCTTTGAGGAGACTAAGGATTAGAAAAGGTAAACTGCATTTTCAGATTTCTCGTATCGATTCTTTATTATTCTTATAGTTTTCTGTGCAATTGAGCAGTTAAAAACAATTTTTGAAATTTGCAATTTTCAAAAATGTGCTGCGCGTATATTTTTTTTCACCTACAGAAAAATATTTCAAAAGTGCATAAAAATGGCCAAATGGTCTGCGAAAAACTCGATTCATTGATGTGCAAATATCTCACTCTTCGAGTTGCGTGATCATTTGCTAATATAAAAATGGTCTTCGGGTTTTATTTATTTATTTTTTTTTATAATTTTTGCTAAAGTAAGAAATATTGTAAAATTGGTCTTGCCATGACGTCATGCATTTAACTTGCATGAGGACTTATTGTACACTCTAAAATTGACGCTTGATTGACATCAAAATAAAGCTCTGATGCCTGAGACGGCTTGGAAGAGCTTTATGTTGGGTCTTTAAAACTCACAAATGAATAAAATTAGTAATATATAAAATTTAAATTAATTAAAAAAAAAATAGAAAAATCCTGCGCACACCAGCGGTACGAACGTACAATACGTTTATAAAACCTTTCGTGGAAATCATAAAAAATATCCAGTGCGGGGTATTATGGTATTAGTAAAGCGAATAAATAAACTAGCGAACAAGTAAAGCAAAATATTAAATTTTCTCAAATATTATCCTTTGGGATATTCGAGGTGCCTCCCTAGATGAGTCTTTGGACTCCCTGGAGGTGTTACATAATAATAATAAATTTCAAATTAGAAGATCCAACATAAAAAAATTCTGCAGATGTAATTCTATAATATTTAGGAGATATTCATATATTATTCTTTTGTTTCGTGTTGCATATTTTATAAAGATATCTTAGATTCGTAATTTTACCACAGCTGCGGATTTGAAATTTAAAATTAAAAGAATTTTGTTATTTTTATATAAAAAAAAAAGAATTTATTTCATTTTTTCTGTTTAGTAGAGAAGTATTATTTTGGTTATATTATTAAAAGAAAAAAGAGATAGTTAGAGAGAGATACTAAAATAAAGTAGCGATGTGAATAATACTAAAATCAATCAAACCATAACAAAAAAAATAAATAAATAAATAAATAAATAAATGTTATCCCCTGGGGCGCAGAGATTCAAGAGTTTGAGTTCGCTCTCTTAAGGTTTTTGCCTTAAGGGAGCAATTTGAGTCTCCGGGGAAGTGTTCTCCGGCACGGCCCGCTGAGGGGCTTTGTCAGTGAATGCTTTTCTTCGGAATATGAGCGGTTCTGCTCGGTAGTAGTGTGTGTGTGTATGGAAGGCCATCACTGAGTGGAGTCAACGCTAAGATGGACGGTCTTTCGCCCACGATTGAGTAGCCTAGGGATCGTCTGAATTTTTAGAGACGGCTTTACCTTTACATATGGCAATGCTGTAGCCAATGAAGTCCTAACTGAGGCTCGGCTATTGCTGTTACCCTCCTTCCATGAACAGAGCTTTAATAGGTCAATAACACCTTATTCCTGCACTGTCCTCTACAGATAACGGGGAAGATGAAAAGCATCTTCTTGCTTTACCCCTTTAAGCCAGTCCTTATAAGGGCAAAAATACTGTAAACTAAAAAAGTCGTTGTATTGTATATTTTTCGAATAACGGAGCAAAATAAAACTGGAACACGACTTATTCAACTGACCAATGACAGCATCCGGGAAATTTAACTCTGAAAACACGTAAAGCAGAATATTAACTTTGTATTCTACTATCAATATTACCATGACAAGTATTTTAGAATTTCAAATCCCATCTTACAAATTTTTCGCCAGGAAAAAAAAAAAAAAATAATAATAAAAAAAAAAATATATATATATATATATCCAAAAAATTGTTAATCCTGATGGCACTTTTTTTTTCTCCCTTGTCTGCACTTTAGAGATGACTTCGCTTCTGGTTTCACTTTGAAAATTATATTTCGTCGGCCTTTATGTTGCACCTTGAAAATAAATTACTTTCTAAAATTGAGGAATCCATTAATAATCAACGTTCACACTATCCGGAACTTTCCTGCCTAATTAATGATTCCCAACATGGATTTCGTTGTGTCCATCCGGAGGGAAGATCCTTCATAGGTTACCTAGTTTGGACAAATGCCCATACAGAATTGGGTAACAGCAGCAGCTGCCAAACCATTACTCTTATATTTTTAAAGGCCTTTTGCTTATATTGGGTATAAAACATTTATCCTAAAATATTTTGTTTGTTTTTTCTATTTTTTTTAAAGTGGAGTCGACTCTTTGTCTTAAATGTTTCAAAAATTACTTGTATAGTTTGATAAGCGCAGGCTTTCTTTACTATAAGAATTACTTTATTTTTCATTCAGAATTATCTATAATTTTCTTATTTAATAAATCCTTCTCACCGAAGTTTTATTTGTTTTTATTGTTCTTATCTTTTTTTTTTTTTTTTTGTCCTTGACAGTTCTGGTCAAAGCATTGCGCTTTCGTTTTATTACTGGCCACTAGATGGCACTAACTACTTAAGATTATCAAGGCGATTTTAATGTTTTCCAGAAAATTTATTGCCATTCTCATAGTGGCTGATTATGAGAACGAATTTCTAACACTAATGAAGTAAACATGAATTTGTTATAAAAAATACAAAAAAATTATATTAAACATTTCATTGCAGCTTTTTTTGCAATAAACTAAACTGAAATATTTTATAATAAAACAAATTTACAATGTATTCATTTAGAAAACTTAATACACCTTTCGGATTTTAAGATAATTTGTAATTAAATCATATCGATGTATGTTTTCATTTATTCTATTTATATCTGAGATCTGCAAATTTGCAAATTTTTTTTATTTTCGGTTTCAAAAGATCTAGATTTATTTATTTTCGAAAGGGAACAGAAGTTAAAATTCTGGAATGCCTTATTTCTTCATCTCATAGAATAGTTATTAGAAGCTCTCCTGCACATGTAATATTTCCTATGGTGCTTCTGCTGTCGAGGGTGGCTATTAACATTACTTTTCCCTACTAATTTACTTCCAATTTTAAGTTAATTCATTTTTTAAAAGTACCAAGTTTATTTTGTTGTTTATATGGAAATTCATAATATATTTTGCTCTTAATTTCTGGAGAATAAGACAGTCATCTCCTACCAATCTCCTCTGGATGTCTTTTACTTATAATAAGGCATAAAAAGTTTTACACTGATTACTTTTGCGAATGTAATATCTTGGCACTTGAAAGATTTATTTACCTCCAAGCATTTTAAATTAATGAACATTTAAATGCACAATTCGTTATTTCATTTCGGATGATTTATTCTTTTTAGTCTCTTTTGTTGCTTAATTTGCTTGCGAATGCGATTTATAATAATCATAAATCACAGCGATGACATTTTCTCTTCCAAATTTTTATTGTTTCATTCTAACGAATGTTACAAAGCACCTTAAAAAATGCACATTGCTTCATATGCTGTTGCAGAAATATCTAACTAAAATAATTTCTTAGCAATTTACTTAAATTTCAGATGCTACCTACAGGGAATTTTTTTATTACAGGAGTGTGTACTAAACCAGGCCTCATGAGGCAGTTGGCTCTTTTGTAACCAACTGGAATTGCAAAAAACTGAACTTATTTTTTTGGGAAAAAAAAAATCTCACTGAAATTGTTTCGAGTGTCATATTTCCTTCCGGATGCCAGAATGAACTTTCCAAAAAAAAAATAAAAATAAATAAAAAATAAAAAATAATAATAATCTAAAAGAATTAAGCTTTGACCTTCGTTTGAAAAACAGTATTCTTTGTTTACATTCAATGTTGTCATGATTGCAGCAGAAAGAAAACACAATCAGCTACAGCGACCTGCCGCTATGCGATGTGGTAAGACTGAATGTTGTAGGTCAGCTATTACCACGTCGTAGGATTTCTTATTGTACATCTGCGAGCGTTCCAGGGTGGCATATTCAAATGTCGGATCTCTCGATCCATGTAATCTCGGAGATATTCTATGGGATTCAAATTCAGCGAATTAGACGGTCACGATAACATCTGCAAGTCGCTGTCTGTTTTGTTCGGTGAGCCATTCTCAAACGATGCCGGCAACACGGTAAGCGCATTTGCCTTCCGGAACACACCTGCGCCATCTTTGAAGATAGTCTCCATAAAGGAGAGGAACTGATCAGCTACAATGGATTGATTATTTGTAGTATTCACAGTACTACTGTTAGTGTAAGGGAGTCAAAAAAATTTCCAGGAAACCATCCAAATGTATCATCACACTCCTTCCTTTTACCTCTATCTGCTGAACTATGACATCAGGATGATTACCCTTTTCCAAGATGATTACCCTCTTCACAACACAGCTGAAGACGAGATTCATCCGTAAAGGTAACTCTTTTCCATTCTTCGATGTTTTAGTGAAATCTCTCAGATGCTAACTATAGACATAGTCGTCAATGATTAGTATGGGTACTTTCACTTGTATCCTCCTGCAGAGGTTCATAAAGAAGAGGATACGTTCCTTCATGATCTGAAGAAATATTACCATTCGTTACGGGGTTAAATTCCGGTTATCTGTGTTTCCACAAAACGGGACACATCTGCGTTTTCCATCCACTACATTCATGGTTGCCCACCATAGCAAAACTTCGTTGTTCTATCCTGTTGAACCCAGTATCCTTCCACTCTTAGAACAAGTTAATCATATCCTTCCAAGACAGCGTACAATATTGACAGTTTCCTCGATATTTCTACACTTCAATCAGTACCCGACAATCAAATCCATCAGATGACGTCTCTTGTTTATGTCTTTCGGCAACTTCGGGTAGTTCACACATCTCTATCATGCATATTGTTCTCCCTGTGATACGAGTGATGCCACCTGGTGGAAGTGAAATTAAGAATATATTTTAAATTTTTCAGCTATGCAAGATATATTAGTATCATCCATATAGCGTTCAATATGTTGGAAGGGTCCCGCATAATTCTTCTTTAGTAAACCGTATTTATTTTTTCTTGTAAATGTTGCTTTCTTCTTAAGTACTTTGTCAAATAGTAAAACTTGCACTAAAGAAAGTGACATACAGACCATGAAATAATTCTGAAAGTAGACAATACGTTCAATTCTCGCACCAAAAATAGTATAAAATTTAAACAATTGAGGATTGCCTTAAAATATTTTGCCATATCTTAACCACGTTAATATGAAAAGCTATTTATGATGATTGTAGCGATAAATTTTATGCCATCTGTTTAATTAAAATATGGGATAATGTTGATTGCTAAACTCCTTTAACTGCCTTCCTGAAAGTAGTTTTCCTGATGAGCTTGGCTGCTACCTCAATTTCTAAACAATAACATGCGTAATAACTTCTATTGTAAATATAAAATCACTTCTATATGTAAATGGCAAACTTTACAGAATTAGCAACTGTGGATGTATGCACGCAGTTAAATAATAAATAATATAGTATCTTTAATTTAATTTACAAATAAGTGAAAAATCTTTCTATATCTAGCTTTATTTTAGAGTATTTTAATAATAAGGTTTTACACCTTTTTAATACTTCTATATAAGGAGTATGTGAATTTGCATTATGGATCAGGCTTTTATTGGGAGGGGGGAATCAATCGACCGTGAGATGCGGTGATTGATTCATTAATGCCCTTGGGGGTGATGGATAGCAACGCAAAGCTGTACCAATGAAGTTTAACTGAGGTTCGGCTGTTGCTCTTACCCACTTGGGCGATGAGTTTTTGAGTTCGCTCTCTTAAGGTTTTTGCCTTAAGGGAGCACTTTGAGTCTCCGGGGAAGGTGTTCTCCGGCACGGCCCGCTGAGGGGCTTTGTCGGTGAATTATTTTCCTCGGAATTTGAGCGGTTCTGCTCAGTGGTCGGGGAGTCCGTCACTGAGTGGAACCAACGCTGAGATTAGGACGGTCTTTCGCCCACTATGGAGTGGCCTAGAGATCGTCCGTATTTTTGAGATTTCACCTTTACTTACATAGTCGGTGATTGATTTTATATGAGATGCCCATATATAGGGTAACGGATGGCAATGCTGAACCAATGAAGTTTAACTGAGGTTCGGCTGTTGCTGTTATCCTGGGTTAATGAGTTCGCTCTCTTAGGTTTTGCCCTAAGGGAGCACTTTGAGTCTCCGGGGAGAGTGTTCTCCGGCACGGCCCGCTGAGGGGTACTTGCCGGTGAATTATTTTCCTCGGAATATGAGCGGTTCTGCTCTGTGGTCGGGGAGCCCGTCACTGAGTGGAACCAACGCTGAGATTAGGACGGTCTTTCGCCCACTATGGAGTGGCCTAGAGATCGTCCGTATTTTTGAGATTTCACCTTTACTTACATATACATAGTCGGTGATTGATTCATTCAAAATCCAATACCCTTGGAGGGTAACGGATGGCAATGCTGTAGCCAATGAAGTTCTAACTGAGGCTCGGCTATTGCTGTTACCCTCCTGCCATGATCAGAGCTTTAATAGCTTAATAATAATACCTTATCCCTACACTGTCCTCTACAGATAACGGGGAAGATAAAAAGCATTCTTGCTTCGCCCCTTTAAGCCAGTCCTTATAAGGACTATAAGGAAGGCTTTTATTGATGGACATCAATCTTCAGCGTCTTCCTGATTGTTTCTTCTTTCCTTCATTTTCTACTTCGATGAGATGATATGTTTTATTTTACTGATTGCTAGTGGTAGTTCGACCTCCCAAACCAGCACTAGATTGTTAAAGTATTAAGATTGCTGGTAGTGAAGATGGGATCATGATTGATATAGAAATGCTCCATGAAGTAGTTGCAATAGCAGGAGATATTAAATTACCCATTGCTGTCTCTTCGATTTGTTGGTATAACTGGTTTTGGAAGGAAAAATAACCGGACTTTATTCCAATATCTCCTGCTATTGCCAACTACTTCATGGAGCATTTCGAGCAGCGTATCTTTAACAACATTACACCCAGACCTAACATTTGGTTCAGATATGTGGACGACATTTTTGCTATATGGAAGGGCACCTCAGAAGAACTACAACTGTTTCTCTAAAAAATTAATGCACTTCATCCAAGGATCCAGTTCACCCTAGAAGTAGAAGTAAATAAGCAGTTAGCATTTCTAGACCTCTTGATTCTTCGCCAACCAGATGGTTATCTACAATTCACAGTCTATAGGAAAGAGACTCATACAGGCCAGTACATCCACGCTGAATCACATCACCATCCCAGCCAAAAGGCAGGTACTATAAAAACACTAATTCATAGAGCCAACTCCTTTTGTTCTTCAGAAGAACTTTTACAAAAAGAATTACAGTATATTAATTCCTCCTTCATAAAAAGAGCTTTAAGTAGTCGTGCTCCAGCATCCTCTTCAAGTACAGAAGAACCTACACGTATACCTATCCCCTATGTACAAGGGGTTAGTGAACGCATAGCTAAGGTGCTAAAACCACTAAATATCTGTGTGACTTTTCGACCCGTGAGAAAAATCTCCACTTTCCTAACGTCTCCAAAGAACAAGCTCCCACATCTCAGCTATCCAGGTGTCTACCAGATTCCCTGCTCATGTGGTTTATCATATTTTGGACAAACAGGAAGGTCTGCTCAGGTCCGGTTAGAAAAACACCAGTCGTACATCCAGTACCGTGAACCAGAACAGTCTGGAATTGCAGAACATGCCATCAACACCAGACATAGAGTTAAGTGGAACAAGACAAAAGTCATTCACAAAAGTCGGTTCCTAATGGAACGCCTATACAAAGAAACATGCGAAACATTACTTCACTCCCCTAACCTAAACAGATCCGATGGTCTGCGTCTTTCCCCCTTGTGGGAGATAGTACTTTATAAAGCTGCAAATCTTTCCTAACATATAATTGTATACGCATATATATATTATTTAAAAAAAACATTTTAATTATGATAATTGAATAATTAAATAACTAAATAAAATTTAAATAATTAAAATAAAAAATATAAATAATAATAATAATTAAATAAATTTAGGAAATTTAACCTTAGCTACTTAGGTGGTGCTTTGTGAATATAACAGTTATTGTTTAATTAGCCTTGTACTGATGATGCCTGTGATACTCAGGTGAAAATTCTACGAATAAAGAATAATTGACGTGAGTCAATTCCGTTATTATAATAGTTAGTAATATGTCTACTCATGGTATTTCCTTACTGAAACTTATTTGACAGACTCCCCCCCCCCTCCTTGGGTCATTCTGTAATATCCAAAGGGATGCAGAAGGGAGAATCTTGACAACAATACTGTGGATGTGTAATAAGGTTTATAAATATTTATGCTCCATCTAGTGGAACAGTTAGACGAAAATTCTTACTGTGACCACTAAACTTTAGCAGCTGGAAACTGGAATTGTATTGAAAACCACTCATTACGCAAAATAGGAGGATACTCTAGAAGTGGAAAAGTAGGATATGCACAGTTAAAAATATGTCTCGACAATGCCCAACTAGGAAACATATGGAGGATTCATAACTCCAATCTTGATTTATCACGTACATAAATCAAGGTATTGTTACCAGATTTGATCGAATTTATCTTTTCTTCCTTTATAAATAGGATAATTCAAATAAAACATCTTGACATGAGCATGTCAGATCATAATATAGTTCCTACACACTTACCGCAAAACTAGGCATAAGAAAATCTTTTAACTCCTTACGTCACGAACTTCCACGAGTTTGTACTGACGAAAACACTTTGTTTCATAACTTACTAAAGTTCTAAGAATTCCTTAACAGGAGGGATCTTGCTTGGAGACTTGCATATCACCTTCTAGTAAATGCTATCAAATGAAGGTACTTTACGTCTGAGATTCTATCTCTGTCATCTATTACATATTGGAAACAGCAAACGATGCATTCTACAGCAGCCCTCTTGCCCTGCGTATTTGGAACAGATTATGTAATGTGTTGGGCATTCCATTACTTACACTGAACAGGTTATTTTTTGCAATATCATCTTTGTCTGTCAGCAATGTGAAGAGAATTTTGATTTTTAGAATGAATGAGTTAAAATACCATGGAAAGTTAGCAAAAAAACATGGATTTGAAAACCAGCAATATGACATACAAATACTTTACATTATTGTATTATGGAAATTTTATTATTCAGTCAGACGATTTTTGTATCGAGAAAGAAGCATTCTAGAGATACCAAATTTTTGGCTAGGTAGTGTAGACCACCCACATTATGCAATATTCACCAGGGGGGAAGAGATACAATTCGGTCTATTTTTGCTATGAGAGGCTTTTTAAATGGTTCCATCCTCTTAATGCAATGTGGCCTTATGGTCAATTGCAGAGAGGACCGGAAGGCAATCCCTGGCATTGAAGGCGGTTTGGATAAGGCAACCACCTTGGTACCAGTCACCTCTGGATTTTAGTTTCAATTGGTTTTTTCATTGATCAGCAGCATGAGACTCGTGAAAAAGTAATACGATAGCCTTGGTTATATTATGATATAACAGAGCTGAGGCTTTTGTTTCTTTTATCTCTCATACTATCCATCTGTCTTTTCTTTCTTCTAATACTATCAGGCTCTCTTGCACCCCTGAATTAATTATTCTAGGCATATAAGAAACACTCTTACTTTTTTCACCTCAATAAAGGTTGAAAAAACGGTCTGTTTAATGCATAGCATTATACACACCCAGAATGATGTGGGCATTGCATTATGGGATACTAAGGCAATTGATGTGAAGTCATTAGCCTCTATATACAAACAATCCAGTCGTGAAGATACTTCGCGTGCAAACTTTGTTTTCTTACACATGGTGGATTAAACAAGAATATATCTTCTTGGAATTTTTATACTAATCTATATTTAAAAATACATAAGTTTAAGGGATCTTTCATAACCTACGATTGAGAAAGAAAATTATTAGCCGAAATTTAACAAAAAAATGTTATTTAGCAGAAGGAATCCTAATAGAAAGCGAAGACTTTCTTTCACCTGGTCTGTTTAAAAGCCATATGTAGTTTCCGAAGATCAATTCATAGCATAAATCCTACATATAAAATGCTTTATCTCAAATAGCCTTCAGGTAAAAAAATTAGAGTAATTATCACTCTTGAAGAAAATGGAAGGGTGAGTGGCATTTACCTTGTTTGTACGCTTGATTAATAAGAGTATAAATATGTAAATTTTAACTTGCGAAATACAACAGGCAAAATGAACTTCACTGCACAATTAATTTTGCATGATTGGAATTGCAAGACAAATTCAAATTGCAACTGCGAGAAAATAGAAAAAGTCAGTGAAATAACTTACTTGGGATTAACAATTGATAGTAATTTAAGATGGAAATCGCATATTACCGATGTCGTAAATAAAGTAAGGATTATGTTAAACAGACTTTACTACCTAAACAGATTCTTAAATTTAAATATGCTAAAAATATTATATATTCTGCCTGGATTCAAAGCACACTACAATATGGTATAGTAAGTTGGGGAAGAATCTATCGCACTACGCTGAAACCTTCGATTCAGAATAAAGTAATTAAAATCTTAACTAGAGACAAATATAAGGATACTGCAATATGTAATAAATACACCATACTAAACATACTATCCCTTAGATATTTATACGTCTATAGGGTACTATTATTCATAAAAAACGACAACGAATACGTAAATATCAAACAGGATGCTTTACTTAATAGACATAAGGGCCTAAAATATATAGTTCCAAAAGCAAATAAAGATGCAATACCTTATTTAGTGCCAAAAGTATTCAACACACTACCTTGAACAATAAGAAATGAAACTAACCCAAACAAATACAAAACTCTAATCAAAGAGTATTTATTTTCCCACAGAAATGAGGAAACTCTGTTCAAAATAATTGTATAAATTACTGGTTTTTAGCGTATTTGTATTCAAAGATCCAGTCTTATGTGTAAAACGTAAAAATTTAAATGCTATTTAACTGTTTTGTTTTATTTTGTTCCTAATTAATTGTTATGCAACTTTCTCTGTATGATGAAATTTTATTTTATCTGCGATTTTATTATGTAATTATATTATAATAATATGTATATTATATGAATGTACATATGTGTATGTAATGAAAATGCATTACATACATTTTTGTAACTTTATGCATATCGTAACCTGGATGAGCTGTTGCTCTTAGGTTACACACATGATTGATCAACATTTTGTACTATTATAGGCAGCTTACAAATAACCATGCTTTTTTGATTATAGGATGGATAGGAGCAATGACAGTCTCTCCGCTACAAAGACCACACATGCGATTTTCAGTATACTTGAGGTCTCCTAAAGACATTTAAAAATATTCATGCTAGCAATTGTTAAATCTTGAATAAAAGGATTTTAGTAATATAATACCTTTTATTCAGATTTTACAAATATACTAAATCCTGCTAAAATACTTGTATATCAATGACCAAACTTGGTGTAATTGTAATAGAAATAATGTTTTTTTTTTAATTATGAATAATGTATTATCAATAGTTTTGTGTAAGGACAAAGGAGATTGTATTGTGTCTAAGCATGCCATAGTGAACAAAAAAATTCCAGACAGGATTAAGTCATGACCTGAGGCTACTGTACACTTGCAGCACGATATTACACTGGGGGGGGTCTCCCATCTAATTGCACCGATAGACGTGTCGGGTGCAGAAAATTACGGTACCCAGTGGACGATAACGTAAGCAAAAACGAAGGTCATTGGGACCGTATAAATAGCAGTTCGCTACGTCTAAACGGGGTCTGATTAGAAGGTGCGCTCCAGATAAAGGGGGTATTGGCGATAGAAGAGTGATCAGATAAGGTAAGGTAAAGATTAAGACAGGCGATCACAGAGTATAGTGATTCTGAAGCTTGTATAGCAAACTATAGTCTAGGCTTAATCATCATGAACAGTCCGTACGATGAACTAGACTTTAAGTAGCTGCTTGCAATTTTCCGACATGTAGGAAACCTGTTACATACAAAATGGCCGGGCAAAGTAGAGATCCATCAAATCGCAGAAGTCGATTTGTAGAAGAATCTGAACACTATCAACCTTCAGAACCTCTCCCCAGCACTTCTCAAGATGACACAAGAGACAACAAACCCAGCCACAGATACCCAGACCCCGGAAGAACCGGACGACTACCAAACGGTGAGCAGAAAAAAGCGACACCACCCGAAGAACCGGAACACCAGCCAATGGACACAGCGGCACAAATCAAAGAACGAGTCCCGCCGGTAATCTTAAGAGACAAAAAACAATGGTCGACAATCGGAGACCATGAGAAACTCCGAGATTAAATTCAAAACAGCCAAAAACTACGACAAAGGAGTCAGTATCCAGCCCGAATGGACATCAGACTATCGTCAGCTAACAAAGTTAATGGACGAGCTAAAGACCCCATACTACGCTTTTGAACTGAAAAGCGAAAAAAAACTAAAAGTTGTCATCAGAGGACTGTTAGAAGAAATCATGTCCGAAGAAATAGCCATCGACCTTAGATCTCAAGGACTGGAGCCCATAAAAATATCAAGAATGTACCAGGCAGACAAACGTCCCATGCCGCTGGTTCTCGCGGAAATTAGTAAGGAGCAAAGAAAGATTTACGATTTCAAAACAGTTTGCAACCTCAGGATTAAAGTAGAACCAATCAGAAAGAAAGCAACAGCAAGACAATGCCATCGCTGCCAGAGATATGGGCACGCACAGAAACTGTTCAGAGCGGAGTACAAATGTGTGAAGTGCGGGGTCAGTCACCCTACTCACACATGCTCCAAACCACGCACAACTCCAGCCACATGTGCAAACTGCGGCGGCCCACACCCAGCCAAATATAGAGGCTGCACTCTCCACCCAGATAACCTGGCAAGAAACAGAAAAGCAGACACTCCACCAGCTCAAAAACTTGCAACACCCCTTGAAGAAGGAATCCATCAACGAACATCATACAGCTCATATGCTGCAGCAGTCACTTCAAAGGCTAAATCATCAGAACCTCCAACAATCAAAACACAGCTGCGATCCTAGCTGCTACCCCAGGGGAAATGCTAACGGCTTTCAGCAAGACCAAACCCAATCAGTGTGATACAAACAAGTTCTTAAAAAACCCTCAAGTAATCTTCACAATGATAAGCAATGAGTAATACGCCTGGTTCGAACAACTTCATACAGATCGCATTTTGGAATGCCAACGGCCTAAACAACAAATTCCTGGAACTACAAGAATTTACAGCAAGACATAGAATAGACATCCTCTTAATCAACGAGACGCACCTTCGGCCTTGCGTCAACTCCAAACTAAGGAACCACGCACTACTTAGGAATGACAGACTCAATGCCAGAGGAGATGGAACGGCTATCTTTGTCAAAAAAGACATAAGATACAACGAGATCAAGAAGACAACGACTACAAACCTGGAAGAAACTGGAATTGAGAAACACACCAACAATGCAGGTAACCTAAAGCTATATTCAGTCTACAACCCTCCAGGCAAACCACGACTAGCCTCGGATCTCTCCCAGCTCCTCGACACAAACGAAGCAACATTTGTGGTGGGAGACCTAAACGCAAAACATCCCGCATGGAACAGTAGGAACTCCAACAACAACGTGAAGAGCCTACACACGTTCGCTATGACAAGAAACATCATCATAGCAGGTCCCGCCGAACCAACACACTATGGACTGCTGGGAAGACCTGACGTGCTGGATATAGCCATTTTCAGGAACACCTCGCACCAATTCCAGTTACAGGTAGTCAATGATCTTAGCTCCGACCACAATCCGGTACTATTAAGCCTAGGCGGGGAAACAGAAAGCATCCCCAGGCAGTCCTCCACAAATTTCGAAAAGCTGAACCTACTCTCTGCAACCTCACAGGACCCGTTCCAACTATCTCCTCACCTAAATAATAAAGAAATAGATACAGCGATCAGAAAACTGGAAAGCATAATCCAAGCTGGACTAGCAGAAGCTTCCACCGTTACCGCTCCAGCTCAAGCCAACCTGCTCCCAGAAGAGATTCTAAAGCTCATCCGCAGCAAAAACAGGATCAGACGCCGTTACCATACAACACTATCCCCCCAGGATAGACAAGAGCTAAACAAGGCAACAAATCTAGTCGGATATGCAATCAAAGGTCACAAGAACCAGCTGTGGGAGAAGAAGTTAAGCTCCTTAAACACCGAAGACAACTCATTGTGGAAAATGAGTAAAGCCCTTCTCAGCGACCGCCCCAACATTCAGCCAATCCACGGAGAAAGGGGCATAGCCTACCGAGACGACGAGAAAGCAGAAGCCTTCTCGGACGCCCTGGAACTGCAATTAGCCCAAATTATGCGCATGCGGACTTGCACTCCATTGAAAATATACACAGGCATGTCCGCTGTGCACTCCATCAAACCAGCAGCCAAGAAAACACAAGCTATGCTACACCAAAGGAAGTACACCAAATCATCAAGAGCTTCAACAACAGAAAATCTCCAGATCCTAACGAGATTTCAAACCAAACCATAAAAGCACTCCCCATAAAACAGTTAAGCAACTAATGGCTATCATCAACGCTATGTTAAGACTCAACTACTTCCCCACTCGCTGGAAGCAGGCAGATGTAATCCTCATCCACAAACCAGGAAAAGCACCTCGAATACCCCCAGAACTACAGACCTATCAGCCTCCTATCAAATCTGGGAAAAATCGCGGAAAAGATAATTCTAAACCGCCTACAAAACGAAACGGACAAGATCGACCTAATCCCAAAAGAACAATTCGGATTTCGCAAAAGTAACTGCACAACCCAACAGGTCTACAGACTTATAAAATTCATAACTACTGGAAACAACACACAGGTGCAATCTTCCTGGATGTGGCGAAAGCCTTTGATGAAGTATGGCACAAAGGTCTCATCCACAACCTAATAGCTGCAAAATACCCACTAAACCTCGCCAAAATCATAGAATCCTATCTGAAAGAACGAAATATTTCAAGTTAAGTTACGTGGCCTCAGATCCTCCATGAGAAGCATCACAGCAGGTGTCCTGCAAGGCTCCCCCTCCTATCGCTGCTACTCATCAACATTTTCATCTCGGACGTACCAAGCACAACATCAACCACCGTGGCTTTCTATGCAGACGACATGGCAATACTGACCAGATCACTCAGGCCACACTTAGACACACAACGACTACAAGACGCAGCAACAAATCTTGAAGAATGGTTTCAGAAATGGAGGATAGATGTCAACGCTGACAAGAGCAGGCCATACTCTTTACAAGAAGGAAAACAACCCACCACGGAGCAGTCACGATGTTCGACACTGATATCCCATGCCAAAAAAGAAATAAAATACCTGGGAATCAAACTGGATAACCGACTCAGCTTCAACCCCCACATCTCGCATGCCTGCAACAAAGCCAACTCAGCAATAGCTCAACTCTACCCTCTACTCAACCGATGAAGCAAAGTCAGTACAGAAAACAAACTAACAATATACAAAACAATCATCAGACCCATACTAACGTGCGAATCGCCGGCATGCGAGATGTGGGGATTAATTCTAAATAAATCTATCAAGTTAAATTTCCTGTTATGTAAGATTAATCTCAGTATAACCAAGTTTAATGAGAGAAAATTATAGACACGTGGTCTTACGTAGTCATTAGTTCTGATTTGAAGCATAGAAGCTAATTTACTTAGTACTTCAAATTGACCCATCGTACATTTCACTGATGTTAAATAAATTGTTTTCTTGTTTAAATAACTTGCCTGATTTTTTAATCTAATGCTCTACTCATTAATCTCGAATCTGTGTGAGCCTTAAAGCTAGATATTGTCACGACTACATAACAGGAAATTTAACTTGATAGATTTACTTAGAATTCAGAGAGAAAAGTTCCGTGTGGTTTACTGTGTGTTATTCTTTGGAGGGTGATTCACCTCCCACCCACAAATTTGGTGGCGCAGCTACAAACTAAATAAATTTTCCAAATTCAGTTGAGAATAAATAACAGTAGGTCAGACAAAGAGATTGGCTCCAGCCAGAGGCGATTTATTTGTTCTGTAAGTTTTGCACACGTGAGCTTTATTATTTGCGGCCATAAGTCAGAAGTATAGTAAGTGTTGAGAAGAAAGGTTTATTCGAGATAACTATAGTTTTTTTTGACAAAGGCGCAGAAGGCAAGATATAAATCGAAGATAAGACACCATTTAAAATAACGACATATTTAACACAATGAAATTCAAACTCAGCCTGTTGATTTAGAGAGCAGAGAAGATATGCACATGATCAACAGGTTGAAAATCTGGTTTTGACGAGTAGGTTTGAATTCGATCTTACTTGGGAAATTGTAGCGAGTTTTGAAGTGAAAATGTGAGTCCGTTGGTGTCAGTCTGTGCCATACATCAGATCAAAGCTTCCCCCCTCCTCTCTGTAAAATAGAAAAATCGAAGGATAACAAAGCTGTTTGCAGACAAAGACTGTGGAGATGTGATTAACTGCCCTATCACAAACAGTTTTATATAAAACTACAAAAGGTATTTAGTCGTAATATTTCCTCATCTTTTGCTGAAGAAAGATCAGTGATCAGAGTCGCACTAAGTGAAATCATTGACATCAACTTAGTAGTTTCAGCTCACATTTAATGCACTATATAGTGAGTGATATTAAATACATCTGCTTTGGAATTTAAAGAGGCCATAAAAATCGTTGTTTTTCTGGCGACAAACTGATTTTGTCATACGTATTTATGCGCATGGCCCATGAAATACAGCCAGAATTCTGCTGTGCAGTGGATGCAAACACTAATTCTCAGTCTACCTGTAAGTTTCAACGAATTAGCAATGCTCTGATTATACTAGGAATTCCTAAAAAAATGGCAAAAAAAAAAGATCATACGTTGCTGTTTTGACTTCAAGAATGGGAATAAATACATGCAGCTTCCAAACACGTGATGCTTCAACTGTTGTTATAAGCATTCAATAACTTACTTTGAAGCTCGGAATCATTCCACCACCAAACACCATCTACAACACCCGAGAAAAGTGCCAAAAGTTAAAAAGTGGGTTCTCAATGTTATTACCAAAAATCAGAAAAGAGATTGGGTAAAAGCGATTGGATCCATTCAGGGTTTTGAGCTGACTGAATTGACAAAAGAGTTCGATACGTTAATCGTCATTAACAGATCAATATTTTCAGAATCTACCACATATCAAACCGGATTCTTGCATCACTTTATCTGGTCAGATATTCAGTGTGTGTGGGGGTTATTTGGGACATGCGGATTGCATCCCATTAAATCCCTTACCGTCCGTGCGGTTAGCCTAGTGACCGTCAGCTTCGCAACCATATGCCTAGGGAAGGGGTGTCCTACGTTCGATTCCCGTCGACGACGTGAGGAGCTGAAGGATCTTTCTCAGCCACAGCCAAGTTATCCGGTCTTAGGCGTGGACAGCAGGGTTTTTTCCGCCAGTTTATTCAGGGGGTTTTCATCCATAAGCAGGCAAACCAGCCGGTGGACACACACGGGTTACAGTCAGGAATACTGACCAAGCCATAGGCCTGATTCGTCAGCTATGCCGGTTCTGGAGCACGTCTAAAGCTCCTCAGCTGTTTTGCCTAAACGTAAAATTTGAATGAAGAAACTCGACAGAAGCGTACAATAGTGTTTTATGGTAAAGACGTGAAAGTTTTTGGGGCAGGCGAAGCTTTCGTCTTTCTCCCTAATCTGCCTTTCGATGTTAAAGTAATAAACAGGTAAATGAACTGACATTAATTCGAATCTAGTACAGTATTTCGTCTCTATCACACAGACCTCATCAGGGTGCAATGCGACATTGTATCATACAGGAAACGCAACTGTCTGGATTGGATCGTCGAGTAGGACTAATGACAAATTAAAGGTTTATTTTATCATTGCTAATGTAGCCAGAAATGCTTTGTATTTTACTATTATTTCTTTCATGTAAAGTGCAAAATGTATTTACAAACTAAATAATTTTAATACCTTACAGGAGGAGCTGCAACACTAACACTCTCGTAACCAGCGAGTTTAGCAATAAAATTGTTTGCCTCAGCATTCGTGCTTTGGCAGACAAGAATTTTTTAGCTCTATTTAAGCCTAATTTTTTTTTTTCTCTCTCTCTCTCTCTCTCTCTCTCTCTCTCGATAAAATGGCTGCTGAACATAATACAGAACTGCTTCGGCAGGAACTCCTAAATTTAAGTAAATGTTAGTTTTATTTTATGATATTTTTATTTGCATGTGATTGAAAGTCAATCAAGCCCGTAAGTACCCCTTAGTGAACTCTACGAACTGCGCTTTTGAAATTACGCTTCGTTGTATGCCCTCGCTTGAAATGTGGTACGAAGGGCCAAGTAGTAAACCACCCTCTTAAATCGGTACAGTATTGAAGATTTCCCCGGAGACAAATCGAGGGATGCGGATAAAGTCATAAACTCGGCATCTTTGAAGGACAATTTCGTGGATCTCTTAAAAGAAGTACTTATGGAATTGTACCTTTGACTGCAGACCTTAAAACTCCATTTATCTACGGTTCACCTTTTGTGAACTTTCTCGAAAACTACCCTCAATGATCTCGGCTAATCCTTAGAAAAAAGAGCTCCCATCGACACAAACCAGAAGCTCATCCTCACACACCCCGAAGCAATAAAATATTCTGAAACAACCACGTTATGTGATGAGTATAATATGTCTGCTTATTTTGTATTTTTTACTCGATTTGTCTGTTGTTGTTTTTTTTCCCTGTCCATTTTCCTCGTCAAGACTGGTAAATTCACTTTTCATAAGTCTATTTATTTTTAAAAAATAATCTTTTATCCTAGACGACAAAGTAGATTTTTCTATCCATAGAGACATGTTGCTAATATAGCTGAGCTACAAAAGGTACCTTGATATAAATGTATCGGTTTTCTGAAGATTTATATTGCGTTAATATGCACTTTGTGAACTGCACCTTACTCGCATTCTGTTTACAATAAATGTGTGTAATGTCCACTCCGTCTGCATGATTAGCCTGGTGGCTATGCGCTTCGCAACCATATGCCTGGGAAAAGAGTGTCCTGGGTTCGATTCCCGTCGCCGACGTGAAGGGCTTAAGGATTTTCCTCAGCCATAGCCAAGTTCGCCCGTCTTGGGCATGGACAGCAGGGTTTTTCTCCCCAGTTTATCTGTGGGGGTTTTCTTCCCGCAAGTAAGCAAACCGGCCCAGTGAACACACGCTTCTAAAGACATAGGATACCTTCAGGAATAAGGAGAGTCGGTTCTGAATGCCTACACGAAAAAAAAAAAAAAAGTGTACGTCTATGTGTGAGCGTAAATCAAGAATGTTCGCTCCATCAGAGATCGCCAATAGATAAATGCACTCCTTTAAAACTAAAAATAGCAAACTACAACAAGATGAATGTTTTTTTATTTTACAGTAAAAACTGTTTGAGCTTTTCTAGATCGATCTAATACAATGGAATAATGCGATGATAATATGTTCTTTAAAATAAAACAGTTTATTCGAATTCTCCATTTAGATGTCTTCAAGAACTTGTCTGGAAGGATCTTAGAAAGACATCCAAGCTTTAATTTCCACTAGAACTAGTTAAACATTCATGAAAAGAAATATCTTTTATTTTTCCTGAATGAAATTTTCATTTTATTTTCCATCATCGAGTACGTTTAACTATGTTAGTTGTAAGCAGAAAAAGTTCTTCGCATCGGCAGCTATGGATTACGCTTTTCAACCCCTCACAACATGTTCGGTGGAACAAAGTGCACGATAAAGTGTAAGCCGTTGTTATCTTTTGAAGCTAAAAATCTTACAGAGTCTATAAATACTTCGGGTAACCTTAATAAAGAGAGAAAGGTCGCGTGCGGCGATGCCTGATGAGCGAGCGAAGTCTCTCCCTCCTGTGATTTACAACCTGCCTGCATGTTCAAGTACCACCACTCCGCGTTCTCTCTCTCTCTCTCTCTCTCTTACAAGCTCCTTCTCGTTCAAATGACGTGTGTGATTGGACACCTCGGGAAGGAATGGGGATACGCGCTCTTGCATCTAAGAGACATGAAGTCGAAGATGAAGATGGGAAGGAGGAGAGACTGCGAGAAAAAAAAAAACAATTGTTGCCAAGTGGGTGATCGGGCGAACGGGAATAGGTCAAAGGTCACTGATCGACCATTTCCTTCCGCCTCCCTCCTTTGTTGACAGAACGTAAAGAATTACCGGAAGGCCGTAAGCTCAAACATTACAGCGGATGAGACGAACGCAAAGGGAAAAAACCCAAAACCCTTGCAATTTATCTTTCTGGCATGCATTTTGAAATAATCCCAGGCTGCTGCAGCGAAAGCTTTCAAACCCGGCAAAAATAATGAACGACAGACACCTGGGTCACTAATTACAGTTATCAAGGACACTTAAAGGCTAAGAAGGCAGTGCGAAGACCCACAAACAGCTAAGGAGTTCTCAGTCAGTAAGCGAAGAGATTCAAGGACACGCTTGACCTTGGGCCACAACCTACACTGAAAGAATAACGAGGAAAGAAAAAGGGAAAATGATCAAGAGAGTGAAGAATAAAGTTCGAACCAATTAAAAGGATTGCCAGTAGCGGTCTAAAAAAAACCTAATTCCAACATACTTGTATTTCAAGTGCAATGATGAACACGTTTTCTCTCTTTAGACCATTTGATGACATATAGTTTGGGGCTCGTGAACGAAAATAAATAAATAAAAAGCCTCCAATATACGTAGACATTACTGGTGTGATTGAGATGCCACGTTAATGGTATTAAAACCATCACAGACTACAGGAACAGTAGTGTAATTCACAAAAGTAGAACGTTAGACAAAGTCTAAACCTGTCAAAATCCGGATTCAAATAATTCGATCCCTGACAGATTGGAATTTGAGCTTACAATCGATAAAGTGGCTGCTCGATTTTAATCGGTTTGTGCTGTCAACCTCCTTGTTGAAAGAGGTAATTCAATTTATTTGTCCTCTTCCCGCAGCCTCCAGGAAACAACAGACTGGCACTCCGGCTAGCGGCCTTCCCATGAGTCCTCATCGATTTTTCTTTTCAAACTATACATCTTCATTAGGAACAATCATTCCTGCACGTCACTGATAGGAGGTTAGTAGTTCGCGAATGCTTTCATTGCCGTCTTGCTGGGAACATTAAGATATCAGGACAGTAGAAGTACGTCTACCTTGATATGTGCGGATATTTGGATGAAGAAAACGATGAATTCGATTAACTACAGATTTCGCCATAGGCGTAGTGGACTGAGTGATGACACTATATTACTCAGTGACACTTCCAGACGAAGTTGCCATTTATTCAAACATTATAAACTGAGAAGACAAGAGACTGACTTCACAGCTGTGGTCCTCTTGGATCCAAATAATATGCGAAGTCAAATTTAAATTCAAAACACACTAATTATTAATAAAACATTTCCGTTTATAATCTTTCTCAGCGTGCGATTATCTCCTTAATGATAATTAGCCAGGTCAAAGGAATAGCCGGTTTAGCTGAACACGCTTTTAGCATCCGTGCTAATATCTGGCCTCCCTCGATGAATTCCTCCTAACTCCCTGGAGGTCTCTTTTGAAATTCCTAAAAATAATTAAAGACTGAAATAATAAATAAGTGAAAATGTGAAATCTTTAAACTAAAGTCATGAGCAACTGAATAAGGATTCGGAGATGGGACTGATGGGATATCAGCACCGATGCTAAAAGAGTGTTCAGCTGAACCGAGTATTCCTTTGGCTAGACTATCGTTTGAGCCTCAGAATAAGGAAGATTCCGCAGGAGTGGAAAGGATGTATGGTAATCCCATTGCACAAAGGTGGTGCAAAGACCGGCGTATTCAACTATCGACTAATCAGTATCACAGGAGTGGTGGTGAAGATTTTGGAAAAGTTTTCAGAGCTCGCATTCAGAAATGGGTTGACAGAGAATCTCTACTTTGCAATGAACAGCGTGAGTTTACTTAGGGAAGGTCATGTTTTAGCAACTCGCTCACATTCTATAACAATATTACCACTAAGTTAGACAGGGGGGGGGGGAATCAATACACCCAACTTTTGATTTTGCTAAGGCTGTTGACAGAATACAGCATGGAAGACTGTTGCATAAATTGGAGAATATGGGTTTGGAGTATAGAATATTAGCGTGGATAAGAGGATGGCTGACTGACAGATACCAAAAAGTGGTATACGGGGGATATTAGTATGAAGATTTAAGGTAACTAGTGGTGTACTACACAGATCAGTTCTTGGTCCACTGTTATTCAGTCTATACATTAATGATATTGGGATGGAGTCGACAAGCGACATACAGTTATTTGCTGATGATGCAAAGATAGGTAGGGTAATCAGGAATGCTGCTGATATGCAGTACTTGCAGAATGATTTGAATAGGCTGGAATATTAGCTGGCTGACTGGCAGTTCAATGTTATAAATGTAAAGTCATTCACTTCGGCGTGATTAGATATCGAATGTCGTATTATACTGGTGGAATTATGCTTGAAGAAACTGATGACGCTAGGGATTTTGGAGCTTTAGTAGATAGGAAGTTGAAATTGAAGGGTCATATAGCAAAAACTGTAAATACAATTTAGAGAATAATGGCAATACTGAAACGGACTTTTGACGTGTGAAACTAAGGAAGTCGTTTTGCCACTCACTTGGGTGCAGGTATGGTCTCCTGGTTTCCGCTGTCTGATTGGAGAGAATGCAAAAGAGAGTGTTAAAAATGATATCAGGATTGTGGAATGAATACTGATTGAGAATTTTTAGACTGCAGACACTAGCCAACAGGAGAAAGAGGGGTGATGTGATTGGGAATTACAAACTTCTGAAAGGATCGTTCAGGATTTCAATTGATGGAATTTTTCAATTTATAGAGGATGAAGAAAATGGTAAACTCAAGTCGCGATAACAAAACAGTAAACTTATCTTCGTTCATCTGTTAGGCCTAAAGGTATATTACTATCGGATAACCTAGGATAATGCAGTTAATCTTATTCACATTATCGCTACTGTCAAAGCTACTGAAAGAAGCTAAATAGATCAACTCTAGTTATTTCAAACTGACTTGAAATGGTTATTAGAGTTAGCAGACAGCTGGGATCACTGATGGCGAACAGCGATTCAAGTAGGATAAGACATCCTAAACAGTTTGCAGACAGGCCGTTGGTGGCGCCACTATACAGTACACACGCGCCGAGATAAATATTGACATTGGTGACAGAATAAGCTCCGGAGCGTCACAGCAGCGGACGATGTGAAGTGAAATACCTGAACGATGTCACCGGAAAGACAGGTCTTCGGATTTAGTGAACGTCACAACCGACATTTCAAAGGGCAGTTTCGCTGTACCGCTAGAGCAGTTCTGGTGATTAATTCGTTTCAGCGTCTAGATTTAATCCTGGAAAGGTCGATGTTGTGCTCGGTATTAATATGTGATAGGAGGAAAACTAAAGAAACTTATGGATTAAACTCCGCAACAGTGGCGCCGCCAAGTAGTAGTTTTTAGATATTTATAAGAAATTATTTAAGGTTCCAGGAATAATCTTAGTTAACTTCAAAAGCGAGATTGAAGAAGACAATGCAGTGATTTTCAACTGTTTAATCAGAGAGTAAATGTATAAACAGCTTTCGTGAAAACTGTAAGATTACTTCCTAGGTGTATAAATGTTGCTCTTCAGAACAGAAAAAAAAAACAAAAACTGTGATAAATCCTTTGACCAAACAAAAGGAAAAATGAAATAACACGAACAAATACTTAGGTTACGCCGATTTCTCAAACAAGAACACAAAATTTCTTTAAAAACGTGTGCTGGATCTCTCTCCCCCCCCCCTACTCTTCATAACCCATCCCCCTTGAGAAATGTTAAGACGAAAAAGTTTAATAACATTAACAATTTAAAACTATTCAAATCGGCCTGCTTTAATAGCAGGTTTATGCGATGTTTGAAATTTTGCCTGGAGCTCAAATAATACAACGATTTTTGCTTTAAAGTTTTATATTTTAAATAGAATCATAAATTAAGTTATATTTTAAAATAAATATAAGATATAAATATAAAGAATAAAAATATAAATCGGATACATTTTGTTTCATATTATAAGTTTATTAATAAGAATATCTAATACACCTTTTATTTATTAATATACCCTTAAAATACATTTAGTGAAGAATTCATACAAAGTACTTGAAGGCGGTGATTGATTCATTTAATCCAATACCCTTGGAGGGTAATGGATGGCAATGCTGTAGCCAATGAAGTTCTAACTGAGGCTCGGTTATTGCTGTTACCCTCCTGCCATGATCAGAGCTTTAATTGCTCAATAACACCTTATCCCTACACTATCCTCTACAGATAACGGGGAAGATGAAAAGCATTCTTGCTTCGCATTCTTTCTCTCATTCAAGTACTTTGTCCTTTAAGCCAGTCCTTATGAGGACAAAGTACTTGAATGAGAGAAAGTCCTTTTTAGGACTTCTAGGGTAACAATTAGCAATGCTGAACCAAGGAAGTAAACTGAGGTTCGGCTGTTGCTGTTATCGTGGGTGATGAGTTTTTGAGTTCGCTCTCTTAAGGTTTTTGCCTTAAGGGAGCACTTTGAGTCTCCGGGGAAGGTGTTCTCCGGCACGGCCCGCTGAGGAGTTCTTGTCGGTGAATTATTTTCCGAATTTGAGCGGTTCTGCTCAGTAGTCGGGGTGCTAGGACACTGAGTGGAACCAACGCTGAGCGGTTCTGCTAGGACGGGGCGGCCGTCACTGAGTGGAACCAACGCTGAGATATGGACGGTCTTTCGCCCACTATGGAGTGGCCTAGAGATCGTCCGATTTTTTTGAGAATTTACCCTTTACTTACTAATCAGCGTAACAAATGGCAATGCCGTTACCCAGCCATGACTAGAGCTTTTAGCTCAATAACACCCTATCCACACAACACAAATTTTCTTCATTCAGATGACGGGATAAAGAGTCAAGGACTCAGTCCATCGCCCAGTTCTTATAAGAACTATAAGTACTTGAGATGCGGTGATTAATACCCTTGGAGGGTAATGGATGGCAATGTTGTAGCCAATGAAGTTCTAACTGAGGCTCAGCTATTACCCTCCTGCCATGATCAGAGCTTTAATAGCTCAATAACACCTTATTCCTACACTGTCCTCTACAGATAACGGGGAAGATGAAAGGCATTCTTGCTTCGCCCCTTTAAGCCAGTCTTATAAGGACAAAGTATTTAGATACAAAGCTGATTTGATTGATCAGGATTGTAGTATGTTCATGATGGCAGCTGGTGTGTTAGTGTTTCGTGTCGTGTATTATTGATGGTGAATTGTGAATTTGATATGTTTTTTAGCGATTTATATTTATGCTTATTCATTAGTAATAGTAGTTAATTGCTTGCTACCATAAACAGACACTTTATTTTTCCATAGTGGTTTATCCAGGTAAGTCGATTGAAATTACAAGGGCGATACTCTAGGCCTACTGTCGCTAGTATCGTCATTGTTTCATATCTTGTAATCATAAGCAACTGTCTATTTGCTATCGTGACAAGGGCAAGGCATGTCCTGCCCCAAAGAACAGACTTTGGGGCCAATCATGGAGACACCATATGAAGAACTAAATTTCAAAGCACTTCTGGCTATCTTCAAGCATGTAGGCAATCTACTGCACACTAAATGGCCAAGTAAAGTCGTAATTCATCAAATAAAAGAGGTTGATTCAGATGACCATCAACTCTCTGAACTTCTTCCCAGTATCCATCAAGATAGCACCAGCGTAATAGAAACAACTGCTGATGACAATTCCATTGCAGATCACAGCGATTATCAAGAAGTTCGCAAAACTGCAGCCTCTGAACCACCCAAAGCGGATCGAATGGAAGAAGACGGTCCTGACCCAGACTCTCCTACCTCCTCCACGGAAAAGATACCTCCGATTATTCTGCGAGAAAAGAAAAAATGGATGTCCCTAAGGACTATGATGTCCAATTTAAAGATTTCATACAGTCAAGCAAAGAATGTCACGGAAGGTATTAAAATTCAGCCCTGCTCAGTGATGGATTATCGAAGGTTGACTAGGATCCGAAAGAAACCTCAAGGTAGTAATCAGAGGTGTCTCGGAATACGTATCCATAGAAGTAGTTGCGGATCTACACTACCAAGACCTACCACCCGTTAAGGTCAGTAGAATGACCAAAAAAGACAAGACTCCAATGCCACTGGTTCTAATTGAGATCAGTCAAGCTCATAAGCATATATATCATCTGACATCTATCTGTGGACTAAAAATTACTATAGAACCACTAAGAAAAAGAGCTTCAACAGAGCAGTGCCACAGATGTCAAAGATTTGGCCATGCCCAGAAGATGTGCAGGGCTGAATTCAGATGTCTAAAATGTGGGATCGCCCACCCAACAAATACATGCACTAAACCAAAATCTACCCCGGCTAAATGTGCCAATTGTGGCGGTCCTCACACTGCCAATTACAAAGGCTCACAATCGCTCACAATCCAAGAAATAGAAAATCAGAAGCAGAAATATTTTCTTCCTCACTCAGCACACCCATGTCAGAGATTACTTCACAGTTTCTTGAAGTTCAATATAAAAGGTCAGACGCCCTACAGACGAATCCAAGGTTCCCAAAAGAGTAACTCCGCAACAACAATCTAGGACATATGCGGATGTAACTCGTCCTAAACAGTCATCCCATGAACAGACAACACCACACACAAACCTGACAGCTATCATTACCTCTTCTCTCGCAAATATGCTGTTAGATTTTAGCAGATCCAACCCTTCAAAAAGTTCTACTAACAGATTTCTAAAGGACACACAAGCCATTATTTCAGCGCTCACTAATGAACAGTAACAAATTAAAACCAGAATCTGTAGAGATCATTGCGTGGAACGCGAACGGCCTCAGGAGTAAGATTTTAGAACTTCAAATCGTCCAAAGACATCAGCCAGATGACCTTTTACTAAATTAGACGCACATAAGACCTTCAGATAACCCAAAAATCTGTGGCTATCAACTGTACAGATCTGATAGACTATCCCACAGAGGAGGAGGCACGGCAATTTTCATTAAAAATTTCATCTCTCATCACTCCATAAACATCCCTCCTACCACAAACCTCGAAGTCACCGGCACTCAGATTCTCACGAGTTCTGTCGGCAAATTAAAAATCTTCGCAGCATATCATCCTCCACAAAAATCATTACTGTTCTCGGATTTGAACGCCTTATTCGATACCGGAGAGCCTATCATTGTGGCAGGTGATTTAAATGCCAAGCATTCAACCTGGAACAGCCGTTCCACCAACAAAAATGGACAGATAATACAAAACTATGCTGGTTTCAACAATCTTCATGTAATAGGTCCCACTGACCCCACCCATCACGACACTCATGGTCGGGCTGATGTGGTGGACATAGCCATATTGCAGCACATCAAACTCCAACACAATTTAATGACGATTAACGATCTGTCATCAGACCATAACCCAGTAAGGTTAAAATTGGGAAACCTTGAAAAATTATCCCTCCCCCTCACTTATTCATTCCTTGGGAAAGGCTCTCCAAGGTACTTCCAAAATATATTGGTCCTGTTCCCATCATTAAATCAAAAGAGGAAATTGAAACAGCTGTTAAAAATCTAACAGAACAGATTACAGCAGCCTGTGCAGCAGTTACTACCCCTGCAACTATCACTTGCCAGAAGACATTATGAATCTGATTAGAGAAAAAATAAGGCTAGAAAAAGATACCACAACACCAGGGCGCCGCAAAACAAACGGATCTTGAACAGGTTCAACTCTGCAGTGAAAGATGCCCTCGCAGCCCATAGAACTCAATTCTGGGAAGAAAAACTGACCTCCATCTCTACTGATAGCCACTCCATATGGAATCTCATCCGAAAGATTACAAACAGAAATAAACTTCTTCCCCCCCCCCCCTCTCCAAACAGATTCAGGTCTCATCCACACTGATGCTGATAAAGCTGAAGCAATAGTAAAACATCTTGAAAAACAATGTAAACCTGCATACGATCACCTCGATTTTAACCATATATACAACATCCACCGTAACGTCAGATACTCACTCACTTCTGCTCTCACATATTCCACTCAAATTGCACCCACCTCACCTGCTGAAGTATGTGCTATTATTAGGACGTTCAAGAACAAAAAAGTTCCTGGACCCGATGGTATCCCTAACAAAATAATAAAGCTTCTACCACGTAGAGCTATTGTCCATCTGACAAATATAATTAACTTCATCCTTCACTACAAACATTTTCCTTCCTACTGGAAACTGGAGGACATAATACCGATCCATAAACCTGGAAAAGATCCCAGATTGCCTCAAAATTACAGGCCAATCAGCCTCATCTCAAATCTCAGCAAAATTGCCGAGAAGGTAATTCTTACCAGACTCCTAGATTCAATACTCCGACTAAATATCCTGCCTGAGGAGCAGTTTGGTTTCCGATAATCGCATAGCACCACGCAACAAATACACAGATTACTGGAACCCATCATCACGGGTTTTAACTGGCGTCAATGCACTGGGGCTGTTTTCCTTGACATAGCCAGTGCATTTGACAAGGTTTGGCATTATGGTTTGGTATACAAACTGATATCATCTAGTGTACCAATCGGAATCATTCATCTTATAAAGGCATACCTCTACGATAGGCGCATGCAAGTCAGGATGTGTGGGGTAGTCTCGACACAAAAACGCATCTTAGCTGGAGTTCCACAAGGATCCTTACTAGCACCAATCCTATTCTCCTTATACTTGTATGATATACCGCACAACCCATTATCTACAATTAAAGCTCTATACGCTGATGTGATACAGCGATATTGGCAAGTTCATTAAAGCCTCACTAACCATCAAGAAACTGCAAGAGAACCTGCTGTTAATCGAACAATATTTCTCCAAATGGCGACTCCAAGTGAATCCCCTGAAGAGCGTAGCCATCCTATTCTCTAGAAGATCAGTGCTTTCTAAAGAAGATATTCTCCTTTTCAACACTAAAATTCCGTGGAAAACTGAGATCAAATATCTTGGTGTAATGTTGGACAGAAAACTGACTTTCAGCTCCCATATCAAGATTCTCTGTGCAAACACATCAAAATCCATAGCCCAGCTCTACCCGCTAATTAACAGAAACAGTAAGCTGAGCACAAGAATCAAACTTCTCATATACAAACTGATGGTTCGTCCAATACTCATCTACGCTTCAACGGCTGGAGTCATACTTCAAATACTAATATTCTCAACTTACAAAGTATCCAGAATAAATGTCTCAGAATGATCCTGGGCGCCCCGTGGTTCATCCGAACTGTCCAGCTACACCAGGACGCAAATGTCCCCTATGTTTACACTTTCATGCAGACTATAGCAATCAAAATTCTTCTCAAAAGCATCTGTGCACTCTAACAAACTGATCCAACTGGCTGCAGATTATGACGCAATAAATTATTTCATACATAAAAGATCTAAAGCCATCCTAAACTTCAACACTGAGGACTAATCTTCAAGCCCACTCAGGACGAGCAATTAGCTCATAAACTTTCTCCACTCACAGTTTCTCTCAAGATAGCCGGGAATATGAAAAGCTTTTGCTTCACCCCTTATGTCAGTAAAGTTGATAGTTGATACAAAGTACTCATAAGTACTTTAAGGTTGCATTAAACTTATATTTTAATGCAACTTTTGTATGAATAATAAAAATAAAAATCCCATGCTTTTTTCTCAGGAAGAAAGTTTGAAGGATAACAAGTTTGAAAATGACCTAGTCGTCTTGGACATGACTAAGTGTTACTCATTCTTTAAGAACCAGCTCGGAATGCCAAAATAGTTTTTAGCGAGTCAGTGATCGAAAGCTTTTCAATTTAAAGCATCTGACGTAGATGTAATTTGCCTGTATAGAGTGCAACAGCATGTAGTTTGGTTCTTATACACATGTATCCTTCTGATGATGACCTCAATACAGGGGTCGAAATGTCAAGTTATTATTTTATTATTAATCAGTAAAATAATCTTTTCAACACGTGTGTTTTTTGTGTCCCTAAATTCATAAATATGAATGCTGATCACCCTGTAACCTTAAAAGAAAGAATCTGAGTCTTGTGGGGCAATGTAAAAATACGTCCATGTATCACGTGTATCAAACTTAACTTTAAATTGGGATAATCCCTCAATCCGACTGCTAGATTAAAAGTTTAACCTGAAACTAAAATTGGCTAATTCTATGGAAAATTATTAGTCACGAGAAATGATCAATCCCATGGATAGACAGTTAATTACTTGTTCGTATGACCTCGAAAATATCAAATGCAACTGGATATGTGAAATCAGATTATTAAACGTGGTTTGGATTCGATTAGTTGAATCTTCGGCCGAAGCAGTTAAGGCTATGGGGCCTGTGTATTATCTGGTTTTTCATTCAGAGTTCCTTTAAGAAAAAAAAATTTTTCCAAAAAAAACTAAGATTGTTTTGTTTTTCCTATGTTCTCTGTTTCTTCTAAAATTGTTTCTTTGACTACTTTCAGCAGCCAAAGTATACAACGAATAAGAAAAAATGTAACTGGAATATTTCTAATGCTTTCCTTACACAATTTTGAATGTTGGCGTACTCTCCGATATTCAACAACTTTAGCACCGTTTTCTTCATGCACCTTGAGGCAGACAGCACGAGGAGAACGATGGCATTTTGAGATCCTGTAGTAGAGTTAGCTCGTGGGTATTTTAAGTTTAATGCATAGCTGTCATAAATCAGGCTCATCGCGGATTTATTTAGATCGGCCTATCAAATAGAGTTAAAAAAAAAAGAAATATTTCTTCACTTTCCTTATCTGATCCAGAAGGTGACCTTCCTCGAATCCTTTTTCCCACTGATCGTTGAAGACATTGGCAATAAAATAAGAAGCCTTATGGTTGATAAAATTTATTTTTTTTTTTCATTATCTATCTTTAGTGACATTTTATGGCTTGCTAGAAATGTATTTAGCTTATTTTTTTAGTAAGTGAACTTCGCCATCTAGTCAGAGTTCACGCATGAGCAGTGGACTCAAAAACACTTCGGACAAACAAACAAAAATCTGAAATTAGGAAAATGTAAAATAAAGTCATATAGAAAAAAAAAAATTTTCTTATATACGTTTAGTATTTTATTGTACTACCAAAGTATTGATTTAGTACTTTCTACAGTACTGTAATAAAACTCCTTTGATAAATTCCGTACATTTTGCGGTTTTAATTTATTTTCCTAATTACCCATCACTAAGGAGTCTTATTATTAAATTCCTCTGTGTCGTGTCTCTTTCCCTCCATCTTTATCTCACTGCAATGCCTGGTAGCAGACATAATGATATAAATCTCACGCTTCAGGTATTTGAGTAATGCACTGATTTGCCTAGTTCTGAGAGCATAAATTCAATGTTGATTGCTTGGTACCTAACGTCGCAGAAGGTGGTCTTGATAATTAACTGTGCACAACCCATATTACAGACGGATAGGAGAGAGATCATACACACCCAGACGTAGCACAAAATACTATTCTAAATAGCTGGCCAGAGTCTATGAAGGCTGCGTGATTATAGGGAAGTTCGCTTAATTTTCATTTCACTAGAAGGGTTATTCTCAACTGCTATATTTAGGATGCGGGAGTCAGATGAATCATTCACAGTTGAATGCATACAGTGACACTATTTGTAGCGGAAACTATGTAAATACAGTCTTACCATCCCTTTTCTGTATTAATTCGAGCAGTCGTATTCAGTTAACAGTGAAAGACGTGGCGAAGTGGTTATTACTACCCGATTCAAGGATTTGCTGGACATAGAAAACGCCTATGGGAGCGTACATTTTGCTAAACACGCCTATGTACATACATATACATACCCAGTATGTGTATTAACACATGCCAACCAATCCAATTATGGCTTGAGCGTAAATGAAGTTAGGGCAGGGTAATGCAAGAAAAGCTATAACTCGTTTGAAAATGTCTACCAACAATGCCACATTATGTACGAGAGGTCATACACATCGTTTCTACCTAATATTCTTCATTTTGTATTGTCCTATTCGTATTTAAGTTAACAATTTACCAGTTAGTTAAATTTATGCACACGATGTTTTTACCCTAATATTTAGTAGTTAGCATGGCAAGTGCTTGGGAAATTTATAGGTAAATGTTTTATTCTAGGATTATAACGGGGATACATTTGCCAATTTATTGCAGATATTTTTCATAATCGAATCCTGTTAAACTCAGTCCAAATTTGGTTGGAAGTTCAGTACTTTAAAGAAGATTAATAATTATAGAAATTGCTCGATTCGTGCGTGAATGTTTTCGTTTAGGAACAACAACCACATTCTTGTTATTCACTTAATTACTGCCCAAGTTCATAATTTCAACTCGTTTCCGTGCAGATTCTAGAGGTAAATAAGCTAACCTTAGAATTTTCGATTAATTCCAAGATTTTCTGTAACATGATCACATGGAAGAATAAAATTAGAACAGAAAGAAAAGCTAAATTTGAATTTCCCTCTTTACATCACAGATTTATTCGGACAAATTTGTGACAGGAAATATCTTTTGGATGAAAAACTTAACGTTGCATTCAAACCGAAATTCTGAAGAATCACGTGATATCCATTGGCTCTTTTTGCAAACAATTAGCTCATTTATTTAAAGGTTTTACTCGTCTGACTGTTTACTTCTCCTGGAATTATCCAGGAGATTGTAAATGAACGAAAATCCACTCTCGAAAGATTGTAAGCCTGTAATACATTAGTACCACGAGTGGGCTACGACCTGCCAAATGAATCTATTCAGATCTTCACATATCCAGTAATTTAATAAAATCTGTTTTTGAATCTTATAGGTATCCGCGTTTAAACAATTTATTTAGCACACGTCCATACCCTTACCCCTACACGGCATTCATTTGCTGTAAGCCTTTCTATCTCTCGTGTGTTAGAGTAATATATATCTCCCTTCAGTAGCGCACTCAGATTTTAATCTTGGGGGGTGTGGGGGGTTAAGTAGACGATTTGAGAATATGCATCGCATACGACCTATGACTGAGCATCTGCAATGATCGCTCATTCATAAGTAGTATAGAAATAGAAAACACGACACAACAGAAATAAAAAAAATGAACTTTAATTAGGAAAAGATTTTTGGAAAATTTTCTAGTGTTTTTTCTTTTTCTTTGTAGGACCCCTCTGGGTGCGCTATTGTCTCCCTTCCATTTTCTGTCTCCATAAATCATAACGAACAGTTTGATCAGGGTTTTCTTTCCCAATGTTAAATGAAGCAAATTTAGAATTTGTAACTAAATTCTATTGTTTAAAATATATAAAATTTAATATACTATCTTGAAAAGTTTATAACGTTATAAATTATATTAAATTTTGAGAAAATAAGTTCGAAGAATAATTGTTATTTATTAATACACCATTTTATTTTTAGGATAAAGAAAATACTGCTTCACCTTTTCAGAAATGTTTAGAAAAAAATAAGTTTTTGCCTAATTTCAGGCGTTTTCTAATATATTCAATTTTTGTTTCATTTGAGGCGTTTTCTAATATATTCAACGTTTTCATTGAAGAACAATCGTTTTTCTCTTTAAAAAAATATTAATCGCATGAACAGATTTTTAAGTGATGCATTCATAAACTTGCAATACTAGCGCATATCGACTCCCTAAAAATCTGGCCAAGTTCCGATAAACAGCATGGCAATTTTTGCATAAAACGTTCTTTTGATATTTCATCACTACGCCCATTTCCTTGTGAGCATAGTTTAGAAACGCAATATTAGATCCAATGAAGCACCTTTGGCGAAGTTAAATGAGTTAATTGATGAAGAAACGAAATGTATTTCAACTAAAGTTTCTACAGTCAATAACACGAATATTTTTAAACTCCCTCTCTTTTATTTGTTTCAACCCGGGAAATTGAAATACAGCATCCACTGAAAGGTCAGGTTTTAGGTTAGAAAGGAATTGAGGAAATAATAATAATAATAATAATAATAAAAATTGTGGCAAGTAGTAGTTCAAGGAAACTGGAGTCTTACCTGAATTTATTTTCTTTGGCCAGTGACATTCAAATCATTGTAATTCCATAGTCAGCTTTCAAAATGTCCATACAGAAGCACAGATAAGGCACACAATTACCGTATATGTCGGTATATAAGACGACTCTCAAATACAACGGAAAACTCCTTGAGATCATGGGTCGTCTTATACGGCGAGTATAAAAAGGGAAGCTTCATTTCTTGGATGAGCATTTAGGTAGTTACAATACATCGTTATATAAGAAAATAGGCAGTGTTTATAAACAAATCAGATTAATTTTTTGGTACATAAATTTATTTAAAATATTACAATAGATCTAAGTCTTAAAAAACGAATAATAATTATTAACCTAAATTTTCATGTTAATTTTCTTCATCATCTGCTCAAAATAGTTCTTCAGATTCATTGTTTAAATGATCGTCATATGGATCCAAGTTGGAATCTGGTGAATTGATTTCGTTTTCATCGTCATCAATGTCCCACAACAGATCATCTTCCGTACCATCCATAAGATTAGAGATACCACACTTTTTAAATGATTTTATTACAGTCTCTACTTTTACTTTATTCCATGCTTTGATCACAAAATTGCACAACATATCAAGTGATGCGCAGCGATCATAGATCCACCGTTCTTAGGTTTAGTTTTACGTTTGAAGATGATCATTGGTTTTAACTTGATTCCATCAGCCAAACATGACAACACAACCGTAAACCTTGTTTTTTCATGACCTGTACTTCGAACTAGCACACTCTTACTACCTTTAGACTCCATTTTCTTCCTCCATTCTCTTACCATCTTCTCGGTTATGTCAAACTTTCTTGCAGCAGCACAGTTATTAGTTTGCTTTGCCATTTCAATTACCCTCATTTTAAATCGTGCTTTATACTGTCTTCGTTTTGTTGCTGGTTCCATGATTTTAAATGATAACAATTTTAATAATCCTAAAATTAAAAAAATGAAATTAATAATTAATTAAAATTGGGACTAATCACTTTTAATTAGGGGAATTCGCGTAAATACTCAATCTATGCTATGCAAAAAAATAACGGATATGCATAGATATAAAAATAAGGGATATAACAACAATACCTAACGTTGCCTTAATACAAGAAAGAAGAAATTGGGGGAGGGTCGTCTTATACAGCCGACATAAGCTTAAGACCTGAAAATAGCGTAAAATTAGGCCTCGTCTTATACGCCGACATATTCGATAAATAAAATGTTGACATCAGCGCACATAAATCAGTGGATCCTTCACTTGTTTTTAACATTTTGGCAGACACTGAAGAAGTTCTAAATGAATTCTCATACACTGTAGTAAAACACACGAAACTGGTGACGCAAACTGAAATTGATTATGGGGAGGAAGTGGTGACGTGGTATGGCACGTTGAATAGTTCAACGTAGGGGTGTAGGAACTATTTAATAGACATGAATGTTGGAACTTTCCAAAACGAATTTGAATAGACATGTAATTCAAAAAAAAAAAAAAAAATTAACTTGAACACAAGGAAAGTTTGATTTTATCCTAACTTTCTATTAATTATAAATAAACAAAGATGGAATAAATAAAAACGTGCAGTCAAACATAAATGACAAAATGTAAGTAGAAATACAAGTTAGAGACAGCAATGTCATAGCAAGAGTTTCAACAAATTACAATATATTTACCGGAATTTTTTTGTGTCCAATTGGCCCGAGTAACACTTCGTTATGTTCAAATATTTTATTCAAATACTCAAGTTAGAAAAATTTGGGTTCGTTAACTTCATCAAGATATAGATATCTAATAATTGTACGCGATGTTTCAATAACTAACAACCAGAGCACTGGCCTTATGTCAAATATCTTATTGCTAATTTGTTTCATAAATCGAACTTAGCAAGCATTCGTGTTTCAGAGAGACTTGAACCCATAACGTTCTTTAATTGAAGCGTGGTGCTGGAGTTATTTTATTCTGCATAATCATCATTTTCTCTTACCATGTGATTTTTACTGTACGAACGTTCTGATAAGTGCTTTCAAAACTCATACAGAAGCAAGACAACTGCTTATAAGCATATTACTAAACATACAGATTCCGAAATGGATGAGAATATGAAATCTACTTGACAAAAGTTATTTATCTAATCGTTATTCTGAGAAGAATATTTAATTATACTTGCTCTAGTATAAATCATTAATCAATAATTTTTGATCCTTTAGTTTTCATTAAAATTTAAAAAATGATTTATGAAGAACATATCTCTTCACATTAAAGATACTAATTGAAACTAGTTTGATTCTGGTTTCTCCTTTAAGTATATATATTTTTTTACTTTATAAAGAAAAGAAAAGTTTATAAACTAATATATCTAGTTATAAAAATTATAAATAAATGTTCAGAAACTATATTAAAGATGCTATTATGTTTTATAAGAAATCTTCATATTTATGAAACTAACTTCCTAAATTTTTGTTAGATATAAATAACATAACATAACAGCAAGTTCGTAGTCGTCAATTACTACCGGATACAAACTGAAACTAGTTTGATTCTAGTTTCTAAAAAAAAATATGAGCATAGATTGTGTATATTTCCTTTAAGTATATATATTTTTTTACTTTATAAAGAAAAGAAAAGTTTATAAACTAATATATCTATATCTAGTTATAAAAATTATAAATAAATGTTCAGAAACTATATTAAAGATGCTATTATGTTTTATAAGAAATCTTCATATTTATGAAACTAACTTCCTAAATTTTTGTTAGATATAAATAACATAACATAACAGCAAGTTCGTAGTCGTCAATTACTACCGGATACAAACTGAAACTAGTTTGATTCTAGTTTCTAAAAAAAAATATGAGCATAGATTGTGTATATTTCCTTTAAGTATATATATTTTTTTACTTTATAAAGAAAAGAAAAGTTTATAAACTAATATATCTATATCTAGTTATAAAAATTATAAATAAATGTTCAGAAACTATATTAAAGATGCTATTATGTTTTATAAGAAATCTTCATATTTATGAAACTAACTTCCTAAATTTTTGTTAGATATAAATAACAGCAAGTTCGTAGCCGTCCATACTGAAACTAGTTTGATTCTAGTTTCTAAAAAAAAATATGAGCATAGATTTTATATATTTCCTTTAAGTATATATATATTTTTACTTTATAAAGAAAAGAAAAGTTTATAAACTAATATATCTAGTTATAAAAATTATAAATAAATATTTAGAAACTATATTAAAGATGCTATTATGTTTTATAAGAAATCATCATATTTATGAAACTAACTTCCTAAATTTTTGTTAGATATAAATAACAGCAAGTTCGTAGTTGTCCGTTACAGATTTTGTATTCAGTTATTCTTATTTCGATTTCAAATACTGTACTATGAATAAGGTTTAACATAAATAGCACTTATTTATAGAAATAGCACTTATTTTACAGTGAACTTAGGTTAAGATGCTATATAGTTATAGAGGCTACACTTTTATAGAACGTTGTACGGAGCCGAGTAACATATCCAAAACAGATCTTCGTTATCCACTTAGAGGATGAAGACAGTGAATATAAAAATTCTCTGAAGCATCCGAAACGATAGAAAAGTAAATAGATAGAAAATTAGAGCTTATAATGTAAAAGTGCTTATCTATCCATATACAGTATGTTGAGCGCGTTCGCTCTTGCGCCCGAGATATCCGTGCTTGAATAATTGACTTGAAGAGCGCCGACCCTATATTTGTCGATATCATGATGTCCGCTCAATTGTGCCGTTCCCATACGTCAATATCCACAACAGAGAAAGAGTCACATAGAGTTGCCAGCAACAAAATCAGAGATTTAGTCATACAAATACGATAGCTCTTGTATTATTGAAAATACATTTGGCGTGTTTAAGAGTATTGAATGATATGTTGATTAATATTTTGCTCTTTTTTTTTACAATTTAATTCGTCAACTTCTCGACAGATCTTGATTTCTTAACTATTAAAGTTCCTAAACTATTTGTTATGAAATTATGACAGCAATAATTAAAATGACAACAATAATTTATGTCTAGGTATTTAGACAGAGTTTTATTTTAAGAAAATAAATAAATAAATAAAATTAAAATTAAGAATATCATCGTAGTCATGGAAGCTTGTTAGTATCTTTCTTATTACTAAGCATAGATGGCGCTGTTATCAAGAGTTGGAAAACAACAGTGGCCGTGTATGTTTAAAAGATTGTCATTTTTTTCACATTAACAGACCATATCTATCTGTAGAACGAGCAAAAGTAGAGGTGTTCTATTCGGATTTAATAATAATAATAATAAAACAAGAATTTTGTCTAGACTGATTTTTTAAAGGCTTGCTTCAGTTTTAATTCAGAAAGGTTATTGTGAATTATATGTATTGGCTCAGTGCTGCAATTACACCTTTCACGAATAGATCGAAAGAAAAAGGGAGAATAGAAACGGGAATTATAAAGTTTAAACCGACTACATAATAAACAATACATTTGCTTGTGTCGCACTCTCTAAATGTACTTCCGGTTGCGACCGGAAGACGCCAAGAATTAAAAGCTCAACACTGACGGTTACTATGGTAACAGAGAGTACCTGTTTATTCTTGTTAATCCAATAATAAACATGATGAAAAATTAGAAAGAGCTTTCTCCGCGTGAAAATGCTAACAGTGCGTTCGATAGAACTTTTATTATATTTTTACTTCCCATTTCAGCGCGAATCAAGAAGTAGCTATCACACCCTAACATAGGTGAGCCTTTTGCAAACGAGAACATACCTCTGTAACCATGAGTCGGTTTAGTGAGCAGCTGTAGTAATTACAGAATGTAGCACACTGTGTCAGGCCAATCATATACGTGGTGTCTACTCATAAAATTCATAATTGTGGTTTGGTGGTGCGTTAATGATAGAGGATAGAACATTAACTGATAAGTGAAATCAGGTCACTTAGTACGTGAAGAAGCTTCTTTTATCGCAGATGATTTTCTTGTAATCATTTATCGAAAGATCGCATCCCCTGTTTTCATCACTAAAAATGAAAGGCTGCGTGATTTATCTCCATTCTGCTAACCCTCGGCACTGCACTGATTGATTCGTGGAAGAAATATGAATTTATTTGCGAAAGACATCGATTAGCTAGGAGAGAGAGAGAGAGCAAAGTTTGCACAGAAGCTGTTAGTTCAGTCAATAACCATGGCAACACATCACATTGAAAGAAAAGTCACCATCGATGACGTCACTGTAACAATATGAGGAAAAGCCAGCCAGTTAATACAACATGATCTCAACTGTATTCTTTACTGAGTAAATACGCGACCAAACTAGTCAGCTGACTTCCACTTGGCGGTGCAAATATTACTTATATGATATACTCAGTTATTACATTAATAGTTTAATTTTAGAGTAATAAATTCCGACATATAAATACATCAACACTTGCAGTATTTTAATTGTAAAACGGTTGTTCTGATTTCCAAATTCGTGTTTTAAAAAAATTCTTAATTTATTTCGTAGTAAAGTTATTCTTAAACCGAAATTATCCACGTGTTGTTTATTTTCGGACCTTTCAGAGAAATAATGGATTAGCATGATATGTTTTCGATACGATGTGGGATAAACTAAATCCAATATCATTAATTTTAACTCTTATTAGTTAGTCTTTTATTTTTGAGAAAGAAAATTCTGAAGTCTCCATTACAAACACAAAGAAAACTTCGACAGCCTTACTTCGGCAGTATCAACAGAATTTCCCAGGAGAGTTGTCTTCGGTGAACCACTAACTGTGATATATGAAACACGCAGAATCATCTGAACATGCAGTTCACGCCTGTCGAGTAGAGAGAGAAATAATTCTTCCTGTGATAAACTAAGAAGAAGAAGGAAAATGCAACAGTCTCTACTCGCCTAGCAGTTCTATCAAAACACCAATGCATCCATCCGAAACTATCCTAAGAAAAGTTAAAAACAAACAACTATCCGACTGTCGGGCAGATTATGCTGCCGGCCATCTTTTATTGGTCATCATCGTAATTCAGAAAAATAAAATAAAATAAAAAATAATTTGGTTCAATTTTTTTGTTACAAAGCTGTTATGTAAAATAATAATTTACATCATTAAATTAGCCCGTTATGCATTTGAATTTGAATATTCTTATAAAAATGAGGGAAAGAATACTACTGAACAATATTTCATCAATATTGTATTGATTCAGGGATGCAGTTTAATGTATTTATTTCCTTGCATAACACAATGCTAAGCATTCTGTTATGTAAGGAAATAAATGCTAGAAGGAGTCGTGCATTACGTGTCGAATGCACATCCTGAAAAGAATGTGCTTTTTCGCTGATTTTGTTGTGATATCGATTTCATCATCATCATCATCATCATCATCATCATCATCATCATCTTCTTCTTCTTCTTCTTCTTCTTATCCCTCTTCATCATCATAATCTCATCATCTTCTTCCTCTTCTTCTTCTTTCCCAGATTTCATCTGGACCATCGGGAGTCTGTAAATGCTTTCTGTCGGTTCCTTATTCTTGCTGTTGGTCTTAGTTCAGCAAAACTCCTTTTCTCACATTCTATTAAAGGTCTATCTCTTCCATATATTTTTAGGACAGCCATGCGTTTTCTTTCCTTGTGGATTCCATTCCAGAACTGTGTGACAGATTTCTTCGTGATCTTTCCTAAGTGTATGTCCAATCCATCTAATTTTTTTTTTATTTCAAGGTTGACCTTTTTCTGATTTGTTCTTTTCCAGGGGTCTTCGTTATTAATAAATAAACATTCATAAACCGATGTATGCTCCGCAGACATCGGTTTATGAATGTTTGTAGTTTTCTTTGCATTTCCTTTGAAACTAGCCACGTTTCGCATTCATATAAAAGAACTGATTTAATACATGCATTAAATATTTTTAATTTTGTATCTGTGTGAATATTTTTCATTTTCCATACTCTACTAAGTTTAGCATATGCATTTTAGAATCCTTATGACAACATCTCCAGTTGCTCCTCCATCTGCAGATAAAACACCGATAAGATGTGTAAAATGTGAAAAATTCGACTTTTCCATTTTCAATTGTACTTGGTGCCTTGTTGTTCACATTGATTCTCATTTTGTTTGTTTTGTATTTATTTTCAAACCGACTTTCTTGTAATGGATAGTTTGTTTTGGATATCTGCATGTCTGTGAACAATTAGACACATATTATCTGCATAGTCTAGATCACCCAGAGTCTTATTTATTTTCCATGATATTCCTTTGGCATGTTCCATTGCTCTAGTGCATGATCTAGCACCAGTATAAATAATAAGGGAGACAGCAGACATACTTGTCGTACTCCAGATACAATTTAAAAGGGCTGTATCAGATATCCATCATGCAGCTCCTAGCATTGGAAATTGTTATATCCTTCCTGTATGAGGTTTATTATCTTGTGGCATTTCTTTGTTTCGAAGTGCATTCCACACACAATCTCTGGAAATGGAATCTGAGGCTTTTTCATAATTCACAAAAAGCAAATGTAAAAGAGAGTTAAATTCACTCGGCCGTTCGATTATTATTCTTAAGGTGTTAATGTGGTCCACACGTGATCTATTTGGTCTAATACCAGACTTCTCTCTCCTCATGTCTTCATCTAAACTATTATAGATTCTTGAAAGAATAATTTTGCAGAAAATTTTGCTAATGGCACATAGTAGGTTTATCCAATTATTACAATTTTCCAAATATTCTTTCTTTGATATTTTTACTATTATTTTGATATCGTTAAGATAACAGTTAACGGTCATGATAAAAAAGTACTTGTATTCTGTAGTATTGCACACAAACTATAATTTTCATGTAATAATTAAAGTCTGGCTTTTTTGCTTTATTAAACTTTAAATGTAGTTAAAAATAACTTGTGCAATTCCTAAAGATCAACTAAAATATAAAATATATGCCTTAAATTTTATATTTATCCACACACACACACACACACACACACACACACACACACACAAATAATAATAATTCGTGCCATTCAATAGATAGCAGTTTTACCCGATTATTCCCCCCCCCCAATTGGTTTGATCTAAATCAGGAGTTCCCAACCTGGGGTACGGTGAATAGCAGGTAAATAAGTATATTATGCTATTAATATATTCCAAAAATAGTTATGTTATCAACATTTCCGGGCTATTCCATGTTGGTACTGTCTGTTAGCCGCACCAGCAACATTTCAGGTTTCTTTTCGGACACAGTGAGATTGCATAGACTTTTTTTCTCGCTTCAGGGTCCGATAACTCAAAATGCCCGGTTAAGATTCAAGATAGCTAGTGAAATTGCCAGATCGGCGCTCCCTCGAGGCTAGCCTCCGCGGCATCTGCGCATGTGCGTCACGTACTGTATGGTACACACTCCAACTGCTTCATTTCGACATGCTCACAGTACACACGGTTTAGTGATAAACATAGGTTAGCTAAATTACTTTTGCCGACTTCACTTTTGCTGACTAAATTTTAATCTAATCGTAAGTAGCTTATAGTTTATTATTAGCCTATTCTAAAAATGAAAGGATAGATCAAGATTTAAATACATTAAAATATTATTTATTTTTTAGCTTATTTTTAAAATGGAAGGTTAGATCAGGATTTATATACAAAAAAATATTATTTTTGCAGACCCAAGGAATGACCACGCCAAAGAAACGTTGTTACCAAGATTCATAAGTGCAATATGGTTTTACTTTTGTGCTTGACAAAGAAGGTGTGCAAAAATCACAGCGCTTCATTTGCTCCAAGCGTTTCAGCAATGGCAGTATGAAGCCATCAGAATTGAGAGAGCATCTTCAGAATGTTCATCCCGAACATTCTAACTAGTCAGAGTCCTCATTTAGAATAAAACGAGCACGATTTGGTAAGAATATCACACTTCATGACCATGGATTTATTACCCCGAAGAAGCAGCACTGGAGGCCAGTTATCGCGTCGCATTGAGGGTCGCCAAAGAAAAGAAATCACATACAATTGCTGAGACGTTAATGAAGCCGTGTACTATGGACATGGTTGAGTTGGTGTGTGGTAAAGAAGCAAAAGAGAAAATTAGTTAAATCAACCCAAATCATTTTATAAGCCATTGCATCCTTCACCGGTATGCTTTAGCATCTAAAACACTTCCACATAATTTGAAATTCGTTTTGGATGTTGTTGTTCAAGTTGTGAATTTTATCAAAGCAAAAGCATTGAATCGCCGTGTGTTTAAATCTTTGTGTGAAGAGGTTGGAGCAGATCACATCCTACTGCTGCTTCATACAGAAGTACGATGGTTATCCAGAGGAAATGTTTTAGGAAGGGTTTTTGAACTTAGAAATTTAATTGAATTTTTTTAGTCGAAAACGAATCTGCTTTTGCTTCATATTTCAAAGATCCAACCTTTGAGATTTCTCTGGCTTATCTTTCTGATGTATTTGGAATTCTTTCTGTGAACATTTCACTGCAAGGTACAGATGTCATTCTCGCGGAGGCTGAAGAAAAGATACAATCGGTTCAAGAAAAATTGACTCTCTGGGGAAGAAGGATGAAGTTAGGTAACTTTGCCAATTTCAAATTTATTGATAAAATCACTTCAGATCCGGCATACGAACTAAAAGAGGAAGTTCGTGATAGCATTATATTGCATTTAAAAACTTTGAAAGAGGCACTTGCAAGAATAATTCCTCCTGACCAAATGAATGAAGTCTGGATACGTAACCTTTTTCATATTGATTTAGAAAAAATCAATGAAAACGACCCAGTGAAAGAAGAGCTAATTGATCTCCGCAATAACAAGAAACTCCGAATTGAATTCAAATCAATGAAGTTACAAAAGTTTTGATGCACACTTGGAGAAGCATATCCCGTTATCACCAAACGTGCTTACATGGCTATAATTCCATTTATAACAACTTATCTATGGGAATCAGGATTCTCAGTTCTGTTTTTAATCAAGTCCAAAACAAGAAACAAACTGGAGCCTGAACATGATATGCGGGTATCTATTTCAACAATTGTACCAAGAATAAAACTGTTGGTGGATAAGAAACAAAATCAATGGTCTCACAAGTCGATTTTACTGCAGTTTAATAAAGATTTTATGTTAATGTAAATTTATTTATTTACCGAATAAAGCATTTATGAAAACTTAATTACTGTTTATTTCTTATATTCTTCGAATTTGCATGGTAAACTTAAGAATTTATTTCTTATTGTAATGAATAGTGGGTACCGGATAATTTACTAAAAGCCAAGGGGGTACGGGGACCAAAAAGGTTGGGAACCCCTGATCTAAATCAAACGATTATTAATTTTTCTATTTTTATCAATGAGAATATTCTTTATTAATGAATTGGAGACTGTTATAAATTGATTTTAAAAAATGCTTCAGAAATCAAGGGGGGGTAGTATATTATCGATTGTGGGGATACCGTTTGAGAGCACTATTAAGATAAAAAAAAAGAAAAAGAAAATAAATCTACTTCAGTTTTGCGATATTGGTTAACATTCATTTTCTGATCAAGTATGTTTCTTTGTGTTTATCAAACACGCTTTCTCTGATGGTTGAAAAAAGGGGTTATCATAATAATTTCATATGATTTATAAATGAAATTTATTTAATTTTACTTAAATTTTTTCGTAACTAATATTTTCTAACTTTTATCTTATTTTTTAATTTAGTTAAAAAACTTAAAACACTTTTTTTACTAAAATTATAAAATTACACTTTTAAATATCGCATATCATAATGATATAAGTATTTCATAACAAGAAGCTCTTCGATTGATTGAGGTTTTGGAGACGTGTTTACTTCCTACTGCTACAGTCCGCTCTCTTTTTTAAGCTGTACTACACTACTGACGGAGATATTCCGTGAACCTTGCATTGCACTGGCTCTAACCCTGTTTGAATATCCCCCTTTACACGTAATGTGTATGAGGTCAGTGGCTGCGTGGGTCCCACTCGAAATGAGGACCAGTGGTGAATGTATGGTTTCAGGGAATTCGAGCTGAGCCAAGAAAGCTCACGGTTTTTTCCCACAACACTTAGTGATTCTTTTCTCACAAACACCACTAGTAGACTACCACAGTCTACAGAACTTAGCTGGCAGGTCCCTAGACCTGCGGGATTTTACCTGCAACCAATCATGAGCGTGGCCAATCCAGACACCATCACAGACTCGCTTGATGAAGAGCTGCATTTTACTTCTTAAACAAACTTCTAAAAAAACGTTAAAGCTTAAATGGCCAGCAAGTATGATCGATCCAGACATCATTGACTCGCTCGACATTCAGCTTCTCAAAAAATTCGAGCTTGAATGGCCCGACTTCCTAAATTTATATTCCTTACCCAGGACTGATGATGATGAGAATGAAGACACTCCTCAAATGGAGGAAAAACTTAACCTAGTGTCTCTGCCTCTACACTCTCTGATCAAGGAGAGACCCACGTACGCAAGAAGCGCAAAACTCTCGCCTTTGAGCCAACAAATGATGTTGGCATGGATGAAGACGTTCCCAATTTAGACTCCCCTGCCTTCCCCAATGAGAAGGTTCCCCAATCATCTTAAGAAGGCAAAAGCAGAGATGGACAGCCTTAAGAACCACCATGACTAATCAGCAGATAAACTATTCCACGGCCAAAAATGTAGACGAGGGCATCAAAATTCAGTCCACCAAGGTGTGACAGACTACAGAAATTTAACAAAGGAAATGGACGCCAGACGTATTCAGTATCATTCCTTCTCACTTAGCTCGGAAAAAAAATTTGAAAGTGGTGCTCCGAGGAGTTTCCAAAGATATTGACACAGATGAAATAGCTACTCACCTCAACTTACAAGATCTACCTCCTATAAAGGTTAGCAAAATGTATAACTCAAACAAGACCCCTATGCCTCTAGTCCTTGTGGAGATCCGTAATATTTATAAAAACATATACAACTTGAAGTCAATCTGTGGGCTTAAAATCTCGCCAGAACCACTGAAAAAGAGCTTCCTTCTTCTAGGCAGTGCCACAGGTTCCAAAAATTTGGTCATGTCCAGAAGTTATGCAAAAGCTCAGTACAGATGTTTAAAATGTAATAAGACCTACCCCACAAATACCTGCGCCAAGCCAAAAACCACCCCGGATAAGTATGCTAACTGTGGCGGCCCTCACCCTGCTAACTATAGAGGGTGTATTTACCAACCCAAAAACAGACGGACTGAGCCGAACAGTTAATCTACTTCGTTATCTAAAACGAGAACGCCTGAAACTCAAGCGCCTCAGTCCCCCACTAGTGCGAACAGGGCGGCAAGTGCCTCCCCACCATTAACTGACCCCCGAGAAGGTGACCCTTCAACATCAAACAAGGACATATGCAGACGTGGCCCGCTCCAAAAAGACAGTACAAAAGACCAGAATCTGCCTAATTCAAATTCAAATCTAACAGCTGTCATCGCCTCTTCTCTTGCAAATATCAAATCCATCACTTAGTACTACGATCAGATTTTTACAGCAAACCAAGTCCATTTTATCTGCACTCTCTGATGTATAGAAATGTAGGCATTGCACTCCAAACAATTTGTCTAGAAATTCGATTGGGAGAAGAGGAACAGAGACTGGTGTGTAAAAATTAAATATTGAACTATTTATATTAAATTGGTAAATATTTATATTAAAATATTAAAATATTTATATTAAAAAGATTAAACTATTTATATTAAAATATTAAACTTAATTTAAAATAGTAAAAATTAAATTATAAAATCATTTTATTTTTAATAAAAAAAGATGATACATAGTTGCTAATTAAAAATTTAGTAATTTTGTAGTAATTTAACTGATTTTTGCTAGTGGAATATTAACAGCAACTTGGAGGAATACAACGCTCCCAAGTGACTGCGAGAAGAGAACTGACGGAGTTTGAAAGAGGTGTTGTGATAGGACACCGTGTTATAGATCCATCTGATCGACAAATTATTGAGAAATCATACTGAGATGGGAGCACAGAGAGTCAACGGCAAGTGCTACTCGCAGTGGATGACCCCATCAGGCTCATGACTATAGGATGCTACAAACATAATAATATGTAAAAAATAAAAAATAAAAACATTTTTCTGCCAACATGTTGAACGTGGAGTTCCAGGCATCGACTGAAAGACTAACCTGCAACGAGGCTCACAACATGGGTTTCCATGGTATGACTGCAATATGCAAACCCCACATTACCTGAACCAATATACAGTGGAACGTGGAAATTATGGCGCGAAGACTCATGCTACACCCTCTACCGAGCAGATGGACAACGAACACCTGTTCTACCGATCAGGTGTTCGTTGGTGTGGCGGATATCCGGTGAACTGCTGTAATTGCATCGACTGTGGACATGAACGTTACCACACTTGACTGGTCACTACAGAACTCTGATCTCAACCCTATTAAACATCTGTGGGATGAATTGATGCGTCGGGTGAACTCAAGGGACGTCGGCTCCACAACAGTCCAGGACCTCATTACATGCATACAGGAAGGATGGTCCAAAATTCCCGTTGATCGCTATCGCACGCTTGTGGAAAGTATGCCCCATAGGATTGCTGAAATCATCGCAGAGAAAGGAGGTCCAACATTTTAATAAGGTGGGCGCCACGACTGTTTGTTCCTCACACGATGGTGTTCGTTGACCGCTTTCCAAGCAGTGTAGGTGTATATATATATAATCTACCGGACTCTTTCAGCTCTGCTATCTGATATTGGCACACTCGTGAAGTCAGACGCACGCAGATGCCCAACAATAGAACGTCAACACGGACTGTGGCTACAGTTCAAAGCTAACTGAATTTTTTAATAGTCGTTTTATACGAGTGATACGATGTTTCTTATAGTGTTTTGTATTTGCTTTCTATGTTCCCACGCCTGAAGAAGTCCGACAATCCGATGAAACATGTTGCATTATATATATATATATAATGTTATATATATATATTTTTTTGATCTCACAAAAGAATTTATCCACTTTATGACTTCAGTACTTCAGCGATTGAAAATAATAGAAATGGAATGGGAGACGATTAAAATTCACGTGCATGAAAATTAAATACAGTGAAAGTGAAAATGGAAGAAGAAGAAGTAGGAGAGGAAATCATAACAGCTCTGTCTGAGAGCAACTTTTGCCGTCGATCGGTGAAAAATGGAATCCCGCTTCTTGAGCAGCGGAATGCAAATCTCCATTTTATCGTTCGGATTGATAATGGGCAGTTCGAGAAGAATTTGAAGCTTGCGGCTATTGTCGTAAAGAAGGGTCTGCGTAGAAATATTGCAGAACATTCGGTGAATTTTTCTTCTGTACGTCCCAAATTTCCTTAATTCAAAGATCGCGAGAAAACGAGGGGAGTCATTAAATGGGCTACAGAAAACTAACAGGTCGAGCCAGGATCAGAACCTCGTACTACCCTAACTGAATAATATTAAACATATAATATTAATGAAATTAATTCTGAGCAATATTTAGACGAGCAGAAATAAATATCTGATTTTTTTTTAAGAAATATTTTTGCGAATCTCGTAATGACATGAATGCGATACCATCGTTCCATTTTATGAACTCTAACCTTTTGCTAATTCCTGTTATTAACAGGAGTCAATGAAAACAGAATACTTCGCATTGAAATATTTTGCCTTCACTGACGTCGTTTCTACGTCGTTTCCATTGTTAAATGGAGCCCGTAGACACGATTCTAGAAATTTCAAACTGATTACAGTTTTCGATATCTGTTGAACTTCATCCTTCTCATACTTAACGAATGAAGTGATGCTTCGAAATCATCAGTTCCTACTTTTCATTGAAATCATTAATTTCTCGTACTTAAATTCGAATAAAAACAAACTCAAATTTCAGCTACAAAATATTGCCACTATACTATTCGTCTGTCACATGCCACTGACCTGTAAGGCAGAAGCATTCACCGTCTACAAGTTGCATCATGTTGAATTTCATTATTATTATTATTATTATTATTATTATTATTATTATTATTATTATTACATGACAACTCTAAAGTATCCACATCACACAGTCCACTGTCCGAGCTATTTTATTTAATCCAAGTGCAATAATCCATAACATAATCCACTATCGACACACTACACCCACTAACTGTATTTTCATCTGTTAAATGCGTGTGTTTTCTGGCCGATTTTCCTGTATGCCGAATGAAAATCTCGAATTTTCGATATTTTCATCCGGGATTTTCTATCTCCGTGTGATATTAGCTTGCTCACATTCAATCGAAAAAGTCCATAAAAAATATTTCTCTCCTCACCAGAAGGATCAAACAGGTTTTCCAATCGTTGAAGTACTGAAGTGGATAAAAATCAAAACAACGAAGTAATACATTACTCTTTGGAACTCGAGTGGAAGAGTACCAAATATTATATGCAAGAAAAGACCTGTGGCTGCTAAAAGCATCTTAAATTTTCCAAAGTTACATAAATGTATTCATTCTTAAGAGTTCTACAAACCCTTTAAAACTGTATATTAAATATTTCTTTGAGTCGTCAGATTTCTGCATCTTTATGGTATTGCCCATCTAGACATTCACTGTCTGAGCGAAACAAATGCATGTTTCTCATATTGTCAAAATATTTGCGGTCGCTAAATAATTTCGATGTTTCACCAACCTCCATCAGTCTTAATGGATTAAAAGTGATTCATTTGAACTATAATTAAGTTGTGAAACTATTAATGCTTTTATCTCCCCAGATACCAACTTCCATTACCAAAATGGTCACCATCAAATCTTGACGCACAAATCATAAAGAGCCTGATGATGCACACTGGAATACTCATATGCTTCTTTATGTAATGCTGTTATTTATTCAATATAAATTCAAAACTATTCAAATTAAGTGGATATCGAATCCAACATTATTTCAAAGACGAATAGAGAAATTA